>NC_092877.1:43079437-43449437 GCF_028372415.1 Notamacropus eugenii | reverse complement strand
GCTTATTGGCTGACTGATTGACCTCTGACTGACCATGGATTCCCTGGAAAGTGTTCATCTTCATCTTTGAAGACCTCCATTGAGCAGGAACCCACTATCTCCTAAGAAAGTTCATTTCATTCATATAAACTCTTGTTGTTATTAAGTTTTCTTTGACATTAAGCTAAAATTAGAAACTTTATAAGACTTTACCTTCTGCTCTTTGTTCTGCCATCTGAGGCTAAACAGAACATGTTTAATCCATTTTCCACATGATAATTTTTCAAGTACTTGAAGGCTACTCTCATGCCTGCCTCCTTCCTTAATTAAACCTGCTTGTTCTAGGCAACTCACTTAGCATCTCTAAGCCTCAGCTTTCTCATCTGTAAAATGATCACCATAGAATCTTCCTTACACTGTTTTATGGGATTGAATGAAATAATTTGAGTAAAACACTTTGCAAATCATAAAGATCTTAAAAATGCTAGCTGTAAGTACTGCTACTGCCACCCCTCTCATTTCTCCTTCTCTCTGTGGCATCTAGCTTAGTGGAGAATGCCTTAAAAAGGCTTCTTTGATGCCCCTTCTCTTCATTGTCACTGCTCTTGCTAACCAGTCACAAAATTATTTTGTATTAATTTTGTATATTTTTGTATTTGCTTATCTATGTTTATGTTGTTTCCCTCAACAGAGTATAAGCTCATTGAGGGCAGAAACTGTTTGGTTTTTGTTTTTGTATCCCCAACACAAGACCTGTAGGTGTTTGACAAAAGTTTGTTGAAATGAATAGAATGACACATCAGCATAGGACTTTAGCGGAGAAATTTCGTATATCATAAATAACATTCTTAAACTTATCGATCATGCTTAGGGTTGATATTTTGGCTCACAAATGGAACAAAGGGAGGGAATGGAAGCTAAAGAGAAGCAGGGAGAGAAAGGATGCTTTACTTGAATTTAGACGGCAAAAAGTAGAGGAAAACCAAGATAGATAAAAATTATGTTAAAGAGGATTCACACACATACACACACACCCATCTCAAGTGAAACTACCTGAATTATATAAGTGGGAAAATATAGAGAGAAGGGAGGAAATATAATCGTGCATGAAAGTCTCAAAAGTTGGGGAAGACATGTTGAACCATTTTCCCATATTGACTGTTGGCTAATGCCATCAAACCCAAACAGTTTTGTTGCAGTCCAAGGGCAGTGAAAGATGGAGAAGTGAGACACACAAGCTGACTTCACCTGTGAGCACTGCGGGAAGGAATAATAGGTAAGCCACCATTCATATATATATATAAATACACACATTGCTCACAAGACTGTGTATAACTAACATTTTCAACATTATAAATACGTTGGGCAGGAGAGCAGAGTATATGCTGTATTTTAAAGTAATTCTATCTTTCAAAGCCTGATGCCTTTTGGTACAGACGAATATAAGCAGAAAAATAAATCAGGTGTTAGATGGAAATAGATTTTTTTGTAGGTGTAAAAAGCTTATGCCCCCCATGATCATTCTGTGACAAACTGCGACCTACTCAAGATCTGTGAGCCATATGGTAATGGTGATTATGCAAGGGCAGTTTCAGTTTTCCTTTGATGGGTTGACTGCCTTCAGCTGCTCAGAGATTTATCTGAAGCTCAAAAAACAGACCAAATTTTCTCCTCTTCTGTTGGCAGAATTGATACACTTGCTTTAGAAACAGCATTAATCCTGAAGAAAGTACCCAGCTGCAGTGCATTTAAGGGTCGTGGGTTGTTTTTTTTTTTTTTAATACACACTTGTGGTTTCCAGAGAGACCTACTTCCAGTCCTAGACCCACTGAATTCTGTATTTCAAACTGCTCTGTCAATTTCAGATGAGAACAGATGGGCTGATTTAGAACAGAATTTGAATTTTATGTAAAGAGAAGCTTGCTTGTACCCTGGATGGTTCCGTTAGTTCCAGACATAATTGAAACGTGTATAACTATAAAATCCAAACCTACTGAAGTCTTGGGATTACTCTTAGACAGATATAAATACAAGAACCCCATGGAAGAATTGTCTTTTCCAAAAGGACCGATCTGGTGAACCTGCCCCCAATCCCGCTCTCAAGCTAACAGAACTCAGGTGGTCTCCTCTCCTTCCATCCACTCCCAAACTTTGAAGTACTGGCTTTTTAATTCCCAGATTCCTGCCAGTTCTCACCCTGACCTCTCAGATCAGCTACAGTCCTACAATGGCTAGGTTAGAGACCTGTAGACACCCTAATCTAGATGGCGTATTATCATGTTAATCTCCATCTGTCCCAATCTGGCTCAATATCTTTTCCCCTGTGACTTTTGTTGTCACTGTATCAGATTGACAATTCCTCTCCTATCTATCTGTCCACCAGGTCTAAGAGAGGTAACTACTACCACCTCAGATACTAGTGATAACTATTAGTGGTGTCTACTACTACTACTACTACTACTAATCATAACAATATTAATCACATGCCCCCATCAATATGCTTCCAATTACCATAAGCCAGTAGATCAATTAGCTCTTATCAAAAGCTTTTATTCAAATGGTGTGGCAAGAACAGTTCCTATAAAACATTCCCCCCTAAAAAACCTAGCATATATTCTCCCTAAAAAACCTAGGATATATTTTCCCATAAATACATAAAGTCCAAGAGGGAAATTTAAAATTCAATCATAGTGATACACAAGCACAGGGAACACAAATGACCAAAGTAACCAACATAGTAGAAAGACTATTGGCTCTGGAGTAAGAACACGTTCATTCAAAGCCTGCTTCTCATGATTATAACCCATGTGACTTTGGATAAATCACTCAACCTCTGTGAGTCTTTGATTCCTTGCTATAAAATGAGAAGATTAGAGCAGAGAACTCTACAGGCCCATCAAACTCCATATCTTAGATCCAATCAAGTCACAATTCACTGTGTGATGTACTAGCTAGACTTTTCACTTACAGGGAATGGAGTTCCTGCTTGATGTAATGTTTTCATGAACTCCACAGGCTTGATTGGCACTTGTACTTTCTTTCACCTCTTGCTTCAGATTCATTTGCAAACCTTAAGTTGGAGTACAATCTTGTTGTGCCTTTTCAGAAAAGGCAGATAACTTTAGCCTAGGACTGGGAGAAGTCTTTGCATCTTTGCCACCTGTAAACTTTGGTTCTGAGGTTTTTTTAATTTCCACTAACTTATGGTAACCATCCAATATGTTTCCCAAATCTTCATCTTTGCAGCATAGAATATAAGAAGACACTGTTCTTTTTCTCAATAATAACCAAATATCTCTGAGGTTCAGGGTACCCCAGTTTTCTAAGTTCCAATGTTTTCCTGTTGTTTAATGCTAATGAGAAAAGATTCGATGCATTTCATGCCCTGAGATTAGGTTAATTATCTTTGCTGTCCTTTTCATGTGTAAATAACTTACTGGAAACCTCAGATCCTCTAAAAGGTGTGGAATAATTCAATCAAACTTGAAAGGGCTTCCCACTTTCATCTCATAGTCTATATCCTTACTCTTTATAACATACAAAATTGCTGATCTAAAAGGGGCACACCTTTATATATTCATTTGCATGGTAAATAAAATTGCCATTTGAATATTTTAAAAACAAAACACCTACATACAATTCAAATGTCTTCTTAAATGTTACTGTAGTGAAAATAAGTTTGTTGCCCTGACATAACTGACTCCATTTTGGATTAGTCAACCATGTTCAAGTGTTTTGATTTTCGTTTCTCAGTGTTAAAATGAGAATATTGGAGTACAGGTTGTAAACAACATGTGTATGTTCATAAACAACTGACAAATATAGGAGACCCCTAGATAGGACAGACCGCCAATGGAAAATTTTGGTAAATAATCTCATCATTAGTTTATAGCACCAAATATCAATCAAATTAAGTGGAAAATAATTGGGAAAAAGGCCACCAATCAGAATTTGAATATAACCAGCTAACACATATAGCTAGAAGTATAAGAAACCCATTGGAAGTTTCAGTCTTCAGCCTGCTCCGGAGTCGCAACCAGGACATTCTCCTGCATTTTCCCCACATTAGAGATTGAGGACAATGCTAATTGTCTAACAGAGATCTGCTAACTTGCCAAGCAAGCACTTTGAAAGGAGATACATGGCCAATGAATACTGACATGAGACACACTTGCTGGGAAGCACTAGGAAATCAGGTGAGTGATTTGTTCCTAGTGGGGTAAACATTTACGTTATTTAATAGATGATATGAACTAATATTTCCATGCTCTTGATTTTGAAAGTTTGATTTCTTGCAATGAGCAGTGTAAGTCTAATTATCGTTCCTATCACACTAGTTAGTGTATGTAATGGTAAACTGGCTCTGTGTATACGTTGTGCAATGCAGTTGCTCAGTTGCCACTAGTTCAGTTCTGCTTGCTTTCTCTTTTTCTCACTTGAAGGACTTTAGTCTCATGTGCAATATTTCTCTCCACTTCTTTTATTCTGGAGTAATTTATAGAGTTATTTGTGTCTTCCCTGGCACAAATTCGTTTACCTTTCTTGGGCTTGTATTGTCCTAGTTTTATAGTATGTGTCAACTGAGGTTGTGTCTTGAACTTCCTTGTTCTTTGAAATATATGTTTAGATATAAATACATACATATATACATACAGACAGACATATATATATCAAAGACATACATACCCATACACACGTGTATATATGTATGTATATATGTGTATGTGTATGTATGTATGTGTGTGTAAGTATATATTTTTTTCCATTCCTTTCTGCATTTTCCAGTGGTCCAAGAATAGTCTTATGTTATTTGAATTTCTTTTCCTTTATATCTAGAGGACTTTAGCCAGATAACTCACAGAATTTATTATTTGTCATTGGCATTATTAAATTTAATCCCCATGTATCTTAGAGTTCTCCAGCATAGAGTTATTACTTGTTGGTTTTTTTTTTCTCCTGGAGGACAACTGTGAATTCTTTTGACTGGCACTTAGTTTTCCATGTTGAGAAATTCTGAGTAGTTTTTTTTATATATATTATCTCTTGTATTGTTAGGGAAAAATTGGTCTCAGTTGGATGCTAGTCTCCTTTTCTTCAGACCTGGTGGATCCTCACAGACATGCTGTTGCCCTGCTCCAGTTCTCTCTGTTCTTTATTTCTTCAGTTTAGCAAAGATACAGTGCAGCATGCTGCCAACTCAGGATGACCAAACTTCCATTTTCTTGTACCTCAATTGTCCAAACCAAGGGGTGAGGCAGTGTTTGGAGGTGAATTATTTTGGTTTTTAATACCACAGAATGGTGGGATTAAGGCTGTAGCAAGAGGTAAAGTAAGTAGGCAAAGACTACAACAGTAGCAAGGGAATTTCTGATTGGATCCCAAAGCACATGCCCATGTATCTTGTTGTACAACTCTGCCAAAGCAGGGGAGCTGGTGGGAAAGAGGGTGCTGAGTAAGCATATTAGGGATAAGGGATTAGCCTTCTCTGTTGTTAATTCATCAGGATATTGTTAGTTATTGGTATCTTAGCCTGCAGAGTCTACTGCCTTTTGGGCATTACTCTTATTGTGGAAAGTTTGAGACCTCATGATGATCAAAGAAATGTCTCATCTTTACCTTGTTGGTCATGTGACTTGGCAGATCATTCCACCACTTCTAATGCCATTTCACCTTTAAAGCACTTCATTGTTGTGCTCACAGAAAGAAGCAATATTTTGAGGTAGTTACTGTGTGGTTCCATGTGAAATCTCAGCTCTAAGTCCAGCTAAACTTCTCCTTTACAAGGAGTCAGAACGGATTTGAGTAGATTATATCTCAGGTCTGAGAAATTAGGGAAGAAAGGAAGGAAGAAAGGAAGGAAGGAAGAAAGGAAGGAAGGAAGGAAGGGAGGAAGGAAGGAAGGAAGGAAGGAAGGAAGGAAGGAAGGAAGGAAGGAAGGAAGGATGGAAGGAAGGAAGGAAAGAATTGAGGCTTCAAGTCAAGACTACTTGATCAACAAACTATGAGAATTTTGCAATAACCAGCCACTACATGTCCTATCATCTGCCACACACCTGAACTGCCATCATCTTTATTGCCGGGTCCCTGCCATTGCCTATCACCCAGCAACGTTATATTCTCAGTGCTTCCTGTGGGGCCCACAACAGAACTAAAGAGGTCTGAAGGAAGGATGAGTTGGACCACTGTGGGGGGGATGGAGTTGTGAGTAGAGAAGGGCAAGAAGGAGGACAGAAGATAAGAGTTTACTAGAGTTGACCAGAGCTTACTCTGTGGTGTTCAGGCTTTTCCTCAACCAAAGATTGCCATCAATTTCTTCTTGACCCCCGTTAGGCATAAGAGAAGCCCATTGTTCCACCAACTTCAGATCAATCACTGAAGGCAAGATGTGGTAAAGGGAACTCCACGCTCAGGTGTCTATAAATCAGGAAATAACAATGAAATAAATGAATCTAGTAGAAAATGGAGGATAGAAAGTATCATTTAAAAAACAAATCTTTGTATCCCCCACCCCTAGCATAGTCCCTTTACACCCAGAGTAAGCCCTTTACAAAGTATTTGTTCACGTAAATGTAGCAGAAGACCTCCAGAGATTAGGGACAAGATTGGTTCTGTTGTTACCTCAAGATTCGTGCTATTCACATTTCTCTTTCTTCCCCCTGTTTTCTGCCACTCAATCCAAAAGGAATACCCTCTCTATTGTGATGACGCCCCTCCTCTCGATCACGATAACTTTATTTTCCAATTTCACCCTGTTTTAAAGCTGTGTGACTTTGGATAAGACATAATGTCTCTAGGCCTCCATTTTCTCATTCACTAAATGAAGAGTTTGGAGCAGATGATCTCTAAAGTCTATTCCAGAATGAAGTCTCTGACCCTCTCCATTCCAGGCAGAAGAATATGCAAATAGAACATTAAAATCAAGACATTCATTTCCTTAGACTGGATACTTGTTTACGCGTGGGGATAGGTACTGAAGTTTTGTTATCACTGATACAGGAAGACCTAGATGGGGTAAACTTCTAGAGTTGTCCAGACAGACCATGGAGTGATGCAGTAACTCGCCCAAGGTCACCAGTCAGTATCTACCAGAGGCATGCCACATACCACGTTTAAAGTTCTTTACATACATTATCTCATCTGATCCTCAAAAGAGCCCATAATAGGTTCTACTATGTATTGTGCAGAGGCAACTAGGTGGCTTCACTGGGCCTAGAGTCAAGAAGACCTGAGTTCAAATCTAGCCTCAGACACTTATTAATTGTGTGACCCTGAGCCAGTCACTTAATCTGTTTGCATTAATCCACTGGAAACGGAAATGGCAAACCACTCCAGTGTCTTTGCTAAGAAAGGCAAAGTGATTTGCCCTCAGTCCCTTAGCTAGTAAATGTCAGAGAGAGGATTGAAATCTTGGTCTCCCTTAACTCTAAGTCCAGTGTTCTTTTCACTGCGTCGTGCTGTATGTTATTCTGATCTCATTTCTGACTTCAGGAGGAAAAAGGTTCTTTCTGATATGGGTTATGTTTTCTCCTCCCCCAAATCTTGCTTCTGGTCTACTTATTGGAGCTGACTTCCAAACTAGCTCATTTTCTACTGCCTAAGGTATCATACTGTCTCTCTATCCTTCTCTCTAAATCTGTGACCCAGACCCAGATATCATCACGTGGAAAAACACTATTTACGATTCCAATTTTGACTTTTCTTTCTTAACCTCTGTGACCTGGGACAAATCATTTGACTTCTCTTGGACTCAGTTTTATCATCTGTAAAAGTTAAAGAGATTGAACTAAATGACCTCTAAGGTCCCCCTTAGCTCTAAATCTACAAAGTTTTAGATTGCTCTCCACATTGTCTCGTTTAAAGATGGTCTATTTTCCTATCAGATTCTGTTTCTATGGGAAAGGGTTATGTTCATAGCTTCTGGCTTTCAACCAGTCATTGTATATGCTCCCTGCAGCTTTCTCCTTTCATGTCATCTTGTTCCAATTCTTTTGCAAGAGCTCAATCTATCCTCAATTCATGGGTTCTGCCCTTGGGATTCACTGGATCCAGCTGAAGATTTCTTTCTGTTTCCACCAGCCTAGGTCACATTGTTTTTCCAGTATCCCCAATCAGGTCTCATCCTGTGCATTTAATTTCGACGACAATTCTCATTGACTACTGCTTTTAAAAAACATGCATAAAAGCCCATATCTGTGATTTAATACAGATGTGTTTTAATCTCCCCACTGCTACCCAGTAGTCTGGGGTCAACTCTCATAATTTTAAGATCCTTTTCTAGAGAGAGGGGTATCTTAGCACACACTGATTTCTTTTTCTTCTAGGTGCCTAGGAAGTGTGGAGGGGACCGTGTGGGAGGAGCAGCGGTGTGTGGTCCATATGAGGAGAGCATATCTGACAGCTCCCTCCTGAGTGTGTGAAGAGCAAAGTGTGGGTGGCCTTGTTGAAGCCCTCAGGCTTCTAGCTAGAATGCTAGTTTATTTTATCAGACAATCTATCAAAGTTTAGATAAAAATTTAAATGTTACAGACTAAAGAATCCCATAGAATTTTCAAAATAAAATAAGATGAAAAATAAAAGACTAGAATTTAAAGATAAAAGATAGAAACCATTGATAAAGACCTTTACTCAAATCTAGATTTGAGTTAAGGCTGTGTTTATAAGCAGAAAAAGTACAATAAGCTTTGCACCTGGAACCCTTTCTCTCTTCCCTCTCTGACTTGTCTCGTTCACCTCAATGTGTACTCATTCTGGCAGATCAAGGGATCTCCAGAGAACATGGCTACTGCTACCACTCACTCTTTCAAGATTATAAAGGTAATCCTTCTGTAGGGAATATAGTTTTTCTACTGAACTCTCTGTCTCCTGAGCCCCCATCACTGTGCTTCCCATTGAACAAATCAGACAGCTGAACTCTATTAACTCTTAATCAGAAACATTTGCCAAACAAAAATCAAATAAAGAATAATAATAACATAATATTTAACCCATAACTCAGGGATACACTCTCTCTCCAAAGCCCAGGATGTCCATGGAGGGAAGAGTGAACACAAACTATATCAGAGAGGTACATGTATAAGGAACACATATGCCTCAGATATGGTAAAGTATATCCATGAGCATCTCCCAACATGTGAGGTGTGCTAATTATTTTCACTTAACGATCCTGAAATTATCCTTGAGTCTAGATTGGCTCAGGACACTAGGACTTGGGCCATTGAAATGGTTTCCTAATCATCTGAGTACTAAAATGGTATAAAAAGTACTATCTGGTTTCTGAGGCTTTAAACAATAAATCCAGCAGCATACTGGAGCATCTTTGCTAAATATCTTTGTTGAATATCTTCCCCTACTATGATTAAATAAAACTTGATGAGTTTTGACTGCTAATTGTTCCATAAATGTCATTTCATCCCAATCTCAAATGCAAACTAATAAGAGACCCAAATTAGGTCTTTCCTACAACATGAAGCAAATCATAACTCTGAGCCACAGGCCTAAATGGCCTTTGTCTCTCTTAGGAAGTTTATACTACAATTTATTGATGGATGGAATCATTCTTTAGCTACCTTCCTAGGTAGAATTATGTTCTTTCATCAAAAACTAGAATCTACAGAGCTTTTCTAGGTCAGTACCTTTGGCTGGAATCTGACAGGTTTCTACTTCTTGGACAATATCCAACTTCCTTTGGTCCACTCTTCCAAGCAGCAGTAGAGAGCCTTTCTTTCTCATGCTAGCCATTCTAAGAAGCAGATGGCAGTATAAGCTGTAAACTTTCTTCTAAGACCCAATCAGAGGTCTTTCCTCTCATTAGTTCTGCTGTACTGAATTTAAGCTCTCTGTGAACCCTAAGATCTCAGAACTGAGCTATTCTACTGGTTCAAAGTAGCATCTCTTCAGTGATATCACTCACCTCACACTCGTGGTGATAAACCAAAAACTATATTTCTGCCATCCACATCAAATACTCAATGTCTACATAGATATATAGCTATTTTTGTCCCATAGTCACCAAACAGCAGTAGAAATCAGAGTTTTCCTACTATTCCTTTTAAAGTCCTTATGTTAGCCATATGCAAATTATATACTGGGAAACAGAATTCTTCAGTCGTCTTTACCCTGAGTGTCTTTTCTCTGTGGACCTGCTTTTCTCAGTGTTTTTTCTCACAACTGTCTTTGTTCCTTCACCTTTCCATCAGAAAAACTGTCCACATCTGAAAGGTATACCCCTTAAAATGAGTAAGAGAAAAACACATGTTCAATTTATAAAATATCATATCTGACTATAGAGTTTTCCTCCTGACAGATTCACACAATCAATCACTTCTTTCCTTTTCCTAAAAATAGAGCTGATCTACTCAATTATTGATAAAATTATAGAATCTCCGATTTGGAAATAACCTCAGAGATCACCTAGTCCAACTCATCCCTGAGCAAAAATTCTTTTCACAGCATTCATGGTCAGCAATCATTCAACCTCTGTTGAAAGTCTTTAATGATTATGAAGACCCCACAAACTAAAGCAGCCCCATTCCATTTTGGGATGGGTCTATTTGTTATGAAACAAAGGCAAAATCTGCCTCTCAGCCATTTTCATCTATTGATGGTGGTTATTTCTTAAAATTTTCATATATTATCCTTTCAAATACTTAGAGACCATCATCATCTTTCCCTAAAACTTCTTCACTCCTAATTAGGAGTGAATCCCCAATACCTTTTGGTAATATTTTTATGGAATGCTATGATAGTGACTATTTAACAACCAAGTCTCAGGGTAGTTGGGGAGGAGGGGGGAGTAGAGAATTTCTGCAGGCCACATTGTCATTTAATCTGCATTATCAACATTTTCTTTGTCACTTTCTTAGGTCTAGATAATCAAACAAAACAAATTAAGCCCTGACTGATAATGTAGAACTAAGAGTGGTAACCACATGCATATAGAGGCCCATATGTGGCAAGACCTGTCATTGTGTGACCTGAAGGGAGGCAGAATAAAGGTCCCTAGTTGCTTTTCCCACCACCCTTCTCCAAAGGACACTTTAATTCCTGGCCAGAAGAAGAAGCAGGAGGTTGGGGTCAGAGGTCATCCCTCTACTCCCCTCAGAGAGAGGGGGTACCAGGATAGAAGCTTATCTATGTACTCCCTTAATTATTGTTTGTATAGGAAATATGATCAAGTTTGAGCTAACTTTTGATCACTCTGTCATCTTGGGGAAAGGGAGAACCATAAACTCTATATCCAAGTCTTGATCCCTTCTCTACCTATAGACACACCTATAGACATATGTAGCAAAGAAACCCATTTACAAAAATCATAGAAAAGCAGAAATCAAATAAGGCAGACATAAGAGAATGTATACCAAACAATTACAAAGTAAAGAAGCTCTCCCACCAGGAGTGAGATAACTCAGAGCAACCAAGAGAAAGGTCCTGAATCTCACCCAAATGGAAACTTCTCAAAGTCTCTGGAGGAGCAACCTGGAAATAGGGACATGATGGAGACCATCTGCTTCTCTCATGTCTTCCCAGTGTCTTTTCCTTCAGGAACCTGAAGTGGGGTTGGCCTCTTCCATGTTTTTTCTTGAAACTGGAAACCAACTCTCTACTCAAAGAAATCTTGAAGCTTGAACAGCCCCAAGAAGCTTTCTGTCTCTCACCAACTCCACCCTGGCCCTCATACAGGGCAGGGTATTCATATTCACAACAAGGAGACAGTCCCATGCAGATGGGCTTTGGGACAGGCATCAGATTTGCATTTGCTGATTTCCAAGGTTTCAGTGATCACACTGAAAATTTAATAAGTTCTCTTGAGCCAGATCAAGCTAACTCTAACACATTCCTACTTTTAAGGCATGGCTATGATCCTGTCACCATGCTGATCACTCTCCTATTGACAGATTACATTTTTTCCTAAAATATAGTGCCAAGAACTGGGGAAAAAAAGCCTTCCAAATGTAGTCTAACCAAGGCAGATTATAATTATGTTTTCAGTTTTTACATCCTAGAATTAGCTTATTTGACTACTTGTTACATTTCTTATTCATTTTGAGTTTGCAGTCTATCAAAATCCCCAGATCTTTTTCCCCCTACATTAACCATTGTCTGGCCAAAAAGCTCAACTTGTACTCAGGCAGTTATTTTTTTGAAACTGAACTATAAGGTTTTATATTTTTCTCCATCCAATTATACCTTATTCGATTCAGCCTATAATTTTTTTTTACAATAGAGACTACAAATCCTGTTATCCACTTATTTATTAACAATCACTCCCATATTTATGTCACTCATAAATTGAATAGCCATACCTTGACTGCTTTTATCCAAGCCATTGATAAAAATGTCAAATAAAATAGAGCCAGGAACAAATCCTGGGTCCTTCCATTAGAGACTTATTTCTATGTTATTATCAATTCATTCTTTAAGCCTAGTTTCTAAATCTAGTTATAAATAATACTTTCCAGCCAATATTTCTCCATCTTACTCACAAGAATTTCATGAAAGAGCTAGTCAAATTTTATCTTATGTAAACCTAGGTAAAAGCTATCTATGACTTCTCCCCTACTCTAATAGTTTAGGAAATGATATAAAAAGTAATGATTTTATAATGGCATGACTTCTCCCAAATGACTCACATGTAACCCTTTCTAAATGCCCGTGAATCATCCCTCTAACAATATATTACAGGAACAAAGGTCTCATACACACCAAAATATTGTTGACAGCACCTTTTGTGATAGCAAAGAACTGGAAACAAAGATTTCCAGCAATTGGGGAACAGCTAAAAAAATTGTGGTATATACATGTTATGGGAATTTATTGTAGCATAAGAAGTGATGAATATGAATAATACAGAGAGCCATAGGAAGAATTATATAAAATGATGAAAAGTGAAATAAGTAGAACCAAGAAAACTAAATATACAAAGGCTACAACAAAAGCAAAAGGAAAGAACAAACAAAAAAAACACAAAAAGGAATTATGTAATTGTGATGGTCCCTGAAGAAAGAGTGATAAAATGTATGCTATTTCCTTTATTGGAGATGTTGAGAGACTATGGGTTTGAAATGTTGTATATATTACCAGAATCAATTAATATACTGATTATTTTATTGAAAGGCTTTATTTTTCTTCTCTTCTTTTTCTGTAAGCAGAGATATGTTTAGAAATGAAGAAAGTATAAAAACAAAATATGATTGTATTACTTACTTTGACCCTTAGCTTGTCAAGGGCTGTAATGAGAACCCTTGTATCCCTGCTCCTGCCATTTTAGTTGCTGCTTAACTCATTAATCACCATACATAAGTGTATCTCTATTCACATTGGTCATAGTAATGTCTAGATTGGCAATGTCTGCTGGGAGTTGAACTGTCTGGAGCATGGTATCCAGTCTGATGGGCAGATGATGCCAAGTGACAGGACCATTGGGGGAGATGATTCCTTCAACACTTTCTTCAGTGAAACAGGACCTGGCAAAAATGTCCCCAGAGCAGATCTGGAACCAACGGTCATTCATGAAGTTTGCACTGGAACCTACTGCCAGCTCTTCCATCCTGAACAACTGATCACTGGCAAGGAAGGTTCTGCCAGTAACTATACCTGTGGGCACTACACTATTGACAAAGAAATCATCGACTTGGTTCTAGACAGGATTCAGAAGCTAGCAGACCAGTGCGTAGATCTTCAAGGCTTCTTGGTTTTCCACAGCTTTGGTGGTGACACTGGCTCTGGTTTCACCTCTCTGCTGATGGAACATCTGTCTATTGATGATAACAAGAAGTCCAAGCTGAAGTTATCCATTCACCCAGCCCCTCAGGTTTCCACACTATAGTAGAGACTTACAATTCCATTCTGACCCCTCACACCACCCTGGAGCACTCTGATAGTGTCTTCATGGTAGATAATGAGGCCATCTATGTTTGCTGCAGGAACCTTGACATTGAATGCCCAACCTACATTAATCTGAATCCCTTTATTAGCCAAATTGTGTCCTCCATCACTCCCTCTCTCCAATTTGATGGTGCCCTGCATATTGATTTGACAGAATTCCAGACCAACCTGGTGCCCTATTCCCATATCCACATATACCCCAGTCATCTCTGCTAAGAAAGTTTACCATGAGCAACTTTCTGTAGCATGTATCACCAATGCTTGCTTTAAGACTGCCAACCAGATGGTGAAATGTGACCCTCACCATGGTAAATACATGGCTTGCTGCCTGCTTTACCATGGTGATGTGGTTCCCAAAGATGTCAATGCTGCTATTGCCACCATCAAGACAAAGCACAGCATCCAGTTTGTGGGTTGGTGCCCAACTGGTTTCAAAGTTGGCATCAGTTACCAGCCTCCCACTGTAGTTCCTAGTGGTGACCTAGCAAAGGTACAATGGGCTGTGTGCTTAACATAGCAACACCACAGCCATTGCTGAGGGCTGGTCTCATCTGGACCACAAATTTGATCTGATGTGTGCCAAGTGTGCCTTTGTCCATTGGTATGTGGGGGAGGGCATGGAGGAAGGAGAGTTCTCTGAGGCATGGGAGGATATGGCTACCCTAGAGAAAGATTACGAGGAGGTTGGTGTAGATTCTGTTGAAGGAGAGTGTGAAGTAGAAGGAGAAGAGTACTAGTTACCCCTTCTATACAGCTCTGCAGTATGTCACATCCAAAACTCATCAGCTTAAACACACTTAGCTTATCTGTTACCTAGGCAACTCTTGAGAAGGTACCGTGATGGTATAAAGGCAACCTTCATGGTACAGCTAGCTATCAGGTTAGTTTGTCTACACTATCAAAACTGTGATCATGTCTAATTTATCCATGTTTCTCTATAAAAAATTCCTTCTTGTCTTTGAAATTAAAGGCTTGAAGGAAAAATGCAAAAAAAAAATACGAACAAAATATAACAACTTTTAAAAAATTGTAATGAAAAAAAGGCAGCAAGGTATAGGAGATAGAGAACTTGCTTCTGAGTCAGGAGGACCTTGCTGTATGTCCCACCTCTGACATATACTGACTGTGTTACCCTATATAAGTCAATTAAGATTTTAGGACATCAGGCAACTCTCTAACAAAAGAAAAGGTGCCAATCTGGGAACTCCTTAAGCCTGGGAAATTGTAGACCCAGTCAAAAAGATAAATAAGTGATACATTCTAGGCTTTTGCCAATAATCAAAATAAAACTTATAAGGAAACAGGAAACAGAGATCGCCTATGCCCCACATCTGGCTTTCTGCTATACATCTCCACTTGTTGACTTAGAAATGATCTCATGGCTTTAAAAAAAAGAACTGCCAATGTCATTGACGAAAGCTGCCATAGTCACGATGCTGGCATAAGACCTTTACCACATCTCCTTTCTCCTCTCTTCATTCTCCTCAAGAGTTCCTCCAAAATCCTGCCATATTCTATACATGAAAAAGCCCCAGCCTCTCACCTGATAGCTAATCTCACATTAGTTTCTTCTCTTCCTAAACTGAGAAGAACTATAATTCTGGAGTTTTTGTGGCCAGGCAATGCTTTGCCAGAGGTTATTAAAGCTAATTATCTTGAGTTCTGCCTCCTATTGACCACTTTTTATTCTCTCCTTTCTAATACAATATCATTCACCTTAAGTGGTTGACCATTTCCTGTTTCCTTCTAAGTTAGTGGCTAAACAATCTATCCCACCCTTCCTCTGATACTTACTAGCTGGCTCATAGACAAAGCCATTTAACCTCTCTGAGTCACAGTCTTATCATCTGCAATATGGGACTACTAACTACTGTAGCAAGCATGCACATGCTTATTCTGAGGATTAAGGGAGATGAAGTGCTTTGTAAACCTTAAAACACTGATGGAAATACCACTCAATAATGAAGATGATGATGACGAATCTGGGGGCAAAGGGGTATTCCAACTGACCTTTCAACAGTTCTGCACTGCCCAATCTTCTGTAACCTCAGTTGGCCACGAAAATATTCCTCTACCGCAAAAGCTAGGTGGTGCAATGAATAGACTACTAGTCCTGGAAGCAGGAAGACTTCTTCCTGAGTTCAAATCTGGCTGCAGACACTTACTAGCTATGTGACCCTGGGCAAGTCATTAACCCTATTTATCACAGTTTTTTTTCATCTGTAAAATGAGTTGGAGAAGGAAATGGCAAGTCACTCCAATATCTTTGCCAACAAAATCCCAAATGAGTCACAAAGAGTCAGATATGACTGAAAAACAACTAAACAAAAACAACAAACAACCCCAGCTCTTGTGGTCGCTTGGGTCCTTCCCCAGGTCCAGAATTTTGGGGCGATGAGCTAAAATTCAAGGGGTTTAGACAGCATCATGCTTCTTTATACTGTATGTCTGTATGGATAGGGAGAGGGAAGTTGTGTGTGTATGTAGAAAAAGAAATCAATGACTCTGTAAAAATAATTATCCTTTGCAATATTGTATTCTTAGTTCCTTCTAAATAATTTAATCTTTTCTAGACCATATCCCACGTATTTTTGACAAATTCTGCTATGTAAGGGAAATTATCCTGTTTCCAGGTCTTGGTCCCTTGAGGTCAAGATGAGACCCATAAGCTACTCTAGGAAGCAACTATGGAACAATGATCTGTCCCAGCCCACTTCTCAGCCCCCACTAGATCAAAGGATTTGCCCTTGGGGAGTAGAAAGTATCTGAGTTGCCAGCAGAACTGACTTCGCCCAAGGACACTAACTACACTCTGCACTCATGCACGTAACACAGTGATGACCATGACTTTAAAAATCAGAAGGAGCTTTGCTTAGGGCAACTACTTTCAATCCCAGGATTCAAGTCAGTGCCTTCTATCTAAATAATTAGCACTAAGTATGAAACATCAAGCAGAGTGGGGTAAGTGTATCTGGATATTGAAGAACTGAGCCTAGGATTCTTAGAAAAAGCTTCAGGTTCATTCTTCAAAAGGCACTTTCTTTAAAATGTCTAGTTTGGTTCTGGGATGGACAAAATTTTTCCCATCTTAAAAGATTTTTCTCTCCTCACTTATGTAGCAGACATTGTCAATAATCCACAGGATATAGTTTAGATGAGGTATAATTGCTCTAGGGGAACTTGGTATTTCTTTTTTACAAGGTATTTGTTTTCCTATGTTCGTGAACAAATACACTCACCCTACCACCTGTTCATACACATGCAGTGGTATCTTGATAGTGGTAGGCTGATGCAATGAGAACTATATTTAATTTGAAGTCAGATAATATATATTCTCTATTATTGCCTTTGTAACCTTTGTCTCTCTCAGCCAATTTCCTAATCTGCAAAATGATAGCACTGAACTAAATAATATCTAGAGTTGCTACCAAGTTTAAATTTATGATTATTTACTTTAATTCAAGTAAATGGCCCCATGTTTGAAAATTAACCTAAGGCCAAATCACTTGATGGGTTCAGAAATGAGACCAAGGAACACTAATGCACTGTTGGTGATGTTGTAAACTGATCCAACCATTCTGGAGAGCAATTTGGAACTATGCCCAAAGGGCTATAAACTGCACATATCCTTTGATCCAGCAATCCAGCAACTCCTAGGTCCATATCTCAAAAAGATCATAAAAAAGGGAAAAGGCCTTACATGTACATAAATATATATAGCAGCTCTTTTTGTTGTGACAAAGAATTAGAAACTGAGGGGATGTCCATCAATTGGGCAAGGACTGAACAAATTGTGATATATAAATATAATGGAATACTATTATTCTATAAGAAATGATGAGCAGGCAGATTTCAGAAAAACCTCAAAAGACTTGCCTGAACTGATGCTGAGTGAGGCAAGCAAAAAAAGAACATAGTACACAATAACAGCAACATTGTATAATGACCAGCTTTGATAATCTTAGCTCTTCTCAGCAATACAATGATCTAAGACAATTACAAGACTCATGATGGAAAATACTATCCACATCCAGAGAAAGAACTATGGAGTCTGAATGAAGTTCATAGCATGTTATTTTCTTTTTTTTTCTTTCTCATAGTTTTTTTTCTTTTGTTCTGATTCTTCTTCTACAACATGACTAATGTGGAAATATGTTTTTTTAAGAAAGAAATGTTACTTATGATTGAGAATTCAGTATAAGTTTGCTTTAAAAGAGAAAGACAGAGAGAGAGAGAGAAAGAAAAAGGAAGAAAGGAAGAAAGAAAGGAAGGAAGGAAGGAAGAGAGAAAGAGAGGTCAAGGTCTAAAAGATGTATTTGCATCACTTTATTTCACAGTCGCATAGTGTACCACTAATATGTGCCAAACTTCTCTTTCTGTGTGCTGTTGACCACAAGGGGGAAGCATGTAAATGGACTGACACATTGACCACAGCAATTGCTAGCAAACTGCATATTGAAGGGTGGCAACTCTACATGGAGAGAACTCAGAGTATCCGAACTAAATAATAATAACATCTAGGACTGACTATGGCTCTTCCACAGATGGTTTGATTTTTAAGTCTTACAAAGAATAATATGCTGGTATAAGTAAAAGAGTTGTAAGACTACTAATTTTCAAAAGCTAGAGAGGTATTTTCAGTCTTTGTTTCTACTAGCCAAATTCTTTCCCAGCTTGAGTCATACTTTTGTGAAAAACCAAAAGCTGGAAAACACACACACACACAAAGAGATTTGTTATTCTTACTGAAAGGATAATATGCTTGTCAGTACTTCTGGCTGGGAATCAGGGCTGTACGTACAGCAATGTTGAACTTACTATTGAGGAGACAGAGACAAATGGACACCCAGAAAGGAGCCTCTGAACCGTGTGTCAGAACAATTCAGCCTACTCTGGAAACTAACCAGGAAAAATGTTATTAAGTCAAATCAACAAACATTTGAATACCTATTATGGAAAAAAATATTGCTGCCATACTGAGAACATGAAAACAGAAACTAAATTATCACTACCCTCAAGGACTTTGCTTTCTATTGAGGGGGTACATATACATAGAGAAGTACATTAGAAAGTACTTACAAAATAATTTGAAGAGAGAGATAGCAGAAACTAGGGAGGGAGGGAGGGAATCAGAAAAGGCTTGTTGTTGGAGATAGCCCCTGAACTGTGCCTTGAAGGATTCTAGTGATTCTATGAGGTGGGGGAGGAGGGTTGAAGGCAATGAGAGATAACTAGGTCAAAGGCACAGAGCCTGAAGATAAAGTGTGTTCATGTTGATTATCCAATCTCCATTGTGTTATTATTGGGGAAAACAATAAAAGTAATTGAAGGGTCTGGAAATAGCATGTCATTTGTCAAAATTGCAGTAGAGAAGGAAGCACAGAAAGAGTGATGGATTTGTGAGCTGGGTGAAATCCTGGCTCTACCACTTACTGCCCATGTAACTTAGGATGAGTCATTTCATGTCTCTAAGTCTCAGTTTTGATAGGTTTAAAAAATGATGATGGGGTAAGAGTAGATAATCTCATGTCCCTCTAAACTCTAAATCTATATCCCTCAGACTTGGAAGCAGGGAATATATTGGGTAGCAATGCCATTGCTGTAGTGGAAGTTAATAGGCCCTGAAAAACAACTGTGACATTATGTCAATGATAGATGACTGTTATTAAGATATTTTGCAATCATAACCATTTAGAATGCTTTGAACAGAAGAAGTAAGACTTGCTATGGGGGATAGAAGAACTAGGGTGAAAGGAATACAAGAGAAAGCAAATAATGTCATGAGGCTACAGGAAATATATACAGGAGAACCAGGTGGGATAAGGAGCTATCCTTAGTGATAGTTCCTTGTGAGGAAATGTAACTTATAGGGCAAGAAGAATTTAGAAAAAAATAAAACTTGACCTTGGAGATCAAGGTCAAAAGCTTGAGGATATGGCCGCCATGATGAAGGTCTTTTATGGATGAAGAAGACCTGAAACTGATGGGACTAGGATGGGGATAGATAGAAAGTGGGGGAAAGAAGGAGGGGAAAATAATGATAAGGAGAGTGGAAAAGGAAAACAGGTGAAGTGAAAAGGAGCATTCCTGGAGGAGATGAAGGAGAAGGGATAAAAGATACAAATAAGAGACTTGTCAAGGGAAAGGGCAACATCTTCACTGGAGACTAGAGCAAAGGAGAAGAGGATGAGTAAAGCAGTAGAGAGGGTTATGGAATGTGAAGTTTTGGTGATAAAGGAACTTAGAACAGATGACTTGAGTTTTCCTAGTATAGTAGGGAGTGATGTTATCTGCTGAGAGGAAGGGTTTGAGGTTTGTATACAGACTTCAAGAAGTAAAGAGAAGGTTTGGAACTGCTCCTTCGGAAAATAAGATAGTCAATCAAAAGATCTGCATGTTTCAATGAGGGTTCAATTGAGATCAAAAGACATATTTTGAAGATCCAAAAAGTACAAGATATGCTTGGCAGAGAAGAGAAAAGTTCAGTTTGATCATAGTGTAGAGTATCAGAAAGGATACTAATAAGAAATGGAAAAGAAGAGTGACACCAGATTGTTCATAGTCATATACACCAGGCAAAAGCAACATTTGAAGATGAGAAGTTCCACAATGGTGAATTTTCTGAATAAATGAAATAGCTCTTTCAATTCAAAATATTTTCCTTTATATGGAAATATTTTCAAAATGTATTTCCAACTTCCCTTAATTTTCATAGAGTAACATTAATATAATTTAAGGGCTTTTCTTTCATTAAAAGCAATTCATATCAGACTAACTTAATCTTCCTCTTTAATAGGATAACTAGAGAGGTATAACAGAGGAGTGATGTAGAGAAAGATTGAATCAAACCAGTCCTTATGGATGAGATGGAAAGATGGTGCCTAGATGAAAACAAAATTAGATTAATTCAGAATTAGTTGAATGACTAGACCCACAGTAGTAACTACTGTATCAAAGTCAACCTAAATTCCAATTCTACTTGCCATCTATGGAATCTTGGATGAAATCATTTAAATTCTGGGGCCCTCATATTCTTTACTCCTGAAATGAAAGGGTCATATTAGGTGATCTCTCAGGCATCTTCCAATTCTAAATTCTCCCTCGTGAAGAACCAAAGGACTTTCTCTGTCACCTACTTCTGGTTAATATTTTTATCAATGAGTTAAATGAAGACACAAGTGAGAATGGTATCAAATGACATGAATCTTGGAAGCATAGCTAATACTTTGGATGTCATCACCAGTATGTGAAACATTTTCAAAAGTATGGTACAATGGGATGAATCTAAAAAGACAAAATTTAATAAAAATGAATTTCAAGTCCTACAGTTAGGTTTGAAAAAAAGACAAAGGCAAAAATACAGTATAAGGGTAATGACAAGCTAATACTTCATGAGGAAAAAAATATCTGGGCCTTTTAGTGGACTGCAAGGTTAACAGTGTTATATGACAGCCCAAAAAGCTAATGAGATCTTAAACTTAAAAGCAATAGAGAATACTACAATTAAAGGAGGCCACTCCTTCCTCCATGTCCTCTGCCCTAATCAGACAAGTTTAACAATAACACTGTTGTGTTCAGCCCTTGGACCCACACTATGGGAAAAGCTGGAATGAATACAACAGGGTAACTAGTATCATAAGGTGATTGACTCATGAACATGTTAGAGAAAGATTAATTTAAGGGCATAGGGAAGAAGAGAAATCTGAAGAAGAAAAATCTCAAGGGGTCACAGTTAATAGACCTTCAAATATTTGAAGGATTGTCATGGAGGAATCATAACTGTGAACCTCTAAGGATTTTCTTCATCAGATTTCTCTTCTACCTCATGTCTTTCAACTAATGAGAGCACTTGATTGGAAATCAGAAAACCTGGGTTCAAACCCCAGTTTTGCCACTTACAACCCACATAATATTAAACAAGTTACCTCACTTTGGGGGGTCTCAGTCTCCTCATTTATAAAATTAGGGAGTTGGACTAGATTACTTCTAAGGTCCCTTCCAGTCTACATCTGATGATCTTGGATATAAATTAGATCAGACTTGTTCTGTTCGGTCAAGCTGAACTCAAGTGGGCTGAATAGGCAGCAGTTACAGGAAGACAGCTTTGGGTCTGACATAAGAGACACTTCTCAACAATTAACATTTTCCATTAATGAATAGACAGCATGGTAAAGTAGCGAGCTTTGTGTCTTTAAGTCTCTCGGCACAAGCTAAATGATGAAGAAAGGATTTCTGCTCCAGCATAAACTGAACTGAATGACTCTTCCAGTTAATTTTCACTCTAAGTTTCAATGATCCTATAGGCAGGGGTAGTTCTAATTCCTATCTGGTTCTCAGCAGTATTATGAAGAGGTAAAGGTACCAAATGAGAAACCCACAGAAAAGCACTTTGGGGAATTGTTCAGAATGTTCACTTCTTCCGCCTCACCTTTACTGCCTGGGAGATGATTAACTGTTCACAGAGCACAGAACAATCAATTGTGGGGGAATTTATGGTCTTGAACTGAAATAATAAAAATTAGCCTGTATTTAGCAGCTACTCTGTGCCACGTACTGTGCTAAGGACTTTAGAAATATTATCTCATTTAAAACTCTCCACAGTCTGATAAGGTAAGCACTTTTATCCCGCACCCCCTTTACAATTTGGGAAATCTGAAGCAAATGGATGTTAAGTGACTTGACCAAAGTCACGCAGCTAATAAGTATCTGAGGGGGAGGAGCCAAGATGGCAGAGTAGAAAAATACACATATGCTGGCTCTGAACCCACAGCCCATAAAACACCTGTAAAGAACTCCCAACAAATTCAGGAGCAGCAGAAGCCACAGAACAATGGAGCAGAGGAGATTTCTGTTCCAGAGAGACCTGAAAAATTGACATGAAAGGTCTGTCACGCACCGGACCCAGAGCAGAGCCTAGCCCTGTCTTGACCACGCGGCACAGAGAGGAGCAGATCCGAGCAGGCTTCAGGGACAGAATCTCCAGCATCTGGGCAGGTCCCTCCACCCACAGGTGCCAAAGGTCGGTGAGAGAGTTTCTTTGGCTCACCGAGAGGGGAGCGGGGTGTTCCCATAACTCAGGCCCCCTTGGGAGGCAGCAGTGGAGGCAGCAGTGGACAAGGGCTCCCAAAGCAGGCAGGAGCTCGGATCCATTGTTGAAGGTCTCCACATAAACCCCCTGAGGGAACTAAGCCCCGTGAGGCGGCCCTGCCCCCACCAGAGCAGCTGAATTTAATCTCAACTGAATAGCAGCCCCGCCCCCACTGAAAGCCCTGAGGCTGGGGAGCAGCATTTGAATCTCACCCCCAAGCACTAGCTGGGCAATCTGGAGTCGAGGTGGGGGTGGAGAGGACATTCAGAAGTCAAGTCACTGGCTGGGAAAATGCCCAGAAAAGGGGGAAAAAAATAAGACCATAATTTCTTGGTGAACAGATATCTCCTCCCTCCCTTTCTGATGAGGAAGAACAATGCTTACCATCAGGGAAAGACATAAACATCAAGGCTTCTGTATCCCAAACATCCAAAATAAATATCCAGTGGGCTCAGGCCATGGAAGAGCTCAAAAAGGATTTTGAAAATCAAGTTAGAGAGGTGGAGGAAAAACTGGGAAGAGAAATGAGAGAGATGCAAGAAAAGCATGAAAAGCAGGTCAACACCTTGCTAAAGGAGACCCCAAAAAATGCTGAAGAAAATAACACCTTGAAAAATAGGCTAACTCAATTGGCAAAAGAGGTTCAAAAAGTCAATGAGGAGAAGAATGCTTTCAAAAGCAGAATTAGCCAAATGGAAAAGGAGGTTCAAAAGCTCACTGAAGAAAATAGTTCTTTCAAAATTAGAATGGAACAGATGGAGGCTAATGACTTTATGAGAAACCAAGAAATCACAAAACAAAACCAAAAGAATGAAAAAGTGGACAACAATGTGAAATATCTCATTGGAAAAACAACTGACCTGGAAAATAGATCCAAGAGACACAATTTAAAAATTATGGGACTACCTGAAAGCCATGATCAAAAAAAGAGCCTAGACATCATCTGTCCTGAAATTATCAAGGAAAACTGCCCTGATATTCTAGAACCAGAGGGCAAAATAAATATTGAAAGAATCCACCAATCACCACCTGAAAGAGATCCAAAAAGAAAAAATCCTAGGAACATTGTGGCCAAATTCCAGAGTTCCCAGGTCAAGGAGAAAATATTGCAAGCCGCTAGAAAGAAACAATTCAAATATTGTGGAAATGCAATCAGGATAACACAAGATCTATCAGTTTCTACATTAAGGGATCAAAGGGCATGGAATATGATATTCCAGAAGTCAAAGGAACTAGGACTAAAACCAAGAATCACCTACCCAGCAAAACTGAGTATAATACTTCAGGGGAAAAAATGGTCTTTCAATGAAATCAAGGACTTTCAAGCATTCTTGATGAAAAGACAAGAGCTGAAAAGAAAATTTGACTTTCAAAAACAAGAATGAAGAGAAGCATGAAAAGGTAAATAGCAAAGAGAAGTCATAAGGGACTTACTAAAGTTGAACTGTTTACATTCCTACATGGAAAGACAATATTTGTAACTCTTGAAACTTTTCAGTATCTGGGTAGCGGGTGGGATCACACACACACACACACACACACACACACACACACAGAGCACAGAGTTAATTGAATAGGATGGGATCATATCTTAAAAAAATGAAATTAAGCACTGAGAGAGAAATATATTGGGAGGAGAAAGGGAGAAATGGAATGGGGCAAATTATCTGTCACAAAAGAGGCAAGTAAAAGACTTTTTAGTGGAGGGAAAAAGAGGGGAGGTGAGAGAAAAACATGAAGTTTACTCTCATCACATTCCACTAAAGGAAGGAATAAAATGCACAGTCATTTTGGTATGAAAACCTATCTTACAATACAGGAAAGTGGGGGAGAATGGGATAAGCAGGATGGGGGGGATGAGGGAAGGGAGGGCAATGGGAGGAGGGAGCAATTTGAAGTCAACACTCTTGGGGAGGGACAGGATCAAAAGAGAGAATAGAAGCAATGGGGGTCAGGATAGGATGGAGGGAATATAGTTAGTCTTACACAACATGACTATTATGGAAGTCATTTGCAAAACTACACAGATATGGCCTATATTGCTTGCCTTCCAAAGGGAATGGGTGGGGAGGGAGGGATGAAGAGAAGTTGGAACTCAAAGTTTTGGGAACAACTGCTGAATTCTGTTCTTGCTACTAGGAAATAAGAAATACAGGTAAAGGGGTATAGAAAGTTATCTGGCCCTACAGGACAAAAGAGAAGATGGGGACAAGGGAAGGGAGGGATGATAGAAGAGACGGCAGATTGGTGATAGGGGTAATTAGAATGCTCAGTGTTTTGGGGTGGGGGGAGGGGACAAATGGGGAGAAAATTTGGAACCCAAAATTTTGTGAAAATGAATGTTAAAAGTTAAATAAATAAATTTTTTTTTAAAAGTATCTGAGACAGTATTTGAACTCATCTTCCTGAGTCCAGACCCAACACTGTCCACTGCACCACCTAGCTGCTTATCAATTAAAAGGATTAGTTTATTCTCACAATTTCTTGCTAGACCCTATCCAGGGTTCTTACACAAATAGAATTTCCACAGCTGACTGACTGGATAGGTCTCTCTACTCCCTTGAAAGCAGTTTAATCTCTCTTTTCTGGGAGAACTGGCTTCCTACCAGCCAGTGGAATGCTTAGAAGGTGAAAATTACATAGTTTAGTGTTTGGTTTTCCATTGACAGAGGGAAATATCATGTTTAACCTCCCAGGAAGAGGTGTACTGCTTGCCTCTTTCTACAGAAACCAATCAGAATTATGGAGTTGAAAGGACATTCTTTCCTCAGGTCATTTAGGGAGACAAGTTGATGATTTATATAACTGAATATAGTCTGCTGGATAGTCTGCTGGAATCAACCTCAGTTGTGGGATGGGATGTTAACATCCTCAGCAGTGAAAGAAGGATTGTCATTACCATGATGACTTCACAGTAGGCTGAGCAACCTACCACATAAATTATGTGATTATACCACATAAAATAATGGAACATAATCTTTATTCCCCAATTCATCCAGTAGAGGGCACCTGTTAAATACAGACAATACAATAGCATTCTAACAATTTATAGTTTAACATAACAATGAGATAACACAATAGAGACTTCATTGATTGGACACTGCCATGAAATTAGTTGACTGGAGAGTGCAAGCCAGTCCCTTATCTCATATGTATGTATGTCATGTGTCACTGTGACTGGTGCTAGTAACCGGAAGAACTAAAAACTCCCTTGCCATCTTTTTTGAATTTCTAGGCCAGACCTCTAGTTCTGCTGATTTATTCATTCCTCTGACAGTTAAATAGTATGTCTACTGTGAAAACATTTGACCAACTTTCCAAAGAGCAAGCAAACTTTTTCCCACGTTAGGCAGAATTTTTCAAAGTTTAATTTTTGCCAGTAGTAGGCACGCTACTTCCTAGGTTTCCATGACAACTGACTGGTAGGGGCTAACTCAGAAGTAGATGCTTTTGCTACTTCCTGGGCACCAGGAGAAATGCAGCGTCCAATTTATTGCTTCATTTCAGCATAGGAGAGAGGAAGCCAAAATAGCGGGAGAGGGAAAAGGGAAAAAGAGGCACCAGCAGATTTTATGTAGATCCTCAAACAAAACATAGGGAAAGTTATTTTCAAAAATCAGCCATGTGGCCATTAGCAAGTCATTTCCCCCTTCTGAAGTTGCAGCTATAAAATTTTGGACGTGGACTAGAAGATCTTTAAAGTCTGTTCTAGCTTTAACATTTTATTGTTTTTCCTACTTAGTGATCACACAATAGGTTATGGAATTGGAAGGCAAGAGATCTGGGTTTTGGTACCACATCTCCCACTACATAGTTGTGTGTGTAGAACTTGAGAAGGGGCACCATATAATGGGTGAGCCAGGAGTCAGAAGTATATCTGTTTTAAAAAAATAACTATGGCATGGTATAATTGAAATGAAAAGATAGCCCAAATAAAACTCAATCAGAGAATCTCACACTTGGAAGGGACCTCTAAGGTAATTTAGTCTAACCAGTGTTGGAATAAACCAATAAAATTGCCTATGAGAAAGAACTCATCACCTCCTGAGGTCACTCACCCTACTTTTGGACATTTCTAATCATTAGGAATTTTTTTCTCTCGTCAAACCAAAATCTATATCCCCAAATTAGCTTTTGGTGATCACAGATTTCAATTCGAAATGTTCTCAAAACAGTCTTTTAATGTCATGTCTTACAAATTTGACAGGAATCTAAGCCATGCTCACTGGTCTATGGCTTATAGATTATGTCCTATTCCTTTTTTAAAAACTGGGACAAACATTTCCTCTAGTTCTCCAACATATCATATATTCTCCACAGTCTTTTAATAATCACTGACAGTGTCTCAGTAATCACTCTTCCTTGTGTTTATTTATGTATTTTTGTAAAATATGGTCAGCAAAAGGAAATTAAATGATGGTTATTCAGTTTTACTAAGACTTGGAATCATTTTTGACTCCTTCTACTTCCTAACCCTCAAATCCAATTAATTTCTAATCTAATTCTACTTCTTTAATCTTTCTAACATCAATTTCTTACTTTTCATTCCAACTCCCCCAACCTTGTTCAAGGCTTAATTTTCTGTCACCTAGCCTGTTATAACAGCCTCTTACCTGTTTTCACCACCTCTAATTTCCTCTTCCTAACCTATCAATCACATTTATTCAACTAAAATATACCTGGAGCTTTAGCAAAGGACCACCTCAGTGAGTCAGTAGCATGATAAAACAGTCAAAAAGAAAAGATAATATAATCTTAAGCTTCATTAAAAGGCAGTAAAATCTTCCCTCTTAATGCTTATGTTTTCCCTCTGAGATTATTTATTTATCCTCTTTAGCACAGCACCTGTCACATAGTAGGTCCTTAATTAACGCTTCCCTATATACACAGTGTTCAGATAGAGAAAAGTGATCATTCTCAACATACATTGCCCTAGGGAGAACACAGTAGGAGAGTATAAGTTTATTGCTGGAAGTGACCTTGCAAATCATCCAATCTAAACTGCTCAATTTGTTTATCCTGTTTATGCTGTATGTATCTCATTTGTGCATTGTTGTTTGTATATTATCTCTCTCTTCCACCCCCCATCCCAGCCTAAGAGTTCTTTGAGAGCAGGGACTGTTTCATAGAACCTGGAGTACCGTAGATGCTTTGTCTTTCCCACTCCCCGCCCCCCCCCCACACACACACACAGAGTGTTCATATAGAGAAAAGTGATCATTCCCACCAGACATTGTCCTGGTCACAACACAGTAGGGGAGTATAGATGTATTGTTGGAAGTGATCATCTAGTCTAACTCACTCAATATACAAACAAGGAAACTAAGGCCCAGAGTTTAAGTGATTTCCCAAGGTCATACAGTTAGCTGGTAGCAAAGTTTTGAACACAAATCCAGTAGCTCTTTCCATAGCAACATGCATTGTGCTCAGTTCTCAGTGCCACATATTAGGAAGGGCATTGATAAGCCAGCCTATATCCAGAGGAGAGTGAGGAGGGCAGTGAACAGGCCTTGAGTTCATGCAATATGGGAACTGTTTGAAGCAATTAGATGTTTTTTGTGTAGATAAGAGAAGACTTAGAGGAGATAGAGGCTTCAAGTATTTGAAGGGCTGTCATATAAAGGAGGGATTGAATTTGTACTCTTTGACCTGAGAAAGTGTAACTAAAAATGCAGTGAGAAGTTGCATAGAGCAGGCTTTCTATAAGCATGACAGAGGTTACTGGGACATGTCCCCAAATGGAACAGGGTTATACAAGTCATCCACCTTCCCAGTTGGTCACCCTTCAGTCTTCTATTTAACTCATTCTCATATTTAACCTTGTATTCCCAAATTCCAGGATCATCTAGTGGTGTGTTTAGTCATTTCCTCATTGATTACTGAAATTTCAGCATAGCTACATGAAGCACTTATTGGCTAGTTCTTGTCCTTCATGCTCAAAGAGGACCAAAACATCTCTGTGTCAGGGTCAAGTATTTATTAAATACTTATTTTTGCCGGTCTCTGTGCTAAGTGTTGGGGATATAAATAAAAACATAGTCTCTGCCCTCAAAAAGTTTACATTCTGGTGTAGGAAGACAACTACTAGAGGAAATCTAGAAAGTTAGTAGGGGAATAAAGAGGAAGAAGAAATAGTGAGAAGGAAGAGTTCAGAGAGTGAGGCCATGTGCAAGGAAGGTGATGCCTGGCAGGGGTCTGCCCTAAAGTGGTGTTCCCAAAGGAGCTTCTGAAAAAAGGGGGATTACATAAGGAAAATCCTCCTAACAATAACTAGAGTTTTCCAAAAGTACAATGAGCTGCCTCTGAAGGTAGTGGCTTCCCTTCACTGAAGATCTTTAAGCACTGGCTGTTGAATATGTTAAAAAGAAAAAAAAAAGGTGGGGTGGGAGGGAGGGGATTCTTATTCAGGTAAGGTTTAGATTAGGTAACTTCTAATGTTCTTTATGATTCTATATTACATACTAGTGCCAAGTGAATCCTCCCAAATCCCTCACTGGCCATTTTATTTCCCATTATTCACTGTGTGTAAGTCTATCCCTCGCCTGGCATTTGAGGTGCTCAGTGATCTTACTCTCAATTCCGTTTTCAATTTCTTCTCCTACTACTACTATTCCATATATACGATACACTGGTACTAAACTAAATACTTGTCATCCAATAAAATAAATATTTTTAAGTACTTACTATATTCAGGGACTGGGGTGGGGGTGGGGGAAAGATGAATGGGGATAAAAAGTGGATATGGTATTAACCATTTATATTTTCAAGGTGCTTTCATTCTGATTCTGAATTCTGCATACTACTGGACTGATATGCAGATAACAATGATACAAAAAGAGTGAATCAAGTGCAAAGGAAATCTCCTTTGCATTTATATCCCTAGCACTTAGCACAACACCTGGAACATGGAACCTGGAACTTCTGAAATGCTTGTTTATTGATTGACAAACACAGAGGGTGAGCTAGTTTTCCTGGTGCATGGTAAAGGAGGAGGAATCAGAAAAGGTTTCACAAAAGAGATGACCCTTGAGCTGGGTTTTAAAAATAGATGAGGACTCTAATTAGATGGGGTAGTCCATATGAGGCATGTCAGCCAAGGCATAGGTTGGGCATTAAGAGAATGGATAGTGGAGAATATAATCTGGTTGAAATACAGAATACATAAAAGGGTGTAAATAAAATAAGACAGATATGATCAGAAGCAGATTGCAAAGAGCCTTATAAGAGAGAATCATGAGTTTTAGTTTATGTGAAAGGTTAAAAGGATCTAGTGAATATACTTTCCTCTACGGCTTTGTCCTCCCAACTTTAGGAAATGGAACCATGCATTCATTCTATAAAAACTTATTGAGCACCTATGTGTCAGGAATTGTAGTAAACAGAGCAACCATCATAACAGAAAACTGAGTAGCCTGAGAAGTAAGAAAACTAGGTTGATATGAAAGGCCTGGCTGCTTAGCCATAGTTGGCTGTCTTATAAATCATCAATGGCTATCCAGTTATCTTCTCGCTGTTCAGAAAAACGTGAGGGGCGGAGCCAAGATGGCGGAGTAGAAAGACGCACATACACATAGCTTTGAACCCACAACCCATAGAATGGCTACAGGGAAGTAACTCACGGCGAATTCCGCACCCAGAGGCCACGGAACATTGGAGCGAGGGAGATTTCGGTTCCAGAGAGACCTGCAAACCTCTCACGGGGGGTCCTTCGCGCTGCGGACTGGGCGCCGGGACTGGGAGCTGAGTGCAGCCCTGCAGCGGCCACGGCACCGAGAGGAAAAGATCCGAGCAGGCTTCACAGACAGGATCTCCAGCGGCCACGCGGGTCCCTCCACCCACAGAGGGATCTGCAAACCTCTCGCAAAAGGTCCGTCGCGCTGCAGACGCAAAGCCCAGCCCAGACCTGCTGCGGCCATGGCTGTGGCACCGAGAGAAACAGATCCAAGCAGGCTTCAGGGATGGGATCTCCAGCGGCCACACAAGTCCCTCCACCCACAGGTGACAGGGGTGGGTGAGAGAGTCTCTTTGGCGGGTCGAGAGGGGAGTGGGGTGCCCCCATAATTCAGGCCCCCCCGGGAGGTAGAAGCTGAGAGGCGGCTGCAGACAGGGGCTCCCCAAGCAGGCGGGAGCCTGAATCCATTGTGGAAGGTCTGTGCATAAACCCCCTGAGGGAACTGAGCCTGAGAGGTGGCCCTGCCCCGACCTCAGCACCAGAACATAATCTCATACTGAATAGCAGCCCTGCCCCCGCCAAAAGCCCTGAGGCTGGAAGCAGCATTTGAATCTCACACCCCAAACGCTGGCTGGGAAGATCAGGAGGCAAGGTGGGTGTGAGGAGAATATTCAGAGGTCAAGTCACTGGCTGGGAAAATGCCCAGAAAAGGGAAAAGAAATAAGACTATAGAAGGTTACTTTCTTGGCGAACAGGCATTTCCTCCCTTCCTTTCTGATGAGGAAGAACAATGCTTACCATCAGGCAAAGACACAGAAATCAAGGTTTCTGTGTCCCAGCCCACCCAATGGGCTCAGGCCATGGAAGAGCTCAAAAAGAATTTTGAAAATCAAGTTAGAGAGGTAGAGGAAAAGCTGGGAAGAGAAATGAGAGACATGAAGTCAAAGCATGAACAGCAGATCAGCTCCCTGCTAAGGGAGACCCAAAAAAATGTTGCAGAAATTAACACCTTGAAAACTAGCCTAACTCAATTGGCAAAAGAGGTTCAAAAAGCCAATGAGGAGAAGAATGCTTTCAAAAGCAGAATTAGCCAAATGGAAAAGGAGATTCAAAAGCTCACTGAAGAAAATAGTTCTTTCAAAATTAGAATGGCACAGATGGAGGCTAATGACTTTATGCAAAACCAAGAAATCACAGAACAAAGAGAGAAGAATGGAAAAATGGAAGATAATGTGAAATATCTCATTGGAAAAACAACAGACCTGGAAAATAGATCCAGGAGAGACAATTTAAAAATTATGAGACTACCTGAAAGCCATGATCAAAAGAAGAGCCTAGACATCATCTTTCATGAAATTATCAAGGAAAACTGCCCTGAGATTCTAGAACCACAGGGCAAAATAAATATTCAAGGAATCCACAGAACACCGCATGAAAGAGATCCAAAAAGAGAAACTCCTAGGAACATTGTGGCCAAATTCCAGAGTTCCCAGGTCAAGGAGAAAATACTGCAGGCAGCTAGAAAGAAACAATTCAAGTATTATGGAAATACAATCAGGATAACACAAGATCTAGCAGCCTCTACATTAAGGGATCGAAGGGCATGGAATAGGATATTCCAGAAGTCAAAGGAACTAGGACTAAAACCAAGAATCACCTACCCAGCAAAACTGACTATAATACTTCAGGGGAAAAAATGGTCTTTCAATGAAATAGAGGATTTTCAAGTATTCTTGATGAAAAGACCAGAGCTAAAAAGAAAATTTGACTTTCAAACACAAGAATGAAGAGAACCATGAAAAGGTGAACAGCAAAGTGAAGTCATAAGGGACTTACTAAAGCTGAACTGTTTACATTCCTACATGGAAAGACAATATTTGTAACTCTTGAAACATTTCAGTATCTGGGTACTGGGTGGGATTACACATGCACACACGCTCACATACATAGAGACAGAGTGCACAGAGTGAATTGAATAGGATGGGATCATATCTTAAAAAAAAATGAAATCAAGCAGTGAGAGAGAAATATATTAGGAGGAGAAAGGGAGAAATTGAATGGGGCAAATTATCTCTCATAAAAGAGGCAATCAAAAGACTCATTAGTGGAGGGATAAAGAGGGGAGGTGAGAGAAAAACATGAAGTCTACTCTCATCACATTCCACTAAAGGAAAGAATAAAATGCACACTCATTTTGGTAGGAAAATCTATCTCACAATACAGGAAAGTGGGGGATAAGGGGACAAGCAGGGTGGGGGGGATGATAGAAGGGAGGGCATGAGGAGGAGAGTGCAATTCGAGGTCGACATTCATGGGGAGGGATAGGATCAAAAGAGAATAGAAGTAATGGGGGACAGGATAGGATGGAGGGAAATATAGTTAGTCCTATACAACACAACTATTATGGAAGTCATTTGCAAAACTACACAGATATGGCCTATATTGAATTGCTTGCCTTCCAAAGGGAAGGGGTGGGGAGGGAGGGAGGAAGAGAAGTTGGAACTCAAAGTGTTAGGATCAACTGTCGAGTAATGTTCTTGCCACTAGGAAATAAGAAATACAGGTAAAGGGGTATAGAAAGCTATCTGCCCCTACAGGACAAAAGAGAAGATGGAGACAAGGGCAGAGAGGGATGATAGAAGAGAGAGCAGATTGGTCATAGGGGCAATTAGAATGCTTGGTGTTTGGGGGGGGAGGGGATAAAAGGGGAGAAAATTTGTAACCCAAAATTTTGTGAAAATGAATGTTAAAAGTTAAATAAATTAATTATAAAAAAAAAAAAAGAAAAACATGACAATAATTCTCCCCAACTTAACTCTAGCCAGGATTTTATATATGACCTAACAATTCATGTCACTAAATTCAGGAGATGACTTTCTTATACAAATAGCGCAGGACCTCCTTTATTAGAAACGGTATTTTTCCTTGAAAAAAGAGTTGGTAAGGAAGGATGGAGAAGATTCCACTCCCGTTGGCCTTCAGAATTTCAAACACAGAAGGTCTGCGGTTGTCTATCCCACAGGAGAAGCTGACAAGCAGGCATAAGAACTCAGACAAAACTATAAAGAGGTTATGACTAGATAATCTTTATTTTTCTATTATTAATTTAACATCAACAAAAATAAAAATAAGATAATAAATATATAAAATAAGGAACAAAATTATACCCAAAGCCCTGACCTTTTTAACAAAGCATAACCAAATGAATTAACCAATATCAAGCAAAAAAGTCCATTTTGTTTGGGATCCCTTTACAAATCTTCCTGAAATTTCTCTACTTTTTTTTTCTCTACTTTTTTGCCCATGTCTTCTTTGCATGTTTGCTTCCTTCTTTCCTTCTATGAATGCTAAAAAACAAACAAAAAAAGGTGTGTACTTGTTCAACTATTTTGATATATCGTATATTCACCTCCATATATCCATAAGGTGTAGTTTGATTAATGCTCTACTTAGTGCTTCAATGTCTTTCTTAACTTTCTTTCAGCTGAGTTTGTCCTGTACTGATTAGATCATTAAAATATCCAACAATTTTTCTTAAAGGCTTTAAAATTTTCCTTTCTAAATTTTGTTCCAGAATTATTTTGTATCTATATATTTAAGAATAACGATCTCACTTTCCATATAGCTTCTTTGTAAAGCAAAACATATCCTGCTCTGTCTCTTTGAAACATTCTGGTTTGTCATTCCAGCTTTTCAAAATTTGGCAAAAGTATGGTAAATTTTAGGACAAACTGTGATTTTGAATCTATCTAAATCTTCTTGAATTAAATGTGTTTCCCACAAGCAGCATATTTTTGAATTCTGTGTTTTACATCTATTCTTTAATTGTTTTACATATTATTATAGGCAATTTAACCCATCTACATTTAGTTTCATAATTATTGAGAGGCATGTAGTAGAGAACCAGCCTCAGAACCAGGGTTCAAGTGCTCCATCTAAGCCATTTTGGCTATATGGCCCTGGGTAAGTCACTTCACCTTTCAGTGCTCTGGGAAACTCTCTAAAGTGATAAACTGCTAAGAAGGTATCAACCTTCATTCATTCAGGAAGTTTCCTCACCAGGGAGCTCTCTATACCAGCAAAATCATATCAGATAACTATGTCTACCACAATTGTTAGGAGTAGTTATTCTTTATTCATTCTTTCAAAGAGGAATATATACTTTCCTGTTTTAAATTCTATTATTAATCCAAACTAACAGAAGCATTGTGCTCTAGAGGTTAGAGGGTAAGTCTGTTGTTTGTTACCTTTTTTGAAGTCTTTAATTATATTATCCATATTTATTAATCCCTTCATTATTTCTGCTTATCCTTTTTTTTAATTGCTTACTTCTTGTTTATTTCTCTCATTTCATTTTCTTCTTTATTTTTTGGAACTGTAGTTTTCATAGTACTGCTAATTCCTGCTTGTCTTCTATCCTGTGCACAAAAAGGACAAGGGGCTACCTAAATGCCATCTGACTTGGTCTACTCCTTTGACATCAATCCTCTCTATACATGCCACTATATCAGATAATCAAGATATTATAGTAATTAAAGGAAGATTCTAATTCAACCCTGCACCCCCCCCAAAATAAATAGATTAGATTATAAATCATAGGAAAATACATTTTAAGCTAGACAGGATTTAGAGGCCTTTAAGTCCAACTTTTTTCCCTCCATTTTACAAATAAGTAAAATGAGGCTCAAAAGGGATTCAAAAGACTTGGGTCATACAGCAAGTAAGCATCAAAAACAGGCTTGGATTTCTTCCTGACTTAAAGCCCGGATTTCTATCCACTGTGCCACCTAGCTACCTTAACTTACACAAATATTAGAGATCACAGAAGAATTGTTAACACAAATTAATAAAATAAATAAATAAACAAAGCAAAAAAATTCAAATGGATAATAAGAATGAAATCACAGAACAAGCCCAGCATGTCACAGAATTTTAAAACCAATTTATGGCAGCACAAGATAAAGACGTGGAAGACAAATGAAAAAGATCAACTTAGATTAATCAGGATATGAAAAGGAAAAGGAAAGGCAGAAATTATATTTGAAGAAATTATAGACAATTTCCCAGATAATCAAGAACAAGGAACATTCCACAAGTAGACAAAATTCAAAGAAATGCAATGTGAAGAGATTTAAGTATCAAATTTCAGAATCATACAATGTTGAAATTCAAAATGAAAAAGGCAAAGAAAGAGGAGAAATAAATTACTTCTTTAAAATTATCAGAATCTCAACAGAGTTCTTAGTAGTAAGATGAATTAATATAGATTAAATGATTAAATTGATCAACAGTCTTTTCAAGAGTAAAACACAGTGGCTTGGGACAAGCAGTCAAAATTTCAGCAAACTTGAACATTTTGATTGAGGACAGAAAAAGTCATACAAAATCAACAAGAAGATATTTTTAAATCTCCAAAATGAAAAGACCTATACAAGAAGTCAGACAAGAACTCTAGGTCAATGGAAAGATATTAGCAACAACAATATAAAATGTTTTTTTTAAAAATAAAAATGAGGGGCAGAGCCAAGATGGTGGAGTAGAAAGACGCACATACACTAGCTCTTCCTCCACAGTCCATAAAATACCTGTAAAGAAAGACTCTCAACAAATTCTAGAGCAGCAGAAGCCATAGAACAATGGAGTGGAGGAGATTTCTAGCCCAGGGTGACCAGGACGGCCAATGGGAAAGGTCTGTCTCAACAGACTCGGAGCAGAGCCCAGCCCAGCCTTGGCCATGCAGCACCAGGAGGAGCAGGACCAATCAGGCTTCAGGGACAGAATTTCCAGCAGCAGCACAGATCCCTCAACCCACAGGCACCAAAGGTCAGTGAGAGGGTTTTTTCAACTGTCTGAGAAGGGAGTAGGTTGTCCCCATAGCTCTGGCCTCAGGCTGTGGCAGCAGAGGCAGCAGCAGGTGGGGGCTCCCAAGGCAGGCAGCAGCTTGCATTCATTATTGGAGACCTCATCATAAAGCCCCTGGGGGAACTGAGCCCTGTGTGGCTGCCTTGCCCCCACCTAAAGCACCTGGGGGAATTGAGCAGCTGATCTGAATTTCAGCCCCCACTGCTGGCTTGGTGGAACTGGAAGCTAGGTGAATATGGAGAGGAAACTCTACTACTCACAGATTCTGGGCACAAAAGTTTCTTCTTTCTCCCAGACCAGTGTACAAGCTCGATTGTGCCACCTTGGAGGAACTGAGATCTTACACATCCCCAGATTGTACCCTTCTCTTGACAAAGGACCTAAAAGTCAAGTAAGTAGTTGGGAAAATGCCAGAAAAGGGGAAAAAATAAAACTATACAAGGTTACTTTCTTGATGAACAGATACATTCTCCCATCCTTTCAGATGAGGAAAAACAATGCTTACCATCAGGGAAAGACATAAACATCAAGGCTTCTGTATCCCAAACATCCAAAATAAATATTCAGTGGGCTCAGGCCATGGAAGAGCTCAAAAAGGATTTTGAAAATCAAGTAAGAGAGGTGGAAGAAAAATTAGGAAGAGAAATGAGAGAGATTCAAGAAAAGCATGAAAAGCAGGTCAACACCTTGCTAAAGGAGACCCAAAAAATGCTGAAGAAAATAATACCTTGAAAAATAGGCTAGCTCAATTGGCAAAAGAGGTTCAAAAAGTCAATGAGGAGAAGAATGCTTTCAAAAGCAGAATTAGCCAAATGGAAAGGGAAGTTCAAAAGCTCACTGAAGAAAATAGTTCTTTCAAAATTAGAATGGAACAGATGGAGGCTAATGACTTTATGGGAAACCAAGAAATCACAAAACAAAACCAAAAGAATGAAAAAATGGAAGATAATGCGAAATATCTCACTGGAAAAACAACTGACTTGGAAAATAGATCCAGGAGAGACAATTTTAAAATTATGGGACTACTTGAAAATCATGATCAAAAAAAGAGCGTAGATATCATCTTTCATGAAATTATCAAAGAAAACTGCACTGATATTCTAGAACCAGAGGGCAAAATAAATATTGAAAGAATACACTGATTGCCTCCTGAAAGAGCTAAATTCCAGAGTTACCAGGTCAAGGAGAAAATATTGCAAGCAGCTAGAAAGAAACAATTTGAGTATTGTGGAAATACAATCAGGATAATACAATTTCTAGCAGCTTCTACATTAAGGGATCAGAGGACTTGGAATATGATATTCCAGAAGTCAAAGGAACTAGGACTAAAACCAAGAATCACCTACCCAGCAAAACTGAGTATAATATTTCAGGGGAAAAAAATGGTCTTTCAATGAAATCGAGGATTTTCAAGCATTCTTGATGAAAAGACCAGAGCTAAAAAGAAAATTTGACTTTCAAACACAAGAATCAAGAGAAGCATGAAAAGGAAAACAGGAAAGAGAAATCATAAGGGACTTACTAAAGTTGAACTGTTTACATTCCTACATGGAAAGACAATATTTGTAACTCTTGAAACTTTTCAGTATCTGGGTAGTTGGTGGGATTATACACACATATGCACACAAACACACACACATATATACATACATACATACATACACATATATATATACATATATATATATATATATATATAGAGAGAGAGAGAGAGAGAGAGCATAGGGTGAGTTGAATAGGAAGGGATTATATCTAAAATAATAAAATTAAGGGATGAGAGAAGAATATATTGTCAGGAGAAAGGGAGAAATGAAATGGGGCAAATTATCTTTCATAAAAGAGGCAAGAGAAAGACTTTTCAATGGAGGGAAAAAAGGGGGAGGTGAAAGGGAAAACGGGAAGCTTACTCTCATCACAGCTGGCTCAAGGAAGAAATAAAATGCACACTCATTTTGGTATGAAAACCTATCTTACAATACAGGAAAGTAGGGGAGAAGAGGATAAGTGGGGTGGGGAGGGCATGATGGAAGGGAGGACAATGGGAGGAGAGAGCAATTAGAAGTCAGCACTCTTGGGGAGGGACAAGGTCAAAAGAGAGAATAGAAGAAATGGGGGGCAGGATAAGGTAGAGGGAAATATAGTCAGTCTTACACGACATGACTATTATGGAAGTCATTTGCAAAACTACACATACATAGCCTATATTGAATTGCTTGCCTTCTCAATGGGGATGGGTGGGGAGGGAGGAAGAAAGAGAAGTTGGAACTCAAAGTTTTAGGAACAGCTGTTGAGTATTGTTCTGCATACAACTGGGAAATAAGAAATACAGGTAATGAGGTATAGAAATTTATCTAGGCCTACAGGACAAAAGAGAAGATGCTGATAAGGGAAGGGAGGGATGTTAGAAGGGAGGGCAGATAGGTGGTAGGGGTAATTAGAATGCTTGACGTTTTGAGCGTTTTGTGGAGAGAGGGGGAGAAAATTTGGAACTCAAAATTTTGTGGAAATGAATGTTGAAAACTTAAAATAAATAAATAAATTCTAAAAAAATAAAATCATTCAATTAAAATATAGACTAAAGTGATGCTTACTAGGACTAATAAAAAGAGTTCAGACTTTATATATGTGTATATTTTAAATAACTGTCATACATATTAAGCATTCATTTGATGTTTTAGGTACACATTTAACTTGCATATCATATTAAAATTATATATGTTGGTGCCTTAACAAAAAAGACATTTAGTTATATAAGAATATAACAAAGGAAAGGGGATTGAATACACACACCTCAGAAAATTCAACTTTAAATGTTTGCTTTGTTCTCTCGATAGAATGCTTTTCTGCCTGACCACAATTAAGAATAACTTTCTGCCAGATGCTGGACCTGTATATGTGTATTTAAATTAGAGTTCAGTACAAGAGGAGTGTCATACCCACTGTGGGCATTTAACCTGTTACAATATGACTTAATAATGGCCACCTGAAAGTGACCTGTTAGCTGTTTATGTTCCTCTACCAGGGTTGAAAAACAGAGGGTAAATGAAAAGGGCAATGATGTACTGGCTAAATTAATGATAATTATTCATTTTTTAAAAGGCAATGGCTAAATAGAATGCTTCTTTTTGTACTGAACACTAGAATGCTGCTCCTTCCCCTTCACTTTCATTTGAGTGTGAGGGGAAAATAAATGGGAGTCTATGTAAAGGAATTCATACATAATGGTGGTGAAATTGACAACTATTAGGAAATAGAAAGGATGAAAGTAGTAACCCTGGAAGAGAGGAAAAAGGATTCTGTATATTTTGTGTTCATCTTGCACAAGAAAAATGATTGGTGAATTTTAGATATTCATCCTCACCTTCTCTGAAAAACTACATGCACTAGGGAAGTGGGAAAATAATGATGAGAGGGATGGGACACCCCAGAGTCTCCTTTGATTGGCAGAGGACAACAGACAAAATAACCAAGAAATCTGGAATCAGAGGAGTTGGGTTAAAGTGCGAGTTCTACTCTACTAACTTTGAGTCTTTAAACAAATCGCTTAACCTCCCAGGGTCACTGTTTCCTCATGTATAAAATGAAGGGATTGGACAAAATAACTTCTAATGGCTCTTTTGGATCCTATGATCCAATTTTTTTAAATGGTGAGCCAAAAATCAACATACATATTCATCAAAATGTATGTGATGGGATTTTGAGCTGTGAGGACCTTTAGTGATTCCTTAGTTCAACTCCCTCATTTTACAAATGGGAAAAATGAGGGCCAGAAAGTTGGTTTCTCCAAGGTCATATAGATAACAAGTAGCAAAGAAGGAATTTATAGCCAAGAGTTCTAGTTCTAAATACATCTGTCTTGACAGTACTCTACACTGCTAGATGAAACCACAGAGAATCATAATCAGAAATTTATAAAAACAGAGATCCAGTTAGCTAATTAATTTTCATAAACAGTTACATAAAATTAAAAGATTTTCATCACCCCAGGGAACATCAAAAACAAAAATGTAGTGGGTGAAAATGTCAGAAAAAAATAAATGTAACATTTTAAAAATAAGTTTTTATTGTTATTTTATGTATGTTACATCACCATACTTATCCCAAATATCTTTCTGTCTCTCCCTCCCCAGAAGCATTCCATATGGAAAATAATATTTTTTTAGAGAAGAAAAAATTCAGCACAGCTAATCAATACACTGAGAAAGTCAGAAAATGTCTAAGTTTACCACCTGTGGACCCCCCACCTCCACGAATGAATGTATTGGGGGTGTCTTCTCATATCTCTTCATGAAAGTCCTGCTTGATCTTTATAATTTTCTTCCAGTTTTCTTTTCTTTTTCTTGGAGGGGTGGGGGGCTGGGGGCTGGTAATGTTTGTTCTTTCCTTTTAAAATAGTATAGTTACTGTGTATATTGTTTTCTTGGCTCTGCTCACTTCACTCTGCATCAGTTCATGTGATCTTTCCATGCCTCTCCATATTCATCACATACATCATTTCTTACAGCAGAGTAATATTTCATTATATTCATTTATCAAATGTAACATTTATAACAGTAATTGTGAGGTTAACGAACTGCACCATTATAAGAAAGAGTCGAGCAGCAACAGAAGTTTCATGGGTAGAGAACCAGATTAGAGACAGGAAGAACAGTGTCCCAGTCATACTTCTGACATATATTGTCTGTATGACCCTGAATAAGTCATGTAACTTCTTAGTGTTCCAGTAACTCTCTAAAACTATGTTGGCAGAGCAAGTGCTGATCTTCATTGGTAGAAGAAATTTCTTCACTGGGAGTTTCCCATACCAATGAAATCACAAGTCTGGTCCCCTCCCCCCTCCCAAAAAAAGGAAAGAAAATTTATAAAGTGAACTAAAAAAATCAATAAGTGAACTACTTAAATCTGCCTATTTATAGGGTTTTTTGATATAAACATCATTCTTTCAGTCTCTTTTTTCTTTCAATGAGATAAATTTTTCTCTAAGAATCATTTTGACTGCATTTCAGATTTTAACATATGGTTTTCATGTTGACTATTATCATTTTATCTTTAATAGGTAGTACTTTTAATAGCCAACACATTGAATGACAGAAGAGGCATCCACAAAGGTATCAATAGGTGACAACAATGGACTGAATCAAAGAAGAAAACAATTCAAAAAAGGTAACTGTAAAGTCCCTATACTTTGGTTCTAGAAATCACATACATGAATATGGGATGGTGGAGATTTGAGGAACAACTCATTTGAGAGATCTGAGGTCCGAGTAGGCTGTAAATTCTAGATGAGTCAACAATGTGATAATAAAGTTCAAAAGGCTGATTTAGGCCCACACTAGTAAAAGCATAGTTACAAATTGATAATTTCATTGTCCTCATCATTGGTCTCTTCAACCTTCACAAAGTTCTTCATTCTCAAGGTGAACTCACATAGATCTTTCAAAAGATTCTTTTGACTGCTATCCATATACAGTACAAAGTGTTCAACTTTAGGTGCTGCATTTTCAGGAAGATATTGATAAAGAGGAGCACATCCAAAGAGTCATTATGTTAGTTGGGTGCCCTACGGATCAATGCTTGACCCTATGCTTTGAGCTCAATGAGTTAATAGTGCAACATGGAAGCCAAATAGGTTAGTGCACTATTAGGCTGTATTGCAAAGCAGAGTATTCAGAACAATATAGGTAATAATACTCCTATGCTCTATCTGAGTCAGATTACATTTGAAGTTTTATGTTCAGTTTTGGAAACTGAACACATTTTAGTAAGGACATTGAGAATTTGGAGTGAATACAACGCAAGGTGATCAGGATGTTGAATGTTCACACAAGGATCTCGTAAGGAACTAGACACATCTATGTTGAGAAGAGGGAACTTGGTGAAGGTGGAAGGACCTGATAGATGTCTTCAAGTATTGGGAGGCCCATCACCTGGAAAACGATTGTCAGGAGCAGTTAGCAAATGTTGCAAAGACTTGGATTTAAGCTAGATATAGGAAAAACTTCTGACAATTAGATTCATCCAAATATAAAAGGAGATCCCTTAAATCATTGAGAGTTTGCCCTCTAAAAATCTTTGGACAAGGGCTAAATTACTAATGGTCAGGCATATTGTAGAGGGAATTCTTTGTCAGGAGAACATTGGGACAGATGGCTTCGAAGGCCCCTTCCTCTGAAATCCTGTGACTAGAATTGTGAGAGGACTTAAAACTATACCAATCAAGAAACAGTTGAAATAGCCCAGTACATTTAACCTCAAGAAAACAAACACAGATGGAAATAAGAATTCTTCAAATATGGAAAGGTCACGTGGAAGAGAAATGAGATGCAGTCTACTTGGCCAAAGATGATAAAGCTATGAAGAATGGGTAGAAATTCCAGAGAGATTAATTTTCGCTTGCTATATAGAAAAAACATGACCAAAATTAGAACAGTCTCCAAACAGAATCACTAGAGAGAGGTACATAAATTGATAGGGCTGGTGAGAATTCTAGTTTCTCAAGTCCAAAGCACTCACCATTTTCTTTATTTCAGATTAGGAGACTGAAGCCAGGGAGGTTGTGAGTTGCCCACGGTTACACTGCTATTGATAGAACTAAGAGTCAAAGCCATTTCTCCTGGTTCCTTGCCTAGGGTTCTTTCCACTATACTAAACACAAGTTGGATGGCCACTTGGGGATGCTGAAAAAGAAATTCCTGCTTGGATATGGGTTGGACTAGATGACCTCTGAGCTGCTTTCCCACTCCAGGATTCTATGATTCATACATCACTGATGAAAATGCAAATTAATGGAAACTTTTTGGAGAGCAGTCCAGCTATTCACTGCAAATATTATAAAAATAATTATACCCTTTGCCCCAGTAATCTTATGATTTGGAGACATATTCTAAGAACATTGTCAAAAAGGAAATAATTATATGTTAAAATATATGTAGCAGCAGTATTTTAAATTGTGACAAAGGATATAAAACAAAGGGCCCCAGAATTGGAGAACAGGGAGACAAATATATTATTTTGTGGTGGCAAAAATAAGAAACAGAAAGAAATATGCAAAGAGCCATTAAGCAACATGAAGTGAAGACTGGAGGACCAAAAGATCAGCTTACAAATTCTCCACAGCTATATAAAACAATATACATAATGATAATGGTTGGATCGGCAAGCAAAGTCTACACAGAGGGAGATGAAAATAGATAAATTTTCAAAAGAATATATATACATACATATATATATATAACTTTCTTTAAGATTCTTTACAATCCTTTAAAATGTAAAAGTAAAATTTAATTTTAAATCCTACTCAGTTTTGTTATTGTTTAAAGTTCATTTTATTTTACTTTTTAAAAGAAACATATCCACTTAGGAATATGTAACATCAGCACATGAAAATTAAATATATATAACCACAAAAGTAGTGTATACATATACATACATATATACATATACATATGTATATATATATAGTATATATAAGTATATATAACCAAGCCTGGGTTCATGAACCTGGAGAATAGGTAAAGAAAGGTAACAACCAGAGGGGGGCAGATATTATTGGTGCTCTACAAAAGGATGTGCTGTATTGGGAAGAGGTCCCGAGGGTGAGAAGAACTGTTACCCAAGGGCAGGTTTTTTTTTTGAAAAAGAAATCCCTCATTCTCTGGGTGCTAGTGTTAGAAAGCTACCCTAGAGTTTAAGGAGCTTTCTGCTTGATGTAGAACCTTGAACTCACATGATCTAACATATCATACCACTTTCATCACCTAAAACAATGTCATACTGCACTAGATGGGTTCTGAGAATCCTCCAGGCTCCAGAACCATGATCATGCGATGTCATCATCATCCACTAGGTTACCTCCATGATCCTGAACATTGAAATTTGTTCTCCTGTCATTCCATCTCTTTGACTTATGCTTTCTAACCCTATTTTGTGTCCTCACTACAAACCTTCAGTTTCTGGACCTTTCCCTGTTGTAGGCCACCATTGCTGCTCTAGCCTTCCTTTCTTACCTTCAGAGTGTTAACCCCATAGCTAACCACATGTATTCTTCTTCCTCATGACTCATTTGTCTGAACCATTGTTCATACCCTGCCAATCCTAAGCTTCTGATCAGTTCTACAATATGACTTCCCTGTTCCTACTCCTTGCTACTCAGAAATACTGGAGGAAAGCATTAAACCATTCTGAGTAGGTCCAATGCAAATTAATGAAATCCAATCTCAACTATTCCCTCAAGCTATACCCTTTTATTCTTCCTCAATTACTCCCTATCATGTTATCCTCATGAACTTTCCCAAAATGAATTCCTATTCCTGAAGTTTCCAATATGCCTTCTCTACCCCAGTATGTTTACTTTCAGCAGAGGACTTATTTTTTTCCCTATCCTAATTAAGACTGTCATCTATGGGATCCCTTGTTTACCCTACTCCAGGTCTCATATCCTCTCCAGTACTCATTTGTCCTCTTCTCCCTTGATCCAGTCCCAAGGAAAGAGGTGATCCTTGTCTTTTTCAAGACTAGCCTTTCAATTTGTGTGCTTGATTATTTCCTCCAAGAGCTGGCTCCAGATTATCTCTTTCTCCCTTATCTTCAGACTTCTAATCCCTTGGATGTTTTTTACTTGAGCCTGCCATCCCCTCAAGTTATCAACCTAAACCTTTCCTTTCTCCCATTTCCAGACTCCTAGAAAGTATAACCTAGACTTAGAGTTTCTACTTCCTGCCCATTCATGTTATAATTTCTTGCCATCTAACTCCCTAGCATATGAATATGTTGAAAGTTTACCAACCAAACTATTAACTGCTCTCTGTCCTTATCTTACTTGCTCTCTTTGCTTCTTTTGACAATATCAAAAGAACAATGTCCTGTATAGTCTCTCCTCCTTGGTTCCTGGAGTACTGCAAGGGGAATATTAGAACCAACTCAAATCGACTTACCATTGTTAGATATTAAGTGTGAACATTTATACCTCAGAAATTGGCAAATGCTACAAATCAGAGCTTGATTCGAGGGTCATAGTTTGCCAACCCTTGGGCTAGACTTAAGAAAGTGATGGAGAAAATGTAAATAATGCATATCAAATTGAAAACTATGTTGATTATACTCTCCCTCTCCCAGAAACACTTTGGCTATTATTTTCTGTTCAATTTCCTGTGATGAGCCCAATCTAATCCCTCTGATGGATCATTGCTATCAATCTCCTATTTCCCAAAACTCTATCATGTACTCTCTTCTCTCATTAAACTGTTCTTTAGTCTCTCATCACTTTTCTTGAGTTCAATGACTATATGAAAATAACTCCCAAGTGTATACATCCAGTTCTAATCCATCTTGTAAGTTCTTCCTGACATTTTCAATTCACTACTGAACATCTCTTAGATATCCCACTGTCATTTCTAACTCCCCAGTGCTCTTCTACCTAAGCCCACCCCTCTCAGTATTTTCTATTTCAGTTGAGGCTATTGTATCACATCAACTCTGTGAGCAGATGAGAAGGTATAGTATTGACAATAACTATGACAACTCTTCAGTTGCTCAGCTTTCTGACAGCTGGAATTAGCTTTTAAGTAGGTATCTCCCAAGTCACCCTGTATAGCTTGAAGTACCCTGTAGCTACAGCGTCAATGAGCTCTTAAGAATCCTGCTGTATCTCAAGGCTGAGTGGTTAATATGATCCACAGCTAGAAAAAGGAAACTGAGCACTGCATAAGCAGAAGGCTCTGGCAATTAGTGAGTTATGAGGACAAACAGGGAAAAGGAAAATCTGAGCCATGAGCAAGAAAAGTTCACACAGGTGCTAAGTTCAGGAAAGGTAGGAGAAACTGAGGCAAAGATACCATCAGATCTAATGAGACAAATGGATATATCCAAATACTAAAATTAGAAGTGTCTACTTAAGAATCATTGACATTTATATAAAACTTTATAGCTCATATATCTACATATCTGATTAATAAAAGGGAAATGGGCAAATAAAGGTAGCCTGAATCAGAACAATCCTACATGGAGATGAGAACACGGAGACTGGACGACTCGAACCATTCCATTCCAGCTTTGGAATCAATGCTGTGTGTAGTCTGAAGGTTCACTTTTAATGATCTAGGTCCCTGTGGTAGTTACAATCACTCTGCCAAATAAATAGCATCGTGTTTGATTTCCTCTAAAAGCGTTCTGTGCAGGTGTCTGGATAGATGGGGAAACAGACTTTTTGTCAGCTAAGAACATTTCCCAGGACCTCAGGAACAAAGGATCTCAGAACTAGAAAGGATTTTAGAGGTCTCTACTTCTGACTGTATCTGAAGAGGAATTGTCTCTATAATATCCAACTTTTGCTTGATGTCCTCCATTCAGAGACACTGGAGTGTCTTAGGAAAACATTCTCTCAATACTCTGTTGTACTTTTCTGTAATACTGACAGCATATACTCCATTCCAGGTGCTTTCACAGACACCTTTCAGGAGTGACAGATTCCTGACTTTCCGCTGCCCAGTCTCTGGCTAAGAGACCCTGTGGGGCCCCTTTACTTATTTCAGTCAATATTCAGAAGGGACTTGTTATTATGAAGCATTAAAAAATTTTGTAAGCATAATATGAGTTTAATTGCTTTATTTTTTGGAGGCCAGTTAAGACCAGAGAAAGTGAAAACCAGCCTCTTTGCTGAGTTTTCATGTTGTTTATAATTAGCAAATCATCAGACCTTAATTGGCCACAGATGTCTGCAAGGGCTTGCATGTCAGCTCCTCTGCCAGTAACCACAGCCAGTACAAACAGTATGGAATTTCTATGATTTTTACAGTAAAAGTAAAAGAGGTCCCAGAAATCTGCATTAATTAAAAGGATCTTCTGGTGAGGGAACCTTAAAAATGCCACTAGTCATATTCAGGCACCACAGTCACTTTTAAAAGCAACTTCTCCACTCTGAAAAGTCTCATTATCATTTCTTTGGTGTCTTTGGCATTTCTGTTTCCAAAAAGTTCCTTTGTTGAAACATAGGCAGAAGACTGGTCACCTAGAAGTAATAATATACTGACACTTGAGATTAATTTCCTCTCCCTTCAGCTCATCCCTTACGTGAGAATGGTTCTTGCCAGTAACACTGAGACCACATCAGCTCTTTTTCCTCTCATTGCCACCCATAAGATATCCTTCCCATAATCCTTTCCCTCCCTTTCTGCCTATTAAATGATGGCTCTTTCCTCAGATAAGTTCCTCTGGAACTTTCATATTGAGGAAAAGTTCAAACCAATCATGCTCATTCTTTTAACCCTCTCCAGGCTCTGCCCCAGCCTTTACTACAATGACCCAGTATAAATATCTTCTCCCTCACCCCCACCATGGTCAGCTCATTTTTATGTATAGTCTTCCCCCATTAGAATGTAAGCTCCTTGTGGGCAAGGGCTATTTTGCTTTTATCTGTATCCCCAGTGTTTAGCACAGTATCCTCACATAGTAGGTACTTAATAAATCCTTTTGTATTTATATATCTATATAACCACTGGATTTGTAGGCAGAGGACTGAGGACCAAATCTTGATTCTCCCACTTATTTTGTGTCACCTTAAGCAAACTACATCACCTTTCTATGTCTCTGTTTCCTCAACTATATAAAGGACTAGAAGAGATGATCTCTAAAGTGCCTTCCAGTTTATATCCATGATACTATGAAGTGGAATACAAGTTCCTTTTACAGTTGTCATGCTTACTTTCTAACTTACTCCCAGAGCAAAACTCTGTGGTAAGAAAACTGGTGATAGTGAGAAAGGAAAGAGGAATAAATCAATCCATGAAACTGCTAATTCCTCCTCCTCTCCTTGCTGACAGCTCATAAGGAACAGATTTGTTCTCACCAAAACCTCAGCATCCTCACATACCACCCTTCCAGCTCCTCACTCTTCATACTCAGGCAACCAGTGGAACTTTCCATTCCAGAGTCCCTTGGCTTCTATAATAAAAAGACCAGAATATTATCAGTGGGGTTCAGCTCTGGACAGTAATTGAATCTAATATCAGTCCATTTCTACGGGTTCTAAGCAGAGAGAAGGGGAATACTTAAGAAGAAACCCTTTTAACTATGTCTCAAAAAGCTATAAAAGTGTGTATACCCTTCGATTCAACAATACCACTTCCAGGTCTCTATGCCAAAGAGATCATAAAAAAGGGGAAAGGACCTACATGCCACAAAAACATTTATAACAGCTCTTTTGTGGTGGCAAAAAATTGGAAATTGGGGAATGACTGAACAAGTTGTGAATATAATGGAATATTATTGTTCCATAAGAAATAATAAGCATTTCATGAGGATTTCAGAAAAGCCTCAAAAGACTTACATGAACTGATGCTGAGTGAAGTGAACAGAACTAGGAGAACATTGTGCATAATAACAGCAACATTGTGTGATGACCAGTTTTGATAGACTTAGCTTTTCTCAGCAATACCATGATCTAAGACAATACCAAAAGACTCATGATAGAAAATGCTATTCATATTCAGTGAAATAACTATGGAATCTGAATACAGATTGAAACATACCATTTATTCTTTTTTTGTTGTTGTTTTTATTTTTTCTTTCTCATGGTTTTTCTGATTCTTCTTTCACAACATGACTAATATGGAAATACATTTAATATGATTGTACATGTATATCCTATATCAAATAGCATGTTATCTTGGGGAGGGGGTAGAAGAGTAAGAGGAAAAAATTTAGAACTCAAAATCTTATAAAAGTGAAGGATGAAAACCAAATATAATTTAAAAAATAAAACTCTTTTAAGTAAAAAAAAGAAGAAACCTCTTTGACTACTCCTCAGTTATGCCTTTGTTTATAATCAGGAAAAAAATAAAATCATAGAAAATTTTAAAAGGATTATTTATAAGACTACAAAAAAAGGGGGAAGCCTGCTAAAAAAAAAAAAGAGATAGCATTGAAAAGCAGGTGACCCATCGAAGAAAAGTGTTGAACTATACTTCCAAGAGGTCAAGGGCAAAATAGAAGGCCTCTCCCATACACCCACACACACACCCACACCCACACCCACACACACACACACACACACACACACACACACACAAAATTCATAGCAGCAAAAGGCAGTATGGTATAGCTTAGAGATAACTAACCTTAAGGTCAGGAAAACCTGACCTTATACCTCTGACTATACCTCAAGAGGTATACCTCAAGTTATACTTCTGATACGTACTAGCTCTAGGTCCCTGAAATATTATACAGCTTCTCAATGCTCCAAGAAACTCTTTAAGACTATATATGAATTGCCAGTTTTCACTGGTAGAGGAAGTTTCCTCATCAGAAGTTGCCTATAGCATTGAAATTCCAGGTCTAGTGCCTATCCCCATTAATAGCAGTATTTTTGTTGTAGCAAAGAATTAGAAATAAAGTGGGTGCCCATCAATTGAGGAATGGCTGAATGGATGATGGGATATGAATGGAATGGAATATTATGCAAGTTCATCAAGAATAAGATTTCTTTTATATTTTATCTTTGCATACTCATTATGCAGTGCCTGGCACATAGTAAGCCCAGAATAACTGTTATCTTTTGACCCAGCTACTAGGCCTGTACACCAAAGACATCAAAGAAAGAGAAAAGGACCTATATGTACAAAAATATTTAGAGTAGTTAGTACAAAAATATTTGTGATCACAAAGAACTGAAAACTAAGAAAAGAAGCATCAAATGAGAAATGGTTGGACAAATGATGGTGTATAAATATAATGGAAATGTATTGTGCTTTAATAAATTATTTCAGAGAATCCTGTAAAACTCATATGATGCAGAGTTAAGTGAGCAGCGACATGACAACAATTTATTCAATCACAGCAGTATTATAAAGACAAATATCTTTGAAAGATTTAAGAATTCAATCCATTGGTGGAGTCAAGATGGTAGACAAGAAAGACACACGTATGCAGGGTCCTCCCCATAGCCCATAAAATACCTGTAGAGAGGGACTCTCAACAAATTTTGAAGCAGCAGAAGTGGAGAACAACAGAGTGGAGGAGATTTCCAGCCCACAGTGACCTGAAAGGCCTATGGAAATGTTGGTTGCTCTGGACATGGAGCCGAGCACGGAGCCCAGCCCAGCGTTGGACGAGCGGTGGTGCAGCGCTATGAGATTCTGGGAGGAGGACACCTCAGGGGCAGAATCTCCAGTAGCAGTAGTGGGTCCTCAGATCTCTTGGCCCACAGGCGCCAAAGGTCAGTGACAGGGTTTGATCAGCAGGCCAGGAAGGGAGAAATGCCTTCCCATAGCTCTGGCAGCAAGCAGCAGCCACAGAGCCTGCACAGCAGCCCTTACAGAAGCTCCATTGTTGGAGTGTAAAAACCCCTGGGGGCATTGAAGAGCTGAGTCTTACCTTAGCCCTGGGTGGAGGACCTGGCCTTTGTCTCAAACTGAATGGTGGCCCTGCCCATCCAGCTTATCTGAAAATCAGCCCCCAGTGCTGACTTGGGAACTGGAGGCCAACTGGCTGCGGAGAGGTAGCTACTAAGATTCTGGGCACAAAAATCCCTCTCTGCATCCAGACCAGCACACGCTTGATTGTGCCACCTTGGAGGAACTGAGATCTCACAGATTCCCAGAGTATACCCTACTCTTGACAAAGGACCCAAAAGTCAAGTAACTGGTTGGAAAAATGCCCCAAAAAGGGAAAAAAAGTAAGACCATAGAAGGCTACTTTCTTGGTGAACAGATATCTCCTCCCATCCTTTTGGATGAGGAAGAACAATGCTTCCATCAGGGAAAGACATAAAAGTCAAGGCTTCTGTATCCCAAATACCCAAAATAAATATTCAGTGGGCTCAGCCCATGGAACAGCTCAAAAAGGATTTTGAAAATCAAGTTAGAGAGGTGGAGGAAAAGCTGGGAAGAGAAATGAGAGAGATGCAAGAAAAGCATGAAAAGCAGGTCAACACCTTGCTAAAGGAGACCCAAAAAATGCTGAAGAAAATAACACCTTGAAAAATAGGCTAACTCAATTGGCAAAAGAGGTTCAAAAAGTCAATAAGAAGAATACTTTCAAAAGGAGAATTAGCCAAATGAAAAAGGAGGTTCAAAAGCTCACTGAAGAAAATAGTTCTTTCAAAATTAGAATGGAACAGATGGAGGCTAATGATTTTATGAGAAACCAAGAAATCACAAAACAAAACCAAAAGAATGAAAAAGTGGACAACAATGTGAAATATCTCATTGGAAAAACAACTGACCTGGAAAATACATCCAGGAGACACAATTTAAAAATTATGGGACCACCTGAAAGCCATGATCAAAAAAAGAGCCTAGACATCATCTTTCATGAAATTATCAAGGAAAACTGCCTTGATATTCTAGAACCAGAGGGCAAGATAAGTATTCAAGGAATCCACCAATCACCTCCTGAAAGAGATCCAAAAAGAGAAACCCTTAGGAACATTGTGGCCAAATTTCAGAGTTCCCAGGTCAAGGAGAAAATATTGCAAGCAGCTAGAAAGAAACAATTCAAGTATTGTGGAAATACAATCAGGATATCACAAGATCTAGCAGCTTCTACATTAAGGGATAGAAGGGCATGGAATATGACATTCCAGAAGTCAAAGGAACTAGGACTAAAACCAAGAATCACCTACCCAGCAAAACTGAGTATAATACTTCAGGGGAAAAAATGGTCTTTCAATGAAATAGAGGACTTTCAAGCATTCTTGATGAAAAGACCAGAGCTGAAAAGAAAATTTGACCTTCAAACACAAGAATGAAGAGAAGCATGAAAAGGTAAACAGCAAAGAGAAGTCATAAGGGACTTACTAAAGTTGAACTGTTTACATTCCTACATGGAAGACAATATTTGTAACTCTTGAAACTTTTCAGTATCTGGGTAGTTGGTAGGATCACACACACACACACAGAGAGCACAGAGTTAATTGAATAGGATGGGATCATATCTTTAAAAAAATGAAATTAAGCACTGAGAGAGAAATATATTGGGAGGAGAAAGGGAGAAATGGAATGGGGCAAATTATCTCTCATAAAAGAGGCAAGCAAAAGACTTTTTAGTGGAGGGAAAAAGAGGGGAGGTGAGAGAAAAACATGAAGTTTACTCTCATCACATTCCACTAAAGGAAGGAACAGAATGCACACTCATTTTGGTATGAAAACCTATCTTACAATACAGGAAAAGTTGGGGAGAAGGGGATAGGAGGGATGGGGGGGGCGATGGAGGGAAGGGCAGTGGGAGGAGGGAGCAATTTGAGGTCAACACTCTTGGGGAAGGACAGGATCCAAAGAGAGAACAGAAGCAAAGGGGGGCAAGATAGGATGGAGGGAAATATAGTTAGTCTTACATAATATGACTATTATGGAAATCATTTGCAAAACTACAGAGATATGGCCTATATTGAATTGCTTGCTTCCCAAAGGGAATGGGTGGGGAGGGAGGGATGAAGAGAAGTTGGAACTCAAAGTTTTAGGAACAACTGTCAAGTATTGTTCTTACTACTAGGAAATAAGAAATACAGGTAATGGGGTATAGAAAGTTATCTGGTCCTACAGGACAAAAGAGATAATGGAGAGAAGGGAAGGGAGGGTTGTTAAAAGAGAGGGCAGATTGGTGATAGGGGCAATTAGAATTTGGGGAGGGGGGAGGGGAGAAATGGGAAGAAAATTTGGAACCCCAAATTTTGTGAAAATGAATGTTAAAAGTTAAATAAATAAATAAATTTTTTAAAAAAGTATTCAATCCATCCCCAACTGATAAATGGTCAAAGGATACAATAGGCAATTTTCAGCTGAAGAAGTCAAAGCTATCTATAATCATATGGAGAAGTGCTCTAAATCACTTTTGATTAGAGAAAGGCAAATTAAAACAATTCTGAGGTATCAACTCACAGCTATCATATTGGCTAAAATGACAAAAAAGGGAAATGCTAAATGTTGGAGAGGATGTGGAAAAATTGAGACACTAATGCGTTGTTAGTAGAGTTTTGAACTGATCCAACCATTCTGGAGAGCAATTTGGAACTATGCCCAAAGGGCAACCAAACTGAGCATATGCTTTGATCCAGCATTACCACTCTCTATATCCCAAAGAAACCATTAAAAGGGGAAAGGACCTACATATGCAAAAACATTTATAGCAATCCTTTTTGTGGTGGCAAAATATTGGAAACTGAGGGGATGCCCATCAATTTGGAATGAACAAGTTGTGGTATATGAATATAATGAAATACTATAAGAAATAAGAAATTATGAAATAAGAATTATGCAATAAGAAATTCTGAGCAGGCAGATTTCAGAAAAACTTGGAAAGACTTATATGATCTGATGCAAAATAAAATAAGCAGAACCAGGAAAACATTGTGCATAATATCAGCAACATTGTGTGATGATCAATTATGAATGACTCAGCTCTGCTCAGCAACTCAGTGATGTAAGACAAGCACAAAGGACTCATGATGGGAAATGCTATCCAAAAGCAGACAGATAAAGAACTGATGGACTCTGAATTCAGACTGAAGCATTCTTTTTTCACCTTTTTTCATGTTTTTTTTTCTTTTGATCTGTTTCTTCTTTCACAACTATGACTAGTGTGGAAATATATTTTACATAATTGTTCATATGTTACCTATATCAAATTGCCTACCATTTTAGGAAGAGGGGAGGGAAGGGAAGGAGGGAGAAAAATTTGGAACTCAAAATCTTGTAAGAATGAATTCTGAAAATTGTCTTGACATATAATTGGGAAAAATGAAATACAATTTAAAAAATAAAATAAAAGTATAATAAAGAAAAAACATAATTCAATGTAATGATTGGTCACAATTCCAGAGGATAAGTCTTGAAATAAGCTTCCCAACTCCTAATGGGGAACTTATGATGCCAAATCAGACATACATTTTTGGAAATAGCCAATGTGGGACTTGTTTTTCTTGATTGTACATATTTGTTTTGTTTAAAGGGTTTTGTTTTTCTTTTTCTTTTCCCAATGGGACTGAGTGAGAGGAACAGAAAATAGATTTGTGTTCACTGAAAATTCTAAATTGAAAAAGTAAATGTTTGTCAAGTAATTGAATTCAGGGAAGCTTGGGAGGTGCTATATGAATTTATATGGAGTAATTTTGATAGAACCAGAAAAATAATTTATGCAAGGATAAAAAAAAAATAGTGTCAAATTAAATAATTTAAAAATCAAAACTCTGATCAATGCAGTGACTAATCCTAACTGGTTTAGCAAGTCTTCCTCCTCTGTGTGGAACCTTGGTATATTGTCAGTCCATAATAAGGCATACATTGTCAGACGTGTCCATAGGTTGTTTTGTTTTGTTGCGCAGCTATATCCTTTGTTATAAAAGAAGGTGCTATAGAAGGGGAGGGGAAGAAGAAAAGGAAGGGTTGATCAAGAGTGATAGTCATGTTGTAAAATAAAAAAAAGAAAGACTTTCAAAAAACATTTATTTATCTATTTAATGAAAAAGTAAAGGGCATCATAGAAACCCTTGTAGGCCCCCCAAACATAAGAAACTCAACCTCCTGCAGTTCTTTCCCTGACCTCTATAGCTCTTACCACTATTCTGAAACTCGTTCTTAGCCCTTAGCTCCCACCAGCTATGATTCCCATCCTTCAATTGCCTCACCACCACCCCCTGCCCTACTGGTCCCAGTTGTAAGGCATAGTAGCCACCTCTAGGGTCTTAGAGTTGGAACCAAGCCCAGATCCCAATGTGAGAATAGTGGGAGGCATGCTATTAGTGTCCAAAGCTAAAAATTTGGATGAATTTTTCCATAGAAATGCTGTCATGTTTGGTTATCATTTTTTAAAAAGGGGAAAAGGACTAAGGATTCATGTGAAAAAGTCTTGTGGGTTTTAGTGGATTCCCAACTCAATAAATCAACCTTGTAACAAAGTAACGAGAGAGAGAGAGAGAGAGTAAGAGAGAGAGAGAGAGAGAGAGAGAGAGAGAGAGAGAGAGAGAGAGAGAGAGAGAGAGAGAGAGAGAGAATGAGAGAGAGAGAGAGCCAGAGAGAGAGAGAGCCAGTCTATTTGAACTAAATTGATGTAAGTATGGTCATGGAAGAGAAAAAAAGAGTGCTGGATTCAAATGTGAATTCAAAATCAGACTCTGACATTTACCACCTATGTGATAAGTAGGCAAGTAAGTTTACCTCTCTGGTCCTGAATATCTTCATCTATAAAATTAAGGGGCTGCCTAGGCAATCAATAAGGTCCCTTTCATCTCTAAATCTTTGATCCTCTGATACTACTGTTTTCTGCCCTTTTCAAACCATGCATGCAGTGCTGAGTTCTGCGTACCATCTCTGAAGAAAAGTTTGAAAAGCTAGAGTTGATAGAGAGAGAACTACCAGGAGAGTGAGAGAACTGGAAACTGTTATATCGAGAATGGTTAAAAGAGCAGGATACATTTAGCCTAGAGATGTTGTGAGGGGAGCAAGATGTGACAGCTAGCTACAAATATTTGAGGGATCTGTATATGCAAGAGAGACTTAATTTATTCTGCTTTGCCCCTAAGAGAAGAACTAAAACCAATGGTTTGAAATTGATGGGAGACATACTTAGATCAATTTATTGACAATTTCCCAACTAGTAAAGCTGTCAAAATTCAATGGGTTGTCTCAAAAGGCAATGATTCTCCTATCATTGGAGGTCATCAGACATAAGCTACAAAATACAGTAGAGTTGTCATGGTTCATATAGGAGTCAGTCTAGATCAGTGGTTTCCTGTTCTAGGACATGGATCCCTGGGGCCCTCCAGCTTTGGCACCAGAAGTCCTCAAATCTATATATTCATAAGGTATTGTCATTTTTACCTTTATTTAGTTCCAACAAAATATGCAGTAGAAAAAAATGAATTTTTTAATGTATGTTGATGGTGGGTGATTTTTTTGGTTTTTATCAAGATCTGTGATTTCATCAGTACAAGAAATTCTTCATATGGAGAGAGCTTCTATGACTCCAACTTGGTAAATCCTCTGTAACTTATCATCTTAAAGAATATCCCAGGGCACCGAAAGTTAAAAGACATCCATTGTCCCACAGCCAGTATATCTCTGAGATCTTTCTGACATCAAAGTCACCCTGTAATGGACTATGATGAACATCTGTATGTAGCACTGTGATCAATAAAATAAAAAATACGTTTAATATATTTTTATTTCATAAGATTTCCATCATCATTTATTTTCTCAGTCAAAAGATATTAACAACACAATAGGCATGGGCAGGCTGTTAAACTTTTCTACGTTAAAGGGGAGTTATATTTTTAAAAGTTAGGAACCACCAGACAGGATAACCTCTGGAGAATCTTCCAAGAATCTATGCTCACTGCCCATAGAATTTTATAGTAGATGGGTGTTGGGCTTGGAATCAGGAAGACCTAGGGTCAATTCTGTCTCTGATTCTTGTTAGCCATGTGACTCTGGGAAACCCATTTAATCTCTCAGTCCCTCAGGTGACTTCCAAAAATGTATCTAATAAGACATAGCCATGGTAAATTGTAATCTGCATAATTTTGACATTGACAAAGTAACAGATACTTTGCATGTTCACAAGTTCAGGTTTGTTTGGCTTTTTTACTTAGCATTCTGTTTCATTTTACTGTGCTTTCCACTCACATTGTTGTATTCATCATTTACATTGTCCTTCTAGTCCTTAATTCCCTCTGTAGTCATTCATATGAATCATTTCTCTAAGTTTTTCATATTCATCATTTTATATGCTGTATCTTCTGTTACATTCACATACCACAATCTGTTCAGACATCCCCCATTGATGGACGCTTGCTTTGTTACTGGTTCTTTTCTGCCTCATGTGCACACACACACACACACACACACACACACACACAAAGCGCTGCTTTAAGGTGTTTTTTTTCTGATTTGTACAATTTTACTAAAACAAAGAGAGTGGAAGAAAACAAGGATAGTTTTGAGGGGGAAAAATGAAAGAAAGCAATCCATAAAGAAAAGATTGTCAGAGTTAAGACGGCCAGTGTCCTGTTTGTTAGCATTAAATGTGCATGACTGATTTGAGTACTTCAAAGTTAATATTGGGGAAACCGACACATAGAACTGTTTGATATCTGTTTGATACAATATCAAACTGTAACTGTTTAATGATTATATTGCCAAGTTGTGAGTTGACTGGCAGGATGTAAATTTTGATTGGAAGTGATTTATTTCACACCAGCTATACTGCTAAGGATCAATAGGGTTGATCAAGACCAGACCTCTGAGTGGACCTTAGAAAAGGTGGATCACTGGAAAATCTGTCTTCTCTGCCAACCAGTGCCCAGAATCTTTGCTACTTGGAGGTGCTTATTAAAGGAGAAGCTTTGCTTCTTGGAATTTCTGGTTAGAGGAAATAACTTTACTGCTTAGGAGAATAGATTGGAGGCAATTATTTGCTGTTTAAAGAAGCTAATTGGAAGGGAAAGTTTTACTACTTTGGAGGAACTGAATGAAAAGGGAAGATGTTACCATTCTCTCTCCCTGCCTTGCCGTCTCCTGAGAAGTAGAAATACCTTAAACCAGCTGAAGGAGCAGATTTATAAAAGTTCTTCAGATTCCAGGCTTAACATTTCTATTTTGTCAAATAAGTATAATACTACTACAGCCCAGAAGCAGAGACGCCACTAGAAAAAGAGTCCTTCCATTCAACAGAAGAGTGAAGACACCCAAAAAAAGGTACAGTCTCCTTCATCAGGGATATCTCATGATCAATTAAATTTTTGTTGTTTCTCAGTCATGTCCAACTCTTCATGGCTCCATTTGGGGTTTTCTTGGCAAAGAACTGGAGTGGTTTGCCATTTCCTTCTCCAGCTCATTGGTACAGCTGCAGAACCTACCAATAGCAGCCCATACTCCTCCACACGAGGACAGCATCCCATCTCTATCTACAGAGCAAGAAAACTGCCTTTCTTATCTGGTAGTGGAGAAGAGCCCCTAGATGGCAGTTTACCTGAAAATAAGATCTGAGGAGTTTAATGTCAGGTTAAGTGACTTGCCTAGGGTCACGTAGCTAGTAAGTGTCTGAGGTCAGATTTGAATTCCCAAAGATGAATCTTCCTGATCTCTGGCCCAGAACTTTATCCACTGCACCACTTGCCTGTGTAATCCACCGAATTATGGATGTTCTGTGCACATTGTACCTAAGAAAGATAAAATACTTAAAATCCCCGAATTGTGAGTTGCCCCCTGCCCTAGTAAATAAATACCCTATTCATATACTATAAACACTGATGAGTGAAAGTGTTCCAGGTTTTTGGATGGGGTGTTGTTTTAATGTTTCTTGCTTTGTCTTCTATTTAGCAAATGTTTCTGATTAAGAGTTAGTACATGGCCATTATGGGGATTTGTTTTTATTTACTATGCATATTTGTTACAAAGGTTTTGTTTTCCTTTTTAAATTTCTCAATAGGAGATGGGAGGGAAATGAAGAAAGTGCTTGCTAATTGAAAAAATAATTAAAAAACAACAACAAAGGAGTTAGTAGTGATAGCCTGGCTGATTTGTGAAATGTGAAGTCCGATGTTGGGAACTTAAGAACGATAATAGTTGGAGTATGCTTCCCAGCAGCAGCAGGCTTACCCCTAGGACCCTGAGAAAGGGAGGAATAGAAGCAAGGCCACCCCTCTAGAGAACCTTCCACATGCCAGGTTGAGTGCGGGTTTGGCAAGTAGGCTAACCCAGAGGGAAAAAAAAGGAGACAGAAGAGTGGGATAGGTTCAGGTGCCATGGTTGCATATTAATACTGCTATAAATATTTTGGTATAAATGGGACCTTTCTTTAACCTCCTTCGGCCATAGGCCTAGCCATAGAAACTCTAGGTTAAGGAGTATAGACATTATAATCACTTCCTTAGCATAATTCCAGATTGCTTTTCAAAATGGCTAAATCCAGGAAATTAGTGTGCCTGACTTCCTGCAGCTTCTCCTACACTATTTCCATTTTTGTCATCTTTGCTAATTTGCTGAGTATTAAGTGAAACCTCACATTTGTTTTAATTTGTTTGTATCTTATTACTGATTTGAAGTACGTTTTGTATGGTTGTTAACTATCTGTGATTTTAAAAAACCATTCATCACATTAGTTTTATGGTGCTTTTTAGCATAACATTATACTTCAAGCATATTATGGATTACATAGATTTCTGACGACTGACTTGAGAATTTTAAATAACATTGTTTCCATGGGGGAAAAATATGTTTCCATTTCCAAACTATAGTCTTACAAATGAATTTTTGGAACCAAGTTCATGTGGATGTTGGGTTCTGCCCTCAACTTGATAAGAATTAGCTCATCAAACTGTCCGAACCAATTCCATGGGGTTTGGATGTTCTACATGATATGAACAAGGAATTCATGAAAAATGCTTGATGTTAAGTGATATTTCCCTCTAAAATATTAAATATTAAATTATGGATGTGTCAAAAAGATTTATTACATGTGGCAATTTTTTTTAGTATAAAAATAGCCTTGATTTCCTGTATTTTGTTCTAAAAGTCCCCTGTGATTTTGGAAGTTGGATAACTTCTTTTTTAGTGAATGTCATGCCAGCAGTGGGAGACTAGGCTGTGGTTTTGTCAACATTTGGTCACAGGAAGCCCTAAAATGAGAAAAGGGCAGAAGGAACTGGGACCAAGAGTCTACCTTGTCTAGGGTAGTAGAATTACTAGGGCCACACACAAGTGCTGGAGAGTCAGAGCTGTTACTTCAGATAATCTCTGTAGAGCCACAGAAAATATTTCTGTCTACTGAAGCAGTTGCAAAACCTACCAATAGCAAGCAATACTCCTCCACACATGGGCAGCATCCCATGCCTATCTACAAAGTAAGAAAGCTGCCTTTCTTATCTGCTAGTGGAGAAGAGCCCCTAGATGGCGATTTACTCAAAAAAAAAAAATCTGAGGAGTTTAATGGAAAACAAATGCAATATAATTCAACAATGTGATGTGACAGCCAAAAAAAATCTCAGACTCCATTAAGAAAACCATCATGTTCAGAAACAGGGAGGTGATAATCCCCCCCTATTCTGCCTTTGTCACACCAGATCTAGTGGACTGTCTGCAGTTGTGAGTGACATTTTAATTAGAATACTAATAAGCTACAAAGCATTCAGAAGATTGGAACCAGAATGGTGAGGGGCCTCAAGATTATGTCATATTACAGTTGGTTAAATGAACTGGGGGGTATTTAACCAGGAGAAGAGAGTTTAGTGAGTGTGGAGGAAACTACTAGTTCTGTTCCAACATTTGAAGGGCTGTCATGTGGAAGATTAGACTTTTTCTGCTTGGCCAAATGGAAGAACGAGGAGCAAGGAGTGAAGTTACAGAGAGGCATTCATAGGCTGAATGTAAGGAAAAATTTCCTAAGAGGTAAAGTCATCCAAGAATAAAATGCACTGATTTGGAAGGTTATGGGTTCCACCTCAACTGCATTTTCAAGCAAGAGCTGAATGACCACTCGTCAAGTTTACAATGGAAGGCACCGTTGTTTTGGTATAAATCAGACTAGACAACCTCCGAGGTTCCTTCCAATGATGAAACTCTATGATCCTTCACTTGCCTTGACTGGTCATTACATCCTATAAATCCCACTCTCATGTTACAATGAATAGAGGTCTGGGTCTGCAATCAGGAATTTCTGGGTTCAAATCCAATCTCAGACATTATTAGATGTATAATCCTAAGCAAATCAATTAATCTTCATCTATCTTAGTTTTCTTCATAGTAAAATGGGAATAATGACCCGTAACTTCCAGAGTTATTGTGAGGATCAATTGAGATAATATTTGTAAAGCACTTAAATGCAGTGCCTGATATACAGTAGGTGCTTAATAAATACTTGCTCCCTCTTTTTACCAATATCTACCTTTTCTTTCCACCAAAAGTCACCACTCTTGATTTCATGATCTTTTGCCTAGACTATGGTCTAGCCTTCTAATGAGTCTACCTGCCTTCGGTGTCTCCCTTCTACAATCCATCCTTCACTGCCCAAATAATCTTTCCAAAAGTACAAATCAAACTACATCATTTCTGAGTACCAAACCTTGCAGTGGCTCTATGGTAGGTTTGGAGCAGGCCCGGCTGCAACCCTGATAGGAAGTTGATTGCTAACACAAGCAAGTACCCTGAGGGCTGCGGGCATAGCAAGAATTTAATTAAGTAAGAGCAGGAAAAAACAGGGTTGTAAAGTAGAGGAGGGGAGGAAGGATTGGAAAAACAAAGGTTGTAAAATGTAAAAGAGACGTGCTTCATGTCACAGGGACCCTGTTTTAACAGTTGTCTAAGGAACTTGTAAGACTGATGCAGTTTCTAGCATTTTAGGATCAAAGTAAATGAGCAGGTCATAGTTTCTCTGATTTAGTGAGATTTTTAATTCATTCTAGCTGCTGCTATTGGGATGCGAGAAGAGTCTCACTAGACAAACAGAGAGGCATGGAGAATCTCAATGGCTGACTACAATTGTTATTGGGTCCAATTTTGCATCTTGTACCCTTGTACTGTGTTTGACAGCTGGATCCTAAAACGCTAAGTGATCCTATTTTGTTCTAGCCAGATTACTTGTATTGTGTTTTCATCACGTCAATACCAGAAGTTAAAATGGCCACCAGCAGCTTCCTCCCAGAAGTTCCTGTGACTTCAGAATTAAACAGAACAAGATAGCAACCTACCTCTCTAACTTTATTTCAAATTATCCCCCTTCATGTACTCTTTATTCAAGCAAAGTTGAACTTCTAGCTTTCCTTAGTTTCATCTTGCCCTCTCCCATCTTCATGCATTCACACAGGTCATCCCTTATGCCCATGCATGTTGGGTACCACCTGTTCTAGGAAGTCTTTGCTCTTCCCTTCACTCTCCCACCTAAAAGTGATTCCTTTCTTCTTGCTTCTTTTCTAGCGCTCTTCTGTTCCATGATCACATCATATTTTTACAATATACTTATGTGAGTGATACCCAGGATTGCAACAAAATAGAAATGAGAAACAGGCTCATTTAAATGGGTAAAGGATAAAACTCCAGATTCCATTTTCATCTCAAATGCCACCTTCTACTGGAGGCCTTCCTGGTCTCCCCACTCCCAGACTCTTGAGCCATCCTTTTAAGATTACATTCTCTCTACTCCATATGTCCCATATATGTACCTATTTACTTGCATGTTATCCCCTCCATTAGAGTATAATGAGGGCAGGAACTGTCTTTGTAATTTTGCCTTGCTTTGTATCTCTAGCACTTAGCAGAATGTCTGGCACATGGCAAGTGCTTAATAAATAAAAACTTGTTGATTGGTTATTTTGGGGGCTATTTTCCTGCTAGGATATGTATTTGTATGCATATGTAGTTATATATAAATATATGTATATATATACATAGTTATGTATATATCATTACGTATAGTTACATAGTTATGTATGTATATGTAGTTATATTTACCTGTGCATGCATATGTGTGTAAAGTTTCTTAACAAAAAGAAAATAAATCAGTATCAGTTTGTTTCTTGTACCCAAGTAGCAGTCAGAGCCACAAAGCAGTAAAGAATATTTCCAAGTTAGTTACACATTGTAAATTACAAAAACCCCACACACCTGTACATTCAGCATGCAAATAAGGAAATACACAAAGAAACCAGATTGAGACAGAGAGAAACAAGGCTTAACAATTGTATTGGAAACTTTAAAAAAAAATAGCTAAGTATTAAGGTTTGGGTTTAAAGCATTGTCCTCACAGAAGGGTCCAGGACAAGGGAAGGAGAAAGAGAAATCTGGATATTTTCTCAGCTGTGCAGAGAGGCAGCTCAGTTCATCCACCTTCCCCCCACAGGTATCTCTTCATAGCTTTAAGCTCTAGCGCTAGACAGGTGAGCTTTCACAACAAGGCAGACTCTTCCCTTCTGATCACCACTGCTGTCTTCCTGTCTACTTCTCAGACTCTCAAGAAAGGAAAATACCAGCTGCCACTTTTGTTCAGCTGCTGAGGCTCTCCGGCCCCCCAGCTGCTCAGAGGAGTTTTAACTGCCATCTTTCTCTTCTTCTCTTGGTGCTGTCAGCCACCAATTACATGGACTTGTCCAAATCTTACTCTGCTATTTTAAACTACATAATAATTCCATACATCTTTTATCTGAGCTAAAAAGAGACAGTTCTTTAAGTCACAAATCCCAACATGTTTAGGTGTCATTCAAAATATTTTCCATGAGAAGCACCGTTCTCTCCTTTCAGGAAAAAGTCACACAAGTAGACATGGGTAGGTAAAGTCAAGGAGATTTTAAGTTCCAAATTTTCTCCTCCTCCCTCTTCTCCCTCCATTCCAAGATGGTGTGCAATCTAATATAGGCTGTACATATACATTTGTATTAAATATATATATATGGTGAATATATATATATATATATATATATATATATATATATATATAATGTGAAAACATTAGGCATGTTGTAAAGAAGAATTAGAATCAACAAGAGGAACCATGAAAGAGAAGAAACAAAAGAAAGAGAGCAAATAGTATACTTCGATCTGCATTCAGATTCCATAGATTTTTTTCGGACATGGACAGCATTTTCCATTATGAGTCTTTTGGAGTTGTCTTAGATCCTTGCATTGCTGAGAAGAATTAAGTCTATCAAAGTTAGTCATCATACAATGTTACTGTTACTGTGTACAATGTCCTTCTGGTTCTGCTCACTTCACTCAGCATCAGTACATATAAGACTTTCCAGGTTTCTCTGAAGTCCATCTGCTCCTCATTTCTTATAGCACAATAGTACTCCATTACTTTCATATTCCACAATTTGTTCTCATTTGTAGCTTTTGTTGTTGTTCCAGTCATGTCCTACTTTTCATGACCCCATTTGAGGTTTTCTTGGTAGAGATACCAGGATGATTTGCCATTTCTTTCTCCAGATCATTTTACAGATGAGGAAACTGAGACAAACAGTGTTAAGTGACTTGCCCAGGGTGAGCTACTAAGTGTTTGAAGCCAGATTTGAACTCAGGAGGATGAGTCCTCCTGACTCCAGGTCCAAGTGCTCTATCACCTTTGCCACTTAGTTGCCCTCATATCTAGTTAGCTTTGATAAAGGAATATTTACTGAAAGCATATATAGCAAGAACCAAAGTTCAATAACCTCCAAAATTGAGGGATCCTCTCTTCTCTGCACACTCACGTGGTCCCTTGGGAGACTAGACTCAAACTAAAAGTAATGATTTCAAAACATTTCAACAACTGAGTTCACTACCAAGTACAGTATAGTCAAAAGATTAGTTTCTCCCTTGCTTGCAAGACACAGCATCTCAGCTGCTGAATCTATCCACTGAAGGTCCCAGTTCAGCAGGTTGCTCTTTTCCAGGTTCCATTGCTAGGAGTCTAGTGGTTCTTCCAACCTTTCAAAGTTAACAGTGCTACAGACTGGTTAGTTCCATCTCTAATGCACACTCATCTAAGAGCAAGAAAGAAGGAGCACAGAATGGACTGAAAAAACATCAATACCATTCATTAAACGCTTCACATCATCTGGGTGATGAGAGTAGCTCACTGGCACTATGCCCTCTCCCCCACCAGAGATTTACAGCAGTTCTCTCCTGTCTTGCCACCAGGGAAGAGAAAATTTGCCTCCTTTGACTGGAGCTTTCAGTAGGCATACTCATTTCTGACTCAGAAACCAATTAACAGACTTTTCTTCACAGTTAAGTAGAAGGACAAAAACAGTTACAGAATAAAAGGCCAATATCCTTACACGTTTCTAGAATCAGCCTCACCAAGCCCCTTTTCTGGGTTTGCAGTAGGCAAAGCACAATGTTCATGTTCTAAGGATGGAGGTCTTCCACCCTGGTCAGTTCCCTGTAACACTTACATAGTAATAAAAAATATATATATACATACATATATATATATATATCTTCTCAGTAAAGTGACTATCAACTACACAACTACAAGCTTGGAAAAATCCAGTTTAAAAGTTGCACATATTAAAAACAACAGCCTAGGAAATCTTAGGTTGCATTGATAGAAGGATGATGTCCAGAATAAGGTCTTGAGTAAGCATCAGTTATACTGAACACTGTAATGGAGGGTTTTTTAATCTTTCCTTTTCCCATACCATTCAAACTATGTTTGTAGTATGTTCAGTTGTGAGCATCACATTTTAAGAGAAATAGTGATGAAATGAAGTTACTCCATACAACAGCAACCAGACTGGTGAGGAGACTTGAAATCTTGCATTTAGGAAATGATTAAAGGAATAGTTGAATTTCAACCTGGTAAAGACAAGATTTGGGGGAACATGTTTGTCTGTTTTATTCAAATATTCAAAGAGCTACCTTTCATGTGGAAGTCTTATAGCTCCATGGGTAAAAACTAGTGTCAAAGGACAGAAGTGTAGAGAACCACCCACTCCATTCTGTCAATGTGTCAGTTCTGTATAAATGAAGTGGAGTTGTAGGTCATCTATTACAGCTAGACTAGGCTTCTGAAGCTTTCAGTTACACAGATAATTGCCTTACCTTCCATCTCTTTCCATTCTCACTCCAACCCTCTTGGCAGGAAAAGCATGGAAGTAAACAGTCACTTCCTCCTCAATCCTCCATATCTGCTTCGTGACTATTGGATGAAACTTCCCCACAAGACCATTGGGAACCTAAAGCTGTCTTGTATGCCAGCATACAATCCTAGCCTACCAAATCTTCATGAAAATGACCCTAGAGGCAAGAGAGAGGTCTTACTCAGTTTGCATTAAGAAAGCTTTCTAATACATAAAGATGTCTGGAAATGGAGTTGACTGCCTTATGAAGTGAAGCTTCATGACTAGAAGTCAAAATTGAGTTGATTTTTTTTCATATAACTTCACCCACAACCTCCCCTGCGCAACTACTTAACTCATTCATCACAGGAAATTTCAAACATTTCTTTCTTCTTGGTGTTAATGAAATCTTCATTTCAATGCATATACATAAAGTAGGTGACCTAGCCTCATGCTTCAATGAGTGGATTGAGGCTGACTTCCTCCATTCTTCAAATTTTCTCAGTATCACCACTCACAGTCCACTCTTTCTCCTCAGGAACACAGAAGACGTACCATTTTTAAAACTAACCTTTACTTGAGTCCTTTGTCTCATTCCCTCATACTTCTAAAACTTTGTTCCAAAAGTCTCTGTCTCTTTCTGTCTCTTACACACACACACACACACACACACACACACACACACACACACACACACACACACACACACACACACACACACACATATATATAAAATTACCTTGACCACTCTAACCCATCCTGGCAAGATCCCATTTCTTTTCTCTCTTTTTCTCCTTGAAAAACAAGTTGCCTACACACAATTTTTTTTCATTTCTTTAATAACCAACCCCTCCCCTGCACCCCTTGGAATTGGTTTTCTTTATACCATATCACTGGATTTGGAATCCAAAGATCTGAGTTCAAATCTCAGCTCTCCTATGTTTACTACCTCAGTAACCTTGAACAAATCATTCAGTCTGTCTGCTTCTCCATTCCTTCATCTGGAAATGTGGGAGTTGAACAAGACAACCTTTTAGCTTTTAGTCTGTGATACTTTGGGAAATTCACCTGAAACTGCTTACTTGGAAATCATAAATAGCTCCTCTAATTGACAAAGCCAATGGCTTTCTTTTGGACCTAATCAACCTTGACATTCTGGTTTTTGGAAAGTATTGGCAACCCCCTTCTACCATATTTTATCATCCCTTAGTTTGAAATGAATATATTCTTAGCATTTTTCTCATGTGTCATCATTCTCTTTCTGGCTCTTTAATGTGGATTTGACTCAGGGTCACTCTTCTCAGGCTCCCTTCTCTTCTTTCTCAATGCTCTCACTTTTGGCAGTTCCATTCCCTTCTTCTATTGTTTCAACTACCACTGCGCAGACAACTCCTAAATCTACAGGTCTCGTCCTGGTCTCTTTTTTTCATCTGCCTAAGCATTATATAATGACAAGAGCACTTGAATCAGCAATCAGAAGACAGGTTAAAATTGAATTCAGACAGGGTCTCTTGAATTTATTTAGGTATGTGGCAATCAGCCAGTCAGTTAACTTTCCTAAACCTATTTCCTCATCTGTAAACTAGAGATAATAATACCTGAATCATCTGTCTCTTAGGGTTATGAGGAAAGCATTTTGTTCAAAATGCTTTATAAATGTGAGCTTTTATTATAACAGAGTATCTCTGCCTGAATATCCCACAGGCACCTCAACACATCCCTAACCAGGCTCATTGTCCTTCTGCCTCAACCTGTTCTTCCCTCTGAATTCACTCTTTCTGTCTCTACTGCCACTAATCATCTGACCTGCTGTGTCCACAACCTTGAAATTATTTTTGACTTTTCCTCTTCTCAGGTCTTATATCCAATCAGTTACCAAGACCTTATGAGCAAAGGCTAGAAGTTGAATTTCTACCTGAGATTTCAATGACAAAACAGCTGAAAGCAGCTTCTGTTTGCATAGGTTTTGGCAGGAATCTACTAATTTGGGATTAAAAGCAGCTGAACAAGCTAGCATCCTGTTGTGAAAAAGGTGGGAAGCCCCCTATAAATAAACCTAAACCTTGTTCAGGAGTACCCAGCAGAGCAAAGAAGCACTGTATTGTGGTATTTTGCCACTAGAATTACTGTCACAAACTTGTCTTCTTAACCATAAGGAAGTGGGCATGATGTTTGGTATCATCAGCCCACCAATAAGGGATGTATATAAGGAGTCTGCTTAATCAGTCATCTTGACAACACCTATGCTCCCCATAGGACTGGAGCACAAAGTATGCTTGTGTTCTCAGAGATGTAGGAGCAATAGTCAAGAGTTGCAGCAAGAAATATTTTAGTTTTAAAAATCCTAATGATCATAATTGCCCAAAAGTGGATGGGCTGGCTCCCAAGGTGGGGAGTTCTAGCTCACTGGAGGTCTTCAATAAGAGATTGGGTTGGTCCTTGGGGAATATATTTGCTATCTTCAAGTATTTGGAAGACTATCATGTGAGCAAGAGATTAGGTTGGTTCTACATAGCTCTGGAGGTCAGAACCAAAAACAGAAAGTAGAATTTGCAAAAAAAAAAAAAAAGGAAAAGACAAGAAAATCTAACCTGGATACAAGAGAAAGCCTCCTAAAAATCACAGCTATCCAAAAGTGGGTTCCCTTTCAAGTAAAGGCTGCAGGACCACTTATCTAGTACATCTTAATGGAGATTTGGGCTGGGTTACATGGCTGCAGAGGTCCCTTGAAACACCAAAATTTGGTGATTCTGTAATGTTGCTGAAGGGATTCCTTTTCAGGAATAAAACTAAATGACTATTGAGATACTTTCCAACTCTAAGATTCTATAGTTCTTTGAAATGACCATCAGTCCAGTGAGTTTGGGCTAAGGTAGGTAATTAGTAATAAGGGGGAGTTTCAGTGGTATTCCATGAAATCTGTCTTAGCTTCTCGTAGTTGAACTCATTGTCCCATTTCAGCCCCTCTGATGAAATAATTCCTTTCCCCATAGGCTTAGAAAGTCAGTCATTACCAGAACTATTAGTAGATGAGTCAGGAGTACTGGATTCAAGTTCTGGTTCTATTATGAATTTACTGTGACCTTGGGCAATCAATTAAATTTATTTATTTTACCTCATTTCCTTTATCTGTGCAATTGCCATTTCTAAGATCCTTTCCAGCTCTAGCATTTAGCATCTCTTTAAAAACTGACATGAGGCCAAGCAGGTGAATTGAATCTCTCCTCCCCAGTGAAGAACAAGGACAGGCCACAGATGGAAACTCCCTCAGAAAAAGAAACTTCTAAATTTAAAAATGGAACCAATTCCTCAACAAAAGGCTGCAGAAGCATTCCCTGTGACCAGAGCTACAAAATTCGGGTGTTAAATATATGTTTAGAGACTTTGTAATACTTGCTGACACAGCTCCAGCAGAGGAATGAAAAGCAGAAAGATATTTCCTTTGGATACAATTACTGTCCCTGCTTCATTTGTTTTTCAGTAGGTAATTAAGCAAGAGCAAAAGACAATGATGTCCCCAGGACCCTCAAAGGACGAGTAATATGATCAAGCCTTTGGCATTTACTAAAAATGCTAGAGTATGGAAAATTATTCCTAATGTGGAGAGCATTTATAGCTTTGTGGTGTGCTTTCTTGCAGCTCCACAGATTCCTCCTGCTTCCAGAGAGTACTTTATCTTTGTCCAAGCTCAGTCTCTGTTCACGCACAAGAAAAACTCTCATCTACCACATGACTATCCATCCTCAGCCCCTGCTGGAGTCATATAGAGCAGGGAAGTAGAACTTTTTCTTCCAACAAACTCAGCACTGAGCAAATTCAGTGTCTTGCTGTCTCTTTGCACCTCAAGTAATCAGCCAACCAAGTAATCAATCAACGAGTATGGACCAAGTAAGCCACTCCTGAGTGCCTAGACTTCTACTAGATACCTGGGGGTTACAGGAGAAGTATCAGAAAAACATTGGAATATAATATGTAATTTATAAACTACATGAAATATGAGATGGATAAAACTGCTAATGGGTCTAGAACTGGAACTGTGATTCCACTGATACCGGGAAATCCTAGCTAAGAGACTCCCTCTATCCGTGCATATTGGCATCTTCTCTAATACATAATCTTAGAAAGTACTTAGTAAATGCCATTAAAAAATAAAATGAAAGCTACATTCTGTGTAACATAGTTGAGTACTCTGTACTCTAAGAGATTAAAATCCTCTAGAGAGATAAGAAAGATGTATACATGAAACAAATTAGAAGCCAATGAAGCATTAAGCACCAACTTGGAATACACTAGATGTACAGGTGAACAAGTCTTGGTTTGCTAATAAACTCATTTCTCAAAAGTAGGGGAAGCAAAGCAGTGGATGCAATTCAGCAACTAAGCGAACAAAGAGGAAGAATTAGTGAGTGAGACAGCAAGAACTTCAACAAGAAATGACAATGTCATCCCACAAGAATGTATATACCAGACAAAGAAGGGAATGTGGAGAATGGGCAGATGTGGCCACAAACTTGAGGAAATCGGGTTTCCAAAAGTTCAGCAATAATATGTTTTAGGAGACTCTATAAAAAGAAATTATGTCCATGTGATCATGAATGATCTCAACGAAAAAGAAAAAGGAGGAATTCACCTCAGAAAATGTGGGGGCACAGGGAGTTCTCTGATGAGTTTCCATTTTAATGGGATGTGTTAAAAAACTGGAACCTGAGACTCTACCACTTCAGTACATGAAGTGATATATTAAAAAGTATCCTTGATGTTGGAAAAAGTGAAGCTAGGAAAAGTGCCAAGATGTAACAAAACAAAAAGGAAGGAAAGCCATACTAAAAGTGACTCAATTTTAAAGGCACTCAAGAATCACTTTTCAAGACATTTAAAGAGGAGATTCCATTAGAATAAAAAAGATCATGGATGGTGCTATTGCAAAAAGAAAATCATTACCAAGAAGAAAATGATTACTGACCTGTATACCAACTTTATCATCTTTATTACATCTATTAAGAGTATCCTTAATATTTTATGCATTTATTAAGAGTATCCTTAATAAAAATATTTGAAAGAAATAAGTAGACTTCAGTAAACAATCCTCTACTACAGACCATATGTCCAGATTCACACATTTTGCTGAGAGGTATAGGGAATACAGGAGAGTTCTATGTTGAAAAGTAGCCTTGAACTAGTGGATGAAGAATTGGATTGGAAATGAGAAAGACGTGAGTTCAAATTCTGCCTCAGACGCTTATTAGCTATGTGACTCTGGAAAAGTCACAAGACCTATTGGGACTGTTTTCTCATTCATAAAATATTGTAAGAATTAAATGAGATATTGAATGTAAAGTGCTTGTAAGCCTTAATGTGTGAGCTTTTTAAATTTTTTTTTTAAAAAGTATTTGATTTAATAAGGAAAAATGAAGCCTTAATTCTCTTTTCAATAAAGCATATTCAGGATGTTGCTAATATCATAAAATGTTCTTTCATATCTGAGTATGGATATGCTTATCTAGTAGGCTAGTCACTAGATGGAGAATTTTTTGGTCAAGGAAGCCCACAAACAAAGGAAAATGCAAAATAGTTCAGTCCTTTTGCTTTCCCAATCCTTAAACCAAAATCATTTAAAATTCCTTGAAATAGGTAACAGAAATAATCCTGTTCAGAGACTCTCTGATCATAAACATCAGACAGGTTATAAAATAATGGTGTTGAAGAAAGATTCCCTGTAGATGGCAAGGTCCTACAGATACTTATGTTTTTGTGTGACATTGTACAGATTACATGGAACACTGCTGAATCTCCAGGAAAAGAGTTGCTGCCACTCAGAAGCATCTGGCCTGATCTTTCACACAGAAAAGACCAAGTGAATGAAGAATGTCTACTTCCCAGGTTGTGGCATGAAATTAATTGTATGGACAATCTATAAGTCTTGTCCATCAATGTGAATATCTGGATAGAGATGATATGAGCCCAGAACTAAGTAGGAGAAGGAGTGAGGCCTGGGCTGGCTTCAGAAAATTATTCTTCTGCTTTCGAAATGCTTTAATGACCACAAGCTTTTCCCAGAAACAAAGGAGCAGCTCCTTATCATCAATTTCCTACCAACATCGTACAGCTGTGATACATCAAACAAAGTAGTCTCTGAAGGATTGAAAATGAATATCAAACAGAGCATATAGTAGGTTAAGCAGTCTGCAACATAAAACTAATATGGAGCTTCAAAGAAGAAGAAAAGTAAAAGATTATATCAGGGAAATATATAATAGCAACATAAAATAAGCTGGTCATGATGTGATGGCAAAGGATGACAGATAACTGGTTCTCCACTTGTGCCCTTGAAGTATGAGGAGAAAGTGAGGAAGACCTCCAACATATTGGATGAACATTCCTGTGGTCATTTTATGGAGTGTGTGGATAAGAGTGTCACAAGATGGGCAGGCATAGAATAGATTATAATGTCTGCCATTAGAGAAAGCACCCCTATTGATAAAATCAGATTTATTTGAATATTTCAATATGTGCCAAACACTGTACCAAACACTAAAAATACACATACAAAAACGAGGCAGTTCCTTTCAAGCAGTTTTCATTCTACTATAGGGTGTTCATGGATTAGCAAATGCAGTTTATCACTAAAACAAATATATAATCTTTCTAGTTGCCCTACTACTGTCCAGAGCACCACCTTCTTCCAGTCATCTGAGCTCCCAACTTTGGCATCATCCTCAACTCCTCATTCAACACAAATCCAATCCTTCTACCTTTTCAACATCTCTCATCTATCTCTTTCTCTCCACCTACAAAGATACCATACTACTACAGGTCCTCACCACCTGTCACCTAATCTATTGCAACAGCCTTTTGATTGGTGTCCCTGCCTCAAGTCTCTACCCACTCTAATACATCCTCTACTCAGCTGCCAAAGTGATTTTTCTAAAGTGTTAATATGTCCATGTTAACATATGTGTATTCTCACACACATATACACACACACATACACACACTCAAACTCCAGTGACAACCCAATATTGTTGTTGCTGATCCTTCATTCTCAAAGTGACATCAGACAGTGATGGCTTGACTTTCAAGTGAATTGGATTTAAGTGAGGCAGAGTTGTGCAAAGTCATCAGCCTCACTTTCTCCTCCAGAGTCAATTGGAGTCCAATGGCAAGATATATAGGTGATGGCTCTGGAAGCTTCTTTTCAAGCTAAGGTCTTTCCCAGGTCTCAGTTTGTCTGAGGCAATACCCATTCAATGATTAAAGAATAGAAAAGAATTGAGACAAAAATTTGCCTTCTCAAAAGAATCAGTCTAGGAGGGAAAGACCTTCAGGATTTCTGGCCAGAACATTAGCAGCTCCTATTTACTCTCCCTCTAAATCATAAAAACCCAAACAATGAGCAAGTGAGGCTTGGGCTGGGATCTATTATTGACCAATAAGTGGGAGCCAGGGTGATTTGAGTTTAAGAGCATAGTCAAGTAACTCCATTTGAATCCCAATGGGCTTTAGCAAAGCCTGGTTTTTCAAAGCTATATATTAAGAAATCACAAATGAAAACTACATGAATAAAAGAATTAATTATCCCAGTTATTTTTTAATGATAGAATAAATAAGTAGGGAAGAAAAAAAATTTTAACCCCAAGATACTTTGTGAAGTATAAACAATAAAAATAAAAAATGACGCCTCATGGACAAAGGGGAAGAAGGAGGGAAGAAAGGGAAGGAAGGAAGGAAGGAAGGAAGGAAGGAAGGAAGGAAGGAAGGAAGGAAGGAAGGAAGGAAGGAAGGAAGGAAGGAAGGAAGGAAGGAAGGAAGGAATGGAGGGAGGGAGGGAGGGAGGGAGGAAGGAAGGAAGGAAGGAAGGAAATACAAAATGCTTATTTCACATAAACATAGCCAAGCCAAAAAAATTACCACATTGACCACACTGAAAAATGTGTTTCTTATTCTCCATTATAGCCCATTGTCTCTTGCATGATGTAATTCTCTAGAATAAAGGTTGACCACTTAATTGATCAAAGCCCGTAAGTCTTTTGGAATTGTTCATTTTAACAACATTGATATATGGTGTATATCTTCTTGTTCTATTTGCTTCATTCTGAATCAGTTTATACAAATCTCCCCTAGTCTTTGAAATCAACTTTTTCTTCATTTCATATGACATAACAGTATTCCATTACATTCTTATAGCACAATTTGTTCAGTCATTCCCCAACTGATCCAGTCTTCTTATATTTTATTCCCCTCTACACACTCTACAATTGAGTGACACTGCCCTACTTCCTTACAGGATGCCCAGTCTTCTCTCTCCATGCCTTTCCATATATTGATCATCTCTGTTCTCCCAGTGATGCCATATTCTGTACTTTGTAACACATCAAAACTTCAGAAAAATCAATGGGTAACTCAAAAGGAAATAGAAATTAAGATTTGGAACCACTGAAGATACAAAATGTGTCCATTGCTTCATTAGAGTGTCCAATCTGTTTGTCCCCTAGTAGGCCTCAGAAGAATGAGAAGCAGCGACAGGTTAGTTTAGATGAGGTTCACAGCATCAGAAAAGGATAGGTCCTTGAGAAAGTAGGCAGGTCTAAGCAGAACACAACAGAAGAGCAGAGAATCTAAAGGATTTAAAGGCCTGAGTGCACAGAATAATTTAGTGGGAGTTGAAAGAAGGATGTGTGAGACAAGTCAAATTAACAAGCATCTATTAAGAGCTTACTATTTGCCAGGTATTGAGGATACAACATCCTGAGGATACAAAGAAAGAGGCAAAAAAATCATTCCCTGCTCTCAAGGTGCTCACGGTCTAACAGGGGAGAGAATGTGTAGACAAATATGTACAATCATGATGTTTTCAAAATAAATTGGAGATTATCAATGGAGAGAAGTCACTAGCATTAAGGGGAACCAGGAGAAGCTTCTTGCAAAAGGTAAGATTTTAGCTGAGACTTTCAAGGAAGTTAGGAAGCAGAGACAAGGCAGAAGAGAGCTTCAGGTATGTTGGAGAAGCACAAATACTGCCCATTTCACAGTTTTGTCCAGGGCCACCCCCAACTACAGTCTCCTGATTTTATATTTGACGGAAACAGCTCCAAACTCCTTCTGCTTTACCCTGGAAAGTCTGACCCACTGTTACACAGGTTTTCCACATGAACTCAATGCCAATGTAGCTTCTATTGCTTAAACCCATGAGTAGATGCTGGTCTAGCTTTTGATGGAGGCCATTCATCCCTTCCTAATTCAATGGGCAGATTGGAATCTCATTCATTTTTTGATTCATTCAAAAGATTTTGAATCATAGACCATAAATCTAGAGAGAGAGTCAGGTTTGTATTCCTCCCCATGCCTCAGGTTTCAGGCAGGTTTTATTTTCCTTAGTTCATTCCAGGGCAACTATAGGCAGGAGAGTGTAAATAATTTGCCTTGTGTCAGATCCTAGAAATGCCAGGCTCATGCCCCTTGAAGAAACAAAGAATGGTGGAGTGCCTATGTCTTTCCAACTGATCAGCAAAGCACAAGTACAAGCAGGAGTGGGGTCTGCAAACAACCTCCCTCTTCTGTACCCTGGAGCCCCTCTCCAGCCCTTATTAGGTCTCTCCTCTCTAGACAACTATCGTCACCTGGCTTCCCATTTGGGATCCCCTTGCTCTGTGAAGATTATCTAAGCTTTCCCCTTCTTCTTGCATCCTCCCAGTCTCCCAGCTATTCCATCCTCCCAGTCTCCCAGCTACTACCTGGACTTGTCCTGCCCTTGCTCACCAGATTGAACTGGCTATATATTCTCTGTTACCCCTCTAAGTAGAAAGTCACAAACCTAATTTAACTTCTAGCTTCCAACACAATTCAATTCAATAAACCATTATTAAGTACCTACTATGTGCTAGGAACTGTGATTAATACTAGGGATATAAATAAGAAAAAGAAAAACGGTCCCTGCCCTTCCACAGCTTATCATCTAATGGGGGAAAGACAACGGACAACTGGAAAGTAAGGGGGGGAGAGACACCTAAATGTACCCATCATAGGGGTCACTGTGTTCCTGTCAAGTTGAAACCAAACAGAGCTGCAGATGGAGTGGAAAATGAGCTAGAAGTGCAATTTCTGCCCTTCATAAAGGAAATCTTTTGGAGGAATTTAGTACTCTACCTTCCCACCCTCCAACCAGAGGAGAGAGGAAACTGAGGGAGATGGTATCCAAGGCTTGAGTTAGCAACATGGTAATGAGATTATAAGTGATCAGCTTATCCTGGGAGGAACATCTTCTGGAGTTGCAACCAGGCTGGTCTGCAGATGAAAAGTAGAAAGAGCCCCCACTTGTCCCAGTAGATTGTACGGGAGTTGAGATATTCCTTGATCATCCAGATGTGTTTCAAGACATGATAAAAGAACACACAGATAGCAAGTGGTGATAGAGGGGAATTAGAGCCTAAACCTCTGTTCCCTAGTTCAGAACAGTGTTTCTATCGCTATGTATCAGCTGGAATTTGTGAGTTAATAAATCACAGTTGTGATTTGTTAGCTGAAGTTTGTAAGTTGATAAGAACAGGTCAGCAGTCCCTGTTCCTTGCTGAAGGTGGACTCTCTGTCTCTGATTCATACTTCAAATTCAGTTGCTCAAATATGTCTCACATATTTAAGGGGCACTCATCTTCCTGAATTCAAATCTGGCCTCAGACACTTCCTAGCTGTGTGCCCCTGGACAGTAAACTTCTCCCTGTTTGCTTCAGTTTACTCATCTGTAAAATGAGTTGGAGAAGAAAATGACATGCCATTCCAGTATCTTTGTCAAGAAAACCCCCAAAAGGTGTCACAAAGATTGGAAACTGACTAAATAACAAAAAAAAAAAAATCAATGGCAGTAAACATCTGAACAGTATAGTGTTACCTTCTCAAACACACAAAAAGAGAGAAGAGCTGTAAGGAGTATGGCTAATCTAGTTTGCCATTGGAGTTCACTTTCATAATGCATATTTAGTTTTTGGCAATTGAGATGGAGAAATTTAAAGGGGGATAGTCGTGTAGCATGTGGAAGCCATGTGACATATATCACTGAAAGTCCATACCCATCATGACATCGATGGAGGAGAATTATATCAACATCAACTAAACCGTTTGCCAGTTACAGAGACAGACTCTTCCTTATCCCCCAAAGCCACCAGAGACCCTTAGTTGTTGGAATTTCACAGTACACAGAGACTGATGGTAGTTAACAGCTCATAATGTAACAAAAAAAAATGTGAATTCATGAATCCATGTATAAACTGATGTAACAAGCATCTTCAGAAGGATGCAAAAACATGAATTTTTATTGTAGATTTTTTAAAAAATTGGATACATCTGTATTCTCATTTAGCACATCCATTTTCATCCAAACCACCTAGTACATGCAAGGCATTGTCTGAGTGCTGGGACACTGACAAAACAAGAATCATTTCATCAGTTCTTGCATTTATTTCAAAACACAAAGAACTTGTAGGTGGTGCCCTTGTGTTCTTTATTACTATTAGGCTGCTCACTGGTGAAACTTTTCCATTAGAAATACACTTCCCTTTTTCATCTGGATTCATTTAATGGTGGAAGCGCCTGCCAACGCAGCAGTCCTGATCAGTTGAAGGGCTGGTGAATTAAAATACATTCAAGGGCTCCATCTCCTGGCCAGAGGTTAGAATAACCAGCCTCACCCCAAAATGGCTTGATAACATTTAATTCCCCCTACACCTCCTCTTTAAACATAAAAATGAACTACTCAGAACTAATTAAAAGAACCCAATTTGCTTTTTTGTAATCCGATATTACTTTTTGAAGTAAAATTTCACAGCTGTCTGTTAGCATCTCATTCCCTTTACACCAGGAAGCATCTGCTGCTGATTCAATTATACAGGCTGTGGCCTTGCCTAGAGAGGTTTCTGCTACGAGTGTTGCCTCCTACAATGAGGGGCAGAGGGAGGACCATAACTGGAAAGTATAAGTCAGGAAACATGACTGGCTTCCAGGCAGCCAAGATGGGCAGAGAGCCAAAGAAGCTAGGATATAAAAGGGCTGGGCCACTTTCCAATTAAATCTCCAAACCATTGGGAGTGCCCCTGGTATATTCCCAGACCTGTCAGAAATTCTAGGCTGGACAAGATGAACTGAGGGATGGAAATCCAGGTCCAGGATAAATAAAAATTATTGTTATCTCCTTTTATCCTCACTTTCAACCCTGGGAGAGGTCATCATTATCCTTATCTTACAGATGATAAAACTGAGGGAATCGGAGATGAAAGTGACTTTGCCCAAAATCATAAGTATATGTCTTCTTAACACCAGGAGCTGCATTCTCTCCACTGTACCACCCAACTTCCCAACAGTAGATAAAGGTAACAGGGTAAGGCGTACACAATCACGGCGGGGAGAGAAGTAATTCCAATATACTTGTGAAGAACCTAATATGTGCAGAGCATTCTATCAGACAATGGGGAGAGAAAAATGTTTAAATAAGATGCCATCCTTGATCTTAAAGGAGTATATGACATAACAGAAGTTCAATATATTAGCACAGCTATAATAATATATAGCTATAATTCAGGATAAGTGCATTAGAGGAGTACAAAACCAAGTTCTATGTGGGGTCTGTGAGGATAAGACCATGACCAACTTGTAGGGAAAGGGGTGGAAGGTGAGTTGGGCTTTGAATTCATCCAGTGGAAACAGAGAAATCATTCCAAGGTTCGGCAATGGTCTGAACAAAATCTGAGTCATGAAATAACAGAGCAGTATTAGGGGAGGAAGGAGGGAGTCCGCCAAAAGGCCAGGGCAAACAGTTGGTATGGATTATAAAGTGAGTCGAGTGGAACCAAATGAGATAGACTGGGGAATTTACCTTCGCTTTCTCGAAGGATTCTGATCATTTTCATTACACCAGCCACTTCTCTTTGACTTAGAATCAGATCCAAATTATCCATTTCCCCTAATTCTTATGCTTATTGACGAAAAGGAAATTATAAAAGTACTGTATATAAAGAGACTATGCTACCAATCCTACAACTCTCCATAGGCACCCAGGGTTGGGACTGGCTCACCCACCCTATTTGCATCAATGCTGGCAGACTGAGGTATTTTCCCAAAAGAATGGTCCCATGGCTACAATTCACACCCAGAATCCTAGGAGTAGCTGTGCTATGGGAAGAAATGCATGTCTACACTTATATCTATAGCACCTAATGCTTCACAAACGTGCATCCCATTTACACAAATCAGCCAGAATAACACCATTAACTCTTAAGCATGAAGTATTTACTAAACAAGAAAACAAAGCAAGAATAGTCAAAGCATAGCTTTTCACTCATAAATGAATCACATCATCCCACCAATGCACATGATAGTAAGGAGGATATGAGGATGAAGAGTAAACAAAAATTTATAGAAACCTATATAAAGGGACGTGAGTAGAGAGACCTACATACTGGGCAGGAGGGGTTGGATAGCATGATACTGGAATGCAGGTCTTTGTGTCTGCTGTCTCTTTAAGGAATGATATGTACCTCTTGTCATTTGCTCCTCTTTTAAACCTTTCTGCTTTCCTACTGAACAAAGTCACATCTCAGCAGTTCTTGGATACAGTTTCCCAACAGTGAATTCAAAAGTCAAAAGCAGTTATAGGAAATAATGCACATCAGCCATTCCTGCAGTCAGTCAATCAGTCTATTCTGCTTCAGAGAGGAATTGTTGTCTCTCAGGTCCTCAAGATGGTCTATTTCTTCCTAAGCTGGTTTTCTCTGTATTTCTCATGACAATATCCTTTTTCTGCTCCATTTAGAAAACAGAAAGTCCACATAAGAAAGGGGCACCACCTCACAGAAACAAAACAAGTGAAGAATTTGTTAGAAGCTCAATTTTTAGCACAAAGAAACCTCCCACAGATTTCTGGTTCAACAGATTCCTTGCTTCAACCATGATTTCATGTCAGTTTTATGATCCGCATTTTTATCTCATTTCACAGTTGTGTTTCTTTAAGTTAAAAAGGTCATATGAGTCAATTAATCAATAAGAATATATTAAATGCTCACTAGGTGTTCTAGGCACTGTTTTAGGTAAAGGGAAAAAATGAAATGGTCCCTGCTCTCGAGGAAATTACATTGTAGCAGGAGAGACAGCAACCCAATAGTTCTTGTCTTCTGTATTTCCTTCCAAGAACTGGGTAGATATTGGGATGGAGGGAGGGGCAAATGAAGGCTGAGCAAGGGCACTGTGGAGTAGCCAGTGGTCATGACAATTATGTCCAAGACACTGAAACCAGTGGACTGGTGAAAGGTAAAACTATAACAATGAAATTTTATTAAGTATGTGCTAGACATTGTGCTAAGCTCTGAAGATCCAAAAGAAAAAATGTACAGTAAAACCTCTGAAATCACTCCCCTAACTTGAACTTGCAGTCCAAAATGAGACTACTACTATTCTCGGGGTTCTAAGGGTTACCCTGGGGGCTTTCTTTGAGTACTGTTCCTCCCACTACTCCAGTCCCCATCAACAACCAACCAGGAAAAAATTAGCTTTTAACAAAGTCATTTACTCAAAGGGTATGGTAAGAACACATGGTACAAATGATTCTCCCCAAAACCTAAGTTGTCCTCTTCTGCAAATATACACACAATATTCATAGGAAGAATGGGTTCAAACTTAAAGAAGTAAGATACTCACATGGAGACCATGTGTGACAAAGCAGTCCCAGATCCTAGTCCTGGAAGCTATTTTCTCCTATGTACAATATTCATTGGTGTAGTTGTTAGCAGGGTGGGCCACTCAGGTGTGCTCCTAAGGTATGTGCCTTTTGTGAGGTTATTTATGATACTCCTTCCCACCATGAGGGATCATCATATTCCTTTAAAGTTCTGCCATTCTCAAGTGACTTTCTTTCCATATCAGTCCTTGATGTGTCCTTCCACTCCCTAAGCAAACATTTTAACAGCTGATGGCCACTACTACTTTGGTTCACAATGGTTATAGCACCACAGCCACAGAGATCTAGACCTTTTAAACTTCCTGAGACCTGAGCATTCCATCTAAGGATAGCTAAGATAGAATTTATCTAAGATTAGGAAAAGAACAATATAAATGAGCTGGAGGCAACCATGTGCTCACAGACATGACATCTGATCCCTTCTCTCCAGAAACAATTTGACATAGTCTTCATTCTTCAAAGTCAAAAAGGAAGAATAGGTCTTCCCTTTGTGTAACCACTAAGTTCTCGTTCTGCAGTCAGTCAGCAGACTTTCTATCATCACAACTGACAAGAAGCAGGCTCCTAAAGTTCTAAGTGGTACACTAGAACCAGGTAGGGAATACCTGTACATGCTCTGGATAAACCTACCAGGAAGGACAAATCTGAGTGTTCTATATAACTCTGTTAAAAATAAAACAATCCTTATCCTGGAGGAGCTTATATACAGCACATGTGAAAGACAATGTGGGAAAAAGGCACTTGTAGCTGATGGGATCAGAAAAATTTATGTAGAAGGTGGCTCTAGAACTAAGCCTAGTTTCCTTTTAGGAAACTAGAAGGTGTACACAACAACTTGCACAGCATCCCTTTCCCTGTACCAGGCTGGTCAGCAAGAGTTCTCAACATCTTAGTTTTAATGCGCTACACCAAAACAAAAATTTCGGAACTCTAATATGAATTTACAAGACTTACATAAAACAAGGAATGGCTCCTGAAGTAAATGTCATTGACCAACCTACCCACCAACAGCACCATGACTCTGCCAGATCAATTTGTGGTCTAGCTAGAGGACCTCTCAGGGTCATAGTAGTGGTGGGGGAAGAGGCTCTAATTCCTAGGCATTTTCCAAATTCTAGATCTCCAAAAAACCTAGCAGTTAAAAATGTCTTGCCTTAGAATTAATTTAATCTCTCAAAGTGATGGAAAAACCAATTAAATAAAATTCTATTCCAGATCGGATTCTCATCAACAAGGAGGAACTTGTGGTTGGCGTACAAATTTTGAGATCTCTAGGGAAAGGGGATGAAAACTCCTTAGAATCTGTGATAATGAAAACAAGGATAGTCTCACATGCATCATAGATTTTAGGAGAGTAGATTTCAAAGGGTTCAGAGAAAAGGGTAGAGAAGATCTCATAGACTTAGTTTCTATAGGGAAACAACCCAGAAAGGATGAGAATATCTCTGGAATATTATTCTGAAGGAATAAAGAGAAAAAATTCTAATTAAGTGGTATAGGAAGAAATTTTAATAAGACAATTGAGGTCACACAGGTAACTCACCAACTGGCTAGATGTTAAATAGACGTATAAGGAGGTAGAAACAAGGGTAAGCAATAAATGATATAAAAAAGCATGTAGGGACAGAGCAGTGGCCCTGGAGTCAGAAGGACCTGAGTTCAAATCTGACCTCAGACATTTACTAGCTGTGTGATACTGGGCAAGTCACTTAATCCTGATTGCCTCCCAAAAGTCATGGTCCTGAAATAACAGTGTAAGGAATACTTACACTATTCTGAATGAGCTGAATGAATTCTGAAGAAGCTGAAATCTAGAGAAGAAATCCAACCACAGTCAAAAGACTGGAGTGAGCTATTTTATAGGAAAATGGAGGATCACACAAGATATAAAGCCACTATTTGCAATAGATGAGATGCTGATAATGGATGACAGAGAGAAAGTGGAACTGCTTACTTTTATTTTGCTTATCTTTTTTTTCCTCCAAAGAGAATGGTCTTGGAATTGGAAAGACAGGACCAAAATGGCTAATAGTAAATTTATACCCAGGATAAGTGAGGAGACAATAAACAGGCAACTAGCTGCCCCTTGAGAATTCAAATTGCCTGGCCCAGATGAACAACATTCTTGGATACAAAACAAACTGGCAGATGTGATTGCAAAGGGACTGAAAGTGACATTTGTACTCTTGTGATAAATGAGATTCAGTGGGATTCAAAAAGAGTCAATTTCTTGATTTTTTTCAAAGTGGTGGTAACAGGGCGGGTAAATGAGGTCTACAAACAATGAACTGCAATGAATTGAACTTCCATTTGGAGGGCAGGGTGGTGGTGAAGCATTCTAGATCATATCATTCAAGACATAATTAGCGAATACCCAGAAAAAGAAGTGGTCATTGAGAGTCAACATATCTTCATCACGAAAACAAGTCATGCTTAAATAACCCCCTTGGTTTAGTGTTATTAAGCAGGCAGATCAGGAAAATGCTACAAATGTAATTTGCCTAAATTCTGTAAAGAATTTAACAAAGTGTCTCATTCTATTTTTTATGGAAAAGATGGAGAAATAGTCTAGACAAGCAGTCAGAACACACTGCTCACTTTTGTACTACCGGTGGTTTTTAAATTTTTAAATACAATAAAATTTTATTTTAAAATGTAAAAGTCATTCTTGTTCCTGAGCCATAGGAAATAGCAGGTTGGATCTGGCCTCTAGGCCTTAGTTTGGCGAACTCTGGTCTAGATATTAGTATAATTACATAGACTCAGAATGAATTGGATTTCAGTATGCATGAAAATTCAAAAACCTCTTGTCAGTGGTTGTCAATCTTTGTTGATAGTCAATATTCTTTCATTAGATTGTGAGCTCCCATTCTATTTGGAGCTCCTTGGGGATAGAGATTGTCTTTTGCCTTTCTTTGTATCCTTAAAGATTAGTACAGTGCCTGGCACATAGTAGGTACTTCATAAATGTGTATTGACTGACTGATATCAATTAGGTCGAGGTCTTCAGTAGAAGCCCTCAGTGATATGGCATTGACTTTATGCTGCTTAATATTTTTATCCAGAATTTGTATAAAGTTTTTATTGTATGTCCTTATCAAATGACTGCTGATGACACAAAGCTAGGAGAAATAGCTAACATCTTAAGCTGCATCGAGAGAAACATAGTGCCCAGGATTAAAGGGGTGATACTCTCACTACATTCTCCCTTAACCAGATCACATCTGGAATACCATACTCAGTTCTTGATTTAAGGAAGAAAAGTTACAAACTGGAGGATCTCCAGGAGGATGGAGGCCAAAGTCTTGCCTTTCTCAGCTTAATTTTTGTTCTTGCTGAAGTTCATTTGAATGCAAATTGCAGAGGGATTGGGGCTTTATAGCAAATGCCAAACAGCTCCCATAGGGATTTTTTGAAGTGTCACCAACATGGACCCATGGAACCCAAGAGCCCTTATCATGATGAATAACCTCATCAGACAAATAAATGGAAGTTGAAAAGAATTTCTTTACCCTAAGCCAGATAATTATCTAGAACCATGGACTTCAAGTTAGCATCAGACACAGTTAAAAGAATAGACAATCTTAGTCTAGGAACACTGTGCCTGACTTTTTTTTTTTTTTTTTGCCTTCTCTTAGTAAGGTAGACCATCTCATAACTTCAGTGATAGCCTAAAAGAGCAGTATCTGCCATGGGCAAGGAGAGGTGTTCTAGTGACTATACCTCAGCAGATGAGATCCACAAGGCCTGCATGTGACCCTGAAGAGCAGAAGCCCCCCAACAAATAGCAGAGAGAAGCCCAGTGGCCAAGAAACTGATGGAAACACCAAGAAGAAACAACATGGTGTCCAGCAGAGATTTAAGATCCAGCATAGAGATGATCACCTAGCAAGGAGAAATATGCTAATATCTCCAGACGACATCAGAGGCTCTACAACATTAGTCATGACTTGACCCATCTAAGCACATGCCCTGGCCACATGACTTCCTGGTGTGTTCCTCTTCCTGCATGTTCCCTAGCCACATATGCTTCTTCCCCACACTGATGAGTTGGTGATATCTGGAAGATATATCCTGGTTTTGCATGGGAAGATTTCTTATTGTTTGATATTTATTTGATTAAACATCTTTTGTTTTGTTTTTTACCTTTTGACTGGTTGGTAAAAGTCCTCACTCACTGGTGGTTCTTGAACTATAATTTAGAGAGCTGACCTACAAAGTACCTTGATGCTGGAATAGCTTTTGTGTGGGCCTACACATGGGGTGGGCTGCCTCATGTGATATAACATCTATTTATAAATCATTCCTCATGTTCATTATTTCTGGGGAGTTTTTAGTCTATGGTACTCTGAAATAAGATTTTTTTTCTTATGGTTTTTAAAAGCCTGATAATTCTTAGATTTTTCCCTCTTTACTCTGTCCTATAGATCTGTATATAAAACTGGTTACATGTGAGTTTTGTCTGCATTGCTTCCACATATTCCTCCAGATGGATTACTTTTTGGATTTTCTGCTTCCACTCTTCCTACTTCCATTCTGTCCTCTGGTGCAATAATTCTCTCTCTCTCTCTCTCTCTCTCTCTCTCTCTCTCTCTCTCTCTCTCTCTCTCTCTCTCTCTCTCTCTCTCTTTCTCTCTCTTTCGGAACTGAGTTGCAAAGCTACCCTGCCTGCTTCTTGCCAACCCCTGTGATAGCTATGCTTTGGATACTCTTGGAAAGCCAGAGTTCCTGGCTGCTTCTGGCCAGACATCCATGTTCAAATTAAAAGACTTGGTACTTTAGTATGATGTAACTAACCAGTCTATATGATCTCTTGATTTTCCCCCATCCTAAGGCAGGGTAATAGATTACTACATCAATTAAAAAGGAAAAAGCATCTTCTGACTCACTCTCTTCCTTTAGCCCTCCAGCTGACATCACATAACTCTAGGACTTGAGAGGTGTTGGAGAGAGGGGTCCTTTTCTGCTCTGGAATTCTGTGGATGTCTCTATGTGGCATCTAGAATGATGGAAATCAGTAGGCAAATCTGACTTTGAACCTCTAGATGCATTTGTGGTACTTTGCCTGATTCTAAATAACTGAAAATTAATGGCAAGATGGATATGTCTAGACTTTGAGGTGACCTTGTGAGTTTCAGAGGGCCAGAGAACTTTGGCACTCAGTTGGTGCTGCTACCTTTCAGATAGAGTACCTAGTCCCACAAACTCCTCCATATTCCAATGTTTAAAACTCAACCTCTGTGGAAAGATAGGCACACTAATATCATTTTTGGTGAAACTATGAAATGGTACAAACATTTTGGAAAGCAATTTGCAAATGAAGTGACTAAAATGTTCATAACCTTTGAAGCTGGTATTTCATTGTTAAGCCAACATTCCAAGAAAGCCATTATTAAGGTGGAAATTCCCCAAATATGCTCCAAAATATTTATAACAGCATTTTTGTAATAGCTAAGAATTGGAAACAAAGTAGATGCCCATAAATTGAAGAAAGGATAAATAAATTGCGATACATGAATGCAATGGATTGCTTAGTTGTAAGAAATGATGTATGAGATGAATACAGAGAAGCATGGAAAGATTCATATGAACTGATTCACAGTAAAATAAGCAGAACCAAGAAAACAAAGTACACAGTAACTTCAACTATGTAAATGGAAAGAACAAAACATCAAAAAATCAAAAGTAAATGTAACAAAATTACAAAGAACAAATAGGACAATGATGAAGAGAGATAAGAAGATACCCTCAACCTATCACATCATAGAGGTAGGAAGTCCACAAATGTTACACATATACATATTTTGGGACCTTTTCAATATTTCCAAAAATTGTTTTGTCTTTTATTTTTCCTCTTTAAAAAATACTACTTGTCAAATGGGATGGGAAAGAGGGAGGGATGCATAGGATGCTATGATGATGTTTTAAAAAATGGAAAATATCAATGAAAAACTTATTTTAAAAAAAGACTCAATTTCCTAGTAAAGTATGTGTGTGTGTGTTAATCCTTCATCACCAAAGAAGACCATGCCATCAGAGAAATGATGACATGACTTGCATTTGACTTTGTTTTGGGTGAGGGAGGGCTGTGTAGGTCACCAGCCTCACTTCTCCTCCAGAGCCGTCTGAATCCAGTGACCAGATATTCATCAGGATGATTGGAGATGACCCAGGATGAGGCAATTGGTGTTAAGTAACTTGCCCAAGATCACACAGTTAGTGAGTGTCAAGTGTCTGAGGTGAGCCAATAAAGTATGATGGTAGCTTCAAGTTACCAGGGACTGATTATCAGTCCATGCTGTATCCTTTAGCATTCCTTATATGTAGAAGAAATAAATAGATGCTCCATGCTTGATTTATACTGTATCAATCATATTTTACTCTCCATAGTCATGATATACTCCTTCCTCCATGGAGAAACATGGACCAAATCCAAATTTTAAGTAATTTTCCCAAGGAAACCAGGGGTGGAATGATAGTAAAAAGAAGCCTGGCCTCTTTTTGTAAGTAAAGGCTCCCCCAGCACTGATCCCATTCTATACTATCTGCATGGATGCAGAACAGATGTGCCCCTTAGTGAAGAAGAGACCTCAGGGCTCCAGCTCCCCTAAACCCAGCAGTCGTTTTGTAAGACTTATACTGATTCATTAGTGTTTGATTTCAATATTTTTTTCTGAACTACTGAGTTTTAGTATTATTAGTGTCCTGAGATTACTTAGCTACACCAAGTTAATTATTTTTTCTCATTATATTTTTGATTATTCCATTTCTTCTTTTAATTTCTTCAATGTGTTTAATATCCATCTGGAGAAATTTCTAGCTGCATTTCGGATGATTGTCTCGCTGTTAAAGTACATTTTCTTCTGAGATTTTTGCTCCCTTTTATCTCATAGAATGTTTTTTCATTGTGTGAGAGCCTCTTTTTGGTTTGAGTCATATCTTTAAAAGGATGCTTGAATTCTTTTTCCTGATTATATTTGATGAGTTTTCTGTGGCAGGGGAGGAAGAAATTAAGACTCCCTTGTGAGCTATTATTTCATCATTTTTCTACCCACCACAAAGTCGTGTTACACAACCCAACCAGATCTTTGTTGCTCTTAACAATCCTTCTGCACTACTCTTATCAGCTCCTTATCTCATTCCCCATAGTGCATGTTTCGAGGCTTTTCTTCTCTTCTTTCACTCTCCAGTGAACTCACATTCTCCAAACTTACATCAGATAACCTTGCGCACTATGTTATTGAGATTATCCAGTATAAATGCACTCAGCTCCCCCAACTCAGCCCTCAAGACTTCTCGGCATCATTACTCTCTTTCCCTTAGATCCTACCAGGTAAAGAAGATGAAATAGTCTTACAACTCACTAAGACTAATTCATCTTCCTCTGTCAGCCCTTCCAAGGCCTTGCTCCACAGTTATCATCTCTTTTATTGCCAACTTTTCACTCTCCACTAGTCCCTTTCCATCTGCCTTACCATAATAAAAAAAAAAGATTTCCCTTAATCTTTCTATTCCATTCAAACATGTCTCATCTGTCTTCTCCCCTTCATTGAAAACTTCATAGAAAAAAAATGGCCTTCACAATATATTTCTATTGTCCAATGTCTCATCAAGTTGACTCTTTTAATCGGGTGTCTGCCCCCATCACTTGACTGAAACTGCTCTCAGATCATCAATATCTCTAATCTTCAAACTCAGTAGCCTTTAAATACTCATCTCTGACTTCTAAGTGGCTTTGAACCCTGTTGATGACCCTGTCCTTTTGAATACTCTCCTCCCCAGTTTCAAATATACTATATTCTCCTAGTTTTCTTCCTAATTATTTTCCTCTATTTCCTTTGCTGTCTCTTCGTGCTCTTCCTGAATCCTTAATATAACTGTTCGGTAAAAGTTTTCTCTTTGACTCTCTTATTTTCCTGTCTACCCACCCTTGGCAATCTCATTCATGGCCATAATAAGTAGTGCATCTTTGATAATGAACCACAGATATATAGCCATAATCATGACCTTTCTCCTGAGCACCTAGATTGACATTTCCAATAACAGTTGAATTTCCCACTGGTGCCTCAAATTCAGCAAGTCCAAAGCCTGGCTAAATGTGTTAGCATTATCTTCCTGATTTCACTCTTTTTGCTCATGATCATTTGTTCTTTCTCCTATAATAATAGAGAAAGAATTATGAATTATGGTGCACAGAGCTCTGTGTGTGACCTTTGCTAGACTAGAAGTCAATGGAAGGAGAATGTGGACTTCCTCTCTAATAGTGAGAGGTATGTCATTCCTCCCTCATAGTCAAAGGAATGTGCTTTCTGTTTTGTCCAAGACAGCTCTTGGCAAGCTGAAAGCAAGACATATAAAATGACTGGCAGCTCCAGGGCCCTAAAAGAGCTAGGTGGCCATGAGGAGCATGGGAGTCTGCCAGCTAAAAAGATTCAGAAACTATATATAGAGAGGTAAGCCAGTTCTTTGCCACCACACACACACACACACACACACACACACACACACACACACTGCTATAAGTCTTTTTTTTACATATAGTTCCTTTTCCTCTTTTTAAAATTTCTTTGCGGTATAGACCTCCTAGTCTTATTACTGGGTCAAAGAGTATTAGATATTCCATTAACCCTATTAACATATTCCCTAGCCTGTCTTTTCTTCCCCACCAGTCTATCCTGCATACCACTACTGGGATCATTTTTCTTACACATAGTGTTGGTAATATCACTGTGTTTAAAAATCTTCAGTGGTTCCCCTGTATTGAGCAGTAATCAGATTCACTGCTTATGATTCAAGGTCCTCCATAACTTTTCTCAACCATATTTTGCAGCTATCTCCTCCAGCCAAATTGAACTACTCTGTTTTCCAAATAAACATCACACCCTCACACCTTACTGACTTCACTTACAATCTTTCCTTTACTAAGAGGTCCTCTTTGATTACTGAATACCTGCTCAACCTCCAAATGTCAACTCTTCTAGAAAGGTTTCCTTGGTACCCCCAGTTGGTGGTAGTCTTCCCCCTCAGCCTTCACAAATCAATTTATGTAGCACTGAGAAACCTGCCTGCTAAACTATTCTTACAAATATTATTATCAATATAATCAATGACACGGTTATTCTCTAGTTGTTTAGAATGAAGTTCAGAAAAACTCACCTCTGCTGGAGTCCAGTCAGAACAATAGATGAGTCCCAGCAAGTTATATTTATTGAACTGAAAAGCGAGATTTCTAAGAAAGGCTCCTTTGATTCAAAACTAACTTGCCTCATTGAAAATGGAGTCTGGAAGAACCTGGAGAATGCAGATGAGATACTAAATAGAAGAAAAGACCCTAGCCTATGACTTTACTGAACTGGAAGTAGTAGGTAGAATTTAAAAGTTATGTAGCTTCAGAGTACTCTCACTATCTCTTAAGACAGGACCTTAGCAGCATCTTGCCTACAATTATGTCATTTATCTTCTGGTTGACCTGAGGAGCCTTGCTCTGGGGATGCCATTTTCTTTTTCTACCAGACCAAAACGAGAACAGAATGTTTTCTTTTTTTTGGTTCTGCTCTTTCTGTCTGGCTTTTCTTCTCCTAGAAGTTAGAAACCACCATGGTTCTTTGCCTTCTTTATGTTCCTCTCCAGGAAGAGGAAAAACAAATCACCTCTTCCCTCTCCCTTTCTATCTTTCCTTCTCATGTCAAAGTACTCCCAACTGGATACAGGAATGACAACCCATTGAACTCTTACTTTCAGTAATGAGAGTCTCTTCTCCAGGTTTATTGTCAAGGATTATCTTTGCCTTGTCTTAAGAGTCAATTTGTTTTAAAGAGCAGAGATTTTATCAGTGTGAAAAAACTTCACAGTTACTCAGAAAAAAACAGTATAATCCTATAAGGGGGGGGGGGTAGGAAAACTTTAATAAAATTGAGAACTTCCAAGCGTTCCTGATAAAAAAAAATTCAGAGCATCATATAAACTTTGAAGTTCAAACACAGAGTTAAGAGAAACATAAAAAGGTAAATATAAATGCTCATAGGGGACTACATGAGTATTTTATTTTAATATGCAGAGAAGTATTTTAATATGGAGAGATGATACAAGTGACACTTTTAAGCCCTATTATCATCAGGGGTCATAGAGTCCCTATAATTGGACAGAAGACTTGGTAGCAGTTCTGTCTTAATGACCTTAGAAGAACGGAAAAGGGAGAGAAGAGGAGAGGGAAAGGTTGGTTAGGGAAAATTATCTCACAAAATCAGGTGTAAAAGTAAAGATCTATTTAAACATAACCCAAGTCCCAAAGACCAGTAGGATGGAACTCTTTCCTCATTAGCGGAGATAAATGCCCCACAACTACATGAGGGTCAGGGTGGAATTGTCAGGTGCAGAAAAGAGGAGAATTCCACTCTCTTCAGGCTCTGTAGTCACTTTGGGTGCTTCTGGTTTCCAGCTTTGATAGAGAAGATGCATGATGCCAACCCCACTTCTGAGTGCTGAAAGGAAAATAAAACTCTGGGAAGAAGCAACATGAAAGGAGCTAGCAATTTCCATCATATCCCTATTGGCAGCTTGTTACACTAGAGACTTGAGGGAATTTCACCTTGGATAAGATCTGGGACTTTCTCTCTTGGTTAAACTGAGTTTCCTTGCTTCCAGTGCACTGAATACTGTCATATATTCTCTTATGTATATTTTCTCTGGTTTCTGCTTTGCTATTGCCTTGCATAGATTTTTTTTTTGTGCTATTCTCTATCTGTCAAGGAAATCAAGCCTTGGATATGAAGTTGGCATCCTTTTTTCCCCATTAAGAAACAGTGATCAGTTTAGCTTGAACTTGAAAAATCATATCCCTTAGACTATCAATATTTAGGAGAGAAAATATGTTTAAATCTAGCCCAGGACCCTTTCTCTTCAAGGAAATCAGAATAGCTAAGCTTCTGGTTCCAACCTCTTTATTCCCCTTCTGGCAGAAATTTTGTTTTGTTTGTCCTTCATTTTGGAAGAAGACAAATTAAAGTCTCCCTTGGAGAACAATGGGAAGGGAGGGAGAAGAGATGTTAGCGATGAACATATTCTGGCCTCTTTGTGAGACACATATAATACACGATGCTATATGTGGGGTATAGTCTTCACTACATAAACAAGGAAGGAATAAGGAAGTGACTGACACTTTAACCTCACTAAATTTCATATGAACTGATCAAAGGAGGGAAGAATACAAACACATACACACACATACACACACACACACACACACACACACACTACACACATAGTTGGGTACAGAATACATTTCACCAAACAAGAGGGAAAGGTAAGAAGGAAAAAGAAGGAACAAGAATGAGCAAACATTAGGGATTAGTCTTAAGCAAAACAAACTCTAATGAGCATATACAAAACTATTTATAGCTTTCTTGTGGTGACAAAGAATTAGAGGCTTAAAGGGTACCTATCACTTGGGAAATGGCTGGATAAGTTATGTTAATACAAGACTTGTGCTATGAGAAATACTGAAGGTCATGGTTTCAGAGAAATCTGGGGAGACTTGCATGAACTAGTGCAGAATGCAGTGAGCAGGACCAGGATAATAATTTATTATTATTTATTATCCTGTAAAAACAAACAACTTTGATAGACCCAAGAACTCTGATCAACATAATGACCAACCTTGATTCTAAAGGACTCATGATGAAAAAGACTAGCCACCTCTTGATGGAGGAGGTAAGAACTCGAAGGGAAGATGAACGCTTTTTTAATATGGCCAATTTCAAAATTTCTTGTGTTTGACTATATTTGTAACAGGAACTTTGTTTTCTTTCTTTTTCAATCATGGAGGAGGGAAGGAGAAGGCTGATTTTTTTAAATCAAAATTAATTTTAAAAAAAACCCACTCCAGTAGAGAAATCCACTTACCCTTGAAGATCAGCCCCTCCTCTGCAACTTATATTCTTAGAGAATTTCCTAGAACCCTGAGAGGGTAAGGTCCCCTTTTCACATCACCAATATATGTCAGAGATGGAATTAAACCCAGGTATTCCTTGCTTTGAGACTTCCTTGGTATCCACTATGCCAGAGGTTCCTAACATGCAGTCTATGAATTTAGGGGTTTTTACATTTTAATAATATATTTCCATATAATTAGTTTCTTTTATAATTGTATTATGTTTCCCCCCAAGAAAGGGTCCATAGACTAGACCAACAAAGAGGTCCATGATACCAAAAAAAAAAGGTGAAAAATCTCCACACTATGTAATGCTGCATCTCCTATTGTTAATTTTATCATCTGAAATTACCTAGCATTGATTGGCATAACATAGTGAGAAACTAATTCAATTTTTCCTGATCAGTGAATCATAGGCTTGCTATCAATTCCAGACACAGAATATTAATTCTCTGGAGCCTTTAACTTGCTAATGAATTCTTGTTTGAAACCTGGTAAGGCAGCCCAGCACCAGTAGCCTCACCAGTGAAATTCGCCACCCCCATTTGAAGAAGTTTCTCTGCTTGTTCATCAAGAACATCTACTGTAAGCAAGCTGTCTAATCTGAAGCCTCCTGAATGCAATGTTTATACACCTTGGAGATAACAGAACCAAAAACAAATATATTGGAAGTTTAAAGTCAAAATAATACAAATCCGTAAGGTAAATCTTTATTAAAATTATGTGCAAGCACAAATGCAAGAATACTCCACCTTTGAGCAGATAGACAAACATGATTAGCCCTTCATGAACATGCACACTTAGAAACCCTCCAACGGAAGAGAAATAAGGAGGAAATGCTCCCAACTGATTCTCAGTGAGCCATCCCTAGGGTCTTGTGTTTTCCACAGACCTGTCCTGGCCATCTCTTCATAGGGTGTAATAGGCAGAGTCTCTTCCACAAGCAGTTTTTGTCAGTTAGCTAATTCAGTCCCTTTTTTACAAAAAAGGCAAGAACAAATAAAAATTTATTCAGAGAGGCCACATCACAAGACAGTACTGAACTTGGAATCAGGAAAATCTAGGTTCAAATCCCATCTCTGATACTTAGTGACTATGTGAAGATGAGCACCTAACAACCTCTCTGAGTTTAATGAGGTGCCTTCCACTCCTAAAATCTGTTAACTCTTCACCCACTCAACAAACATTGATTAAGTCCTTATAGTGTGAAGAACAGTGAAGGAGAGATACAAAGTGGAGGTTAAGTGGAGATTAATCTCTGACTGAATGGAACCTAGTAGGATGGTGAGCATCACTCAAAGATAACTATAATTCCTCATAATTCATAAGTGCCTGAGAAATAACAAAATAGGTGACCTTGTGAGATATCAAGGGGAACCTCATTACCAATAGGGGATGATCAGTGAATGCTTCCTAGAGGAAATTTCATTTTGTCTAATTTTTAAAAGAATTCAACAAGTGAAGAGAGAGGTATCTCTTTCTCCTGGCATCCTTTAAGTCCCAGCTAAAATCCTGTCTTCTACAGAAATCCTTTCCCAACCTTTCTTAATTCTAGTGTGATACAAAATGCTTAATGAGGGACCAGGAGACCTTTTGTGTGCTAAGTTCATATGGACTTACCATGCCAGCGTTCCTGATTTCAGTATAGTAACACCTACTCTATGCTCTAAGACCATAGAATTAGAATTTCAGGGGAACAAAGAGTCCAATTTCCTGAATTTTACAGATTAGGAAACTTAAGCTCAGAGAGATTAAGCAGTTTACCCATGGCCACACGGCTAGTAAATTTTGGGGACAAGATTTGAACCCAGATCCTCCTGGCTCTAAGAGTAAACATTTGCCATTACAAGGGCAACACCTTAGCCATTACACTATTCTATTTATTCCCTTCTTGTCAGGTGTGCTCATGTGATAAGGTGAAGGCTTACTCTGCTACATAAGAGTTCCAGTAGTGTATGTCATTCTTATATTATCAAGTCAAATAATTGATACATCCTAGAAATGTCTCCCAGGCAGAGGCTTGAGAAACACCCATATGTGACCTGCAATAGGGATCACTACCATGCTGAATGCATCATGTTATCATGGGCCAGTTTGACCATGGACAGGTACAGTACCTAATTCCACTGCATAAATATGGTGTAGTATCAAAGACTTTACTTTCTTGATTAACTTCTTCTAATTAGTCTGTGAATACAGTATACTGTTGTAAAGATCAATTGAGTTCCTAATCTTCAACAGGATGCCCTCCAGCTTTCTCCCATAAATGTTGACCCTCTGACACTATCTTTATCAAAAGTCTATGTAATTTAATTAGATTGATCCTTGGACAGATGTGTTCCAAACAGGCATAGATATGTGCCATATATATAGCTACATATCTGTAGAAATAGTCCACAGAAGACATTTTTATACAACTTAAGGATTGTTGCAGCTCTGTAACAAAATCTAGCCCTACTCAGAACCAAATCTATGATGTAGATGGCTAACAATATAGGTGGTTTCTGGGTTCAAAACCTCTTCTTCCTTTATAATTCTTTTCATATGTATTGTCCCAATGTTTGCATTCACAGATTTGCCTGAAATCTGTTCTGGTTCTAATCCCCAATGAAATTTCATCAGATTTTATAAAACTCAACCCGAGAGTTCCTAGTATATGACACTAATTGATATTTGCAGTCCCAAGGAGTTCCACTAGGTTTTCTTTGTGGGCCAGGTCAGCTAATCCCTTATGATCTAGATATATTCTCAATCCATTTTAGTCTATCTGGCCTTAAAATAAATCCAAGTAATATTATCAGAAACTAATAGAAAGAATATCTCTCCAACTTACAGTATAAAGAAGACAAAATGACACATCACAGATGACATATCACTGACAGAGTAACCCTTTTTTCTGCTTATGGTATGAAAATTCAAGAATATATCAGGGAAGTCAAAACAATTTGATTCAGAAAGTCAGTGAGGACATCATTAATGAAATGCTTAAATGTTTCCAGGGCACTGGTGAAACTAGAAAGCTGAAAGTAGTATCCATAGTATCTCAATCTAGTGTGGAAATTTATCTCACATTCATCTCTAACCCTAATTCTCACCATATCATCTTCCTCCAGTTAATCCATTTTATAAATATGACCTCCCCCATTTGGCTAAATTCATTGGTTGTCCCACATCTCGTATTCCTCATACCTGACTCCCACCACCTTTCTTAGAGACAAAAAACAAGGTTGTCCCTTACTGGGAAAGAGATGGTAAGATAAATGCCTTCTTCACACTTTCCTGGATGAATATACAGTTTTCATTGGTCTTGATAATTTAGTGTGTAACTCCACTGATGGGGCAGGAAAGTCCCACAGATGAGATCTCTCCCTAGGCCCAGTGCAGTGCAGCTTCTTAACATCATGTAAATCTTTATCCCATGATGATATTTGGGATCTTTGGTCCTTCATTGTTTTTATTAGTCTTGGGAAATTCAAACAGTAAATTTAAATCAAATTGAGAGGATTCCTGCTTGAGAAATGACATTAACCCATGCACCACTCAATATGGAGACAGTTGTCCTGACAAGTCAAACACTACTTTGTCCAACCTGTCACACTGACTGCTCCCAAAACATCCTTCTGTATTCCCCACTGCCCTCTTTGCATTGCCTGAAAAGGGAAGGAAATTGTTTTATACCACTCCCAAAGTGTCCTACCTGTCAGTCACCACACATTCAGATCTTCAGCTTTCCATTTGCCTAGCATTTTCCTAGCAATATGAATCTTTGATGTCCCAGAGCTATCAAAAACCTTCTATTTTCTAGTTTTCCCATTCCCCAGTGCTCTAAAGCATCTCTACTGTGAGGGTGAGCATAAAAGGGAGTTTCTTCTGCCCTTTCAAGTTTCGCTCCCTAAGTTCTGTATAGGGAATTCCTGCCTCAGCCTTTGCTGGGTTCTATTCCCTGTCATATTTGTTCTGATTTCTAATCTCTTTGCCAAAACTACATCCTCTACCTATTTCTCTAATCTGTCATTGAGTTATATTGTCATATCAATTAGCCTTGCTAAATGCTGTGGCTTCATATGCTCTGCTAATCAGTCCTTGAGATCTTGACTTGAACAGGTCCTAAATCATAATCAGCACTGGGTCCTCCCAGGCGAAAACAACTTATAGCTGACAAGTGAAAACACGTGTCTGTGTTTTCAATTAATGTCCTTTAAACCTATCTCATCTATCTTCCTCTGGGTGTACCCAAAGATTATAAAAAAAATTCAGACTGGTCATTCCATAACAAGAAAACTCCCTTTATCTATCAGAGCCCAGTCTTAAGAATGTACATTCTTCACACACACACACACACACACACACACACACACACACACACACACACACATACACACACAGAGAGGGGGAAAGGGGGGGATATTTGTATTAGATTGGTGGAAAACCTGAATGGTTGCATCCTAAAAATATTATATAATTCATATTGTCTATAAAAATCCACTTTTTTCATCCATCTCTGAAAAAATGAGAGGAGGGGAAGAAACTATAGCAGAGATATTTATTTGACCTTTTACTTCTGCACTTTCCTCGGCACCAAGCTGTGAATTTCACAAAAGTTGGCCAGTATTAAATTATACACCAGTACTGAAGGGAAAACAAACCTAACCTACCCACAACCACAGGTGCATTTTGAAGCCTCCAAAACTCACCACTATTGTGTGACCCTAGCTGTGCTCCTCATCCATCCTGTGTATTGCTAATAAAAGTAAGGAATGAAAGGGCCCTACAAGTGGATATTTTACCTGAAACAAGATGTTTTCTGTGCCTAGGAGCAAATATATACCATGCTGATCAAAGAAATGGGCTGTCTAGGCAAGCTATCAATCTTCTGTTTAGGGGCTGAAATGAGTACTTTCTTCTTTCGTTGAGAATTGGGGTGGTATCAATCTAAGAGACAGGAATGATTTCCTCTTCATACATACCAGTATCACCAAGATGCTGTTTGATCCAGTCAATGAAGACAGTGACACTGGTGTAGACACCTGGGTAGTTAATCCTTCCACAGCCAAAACCCCAGCTGGTTATCCCAAAAAGGGCATAAAGACTTGAATCTTCAAGGGAGCAAACTAAGGGACCACCTGAGTCACCCTAGGTATATAAAAGAAAAAAATACTTAAATAACAAGGGTGGGTAGCTTTGGGATTAGAATGTCATAGGTCATCTTGTTGCACAAGATGTAAAGCACACATTGAAGGAGGCCCTTGCCATTCAATCTCAGTTCCTTATTTCTTCAGAATTCCCAGGGAAAAAAGTACACGAAGACCATTTCCTTTCTTCCCACTCTGTCCCTGACCCTACACCCTGAAATGGAAATTTTCTAAGAGTTTTCTGTGCCCTCACAGGGAAAATTCATCAGAAAGAGCTCAACTATCTCAAATTAATAAACAAATAGATTGGGTGTGTGGCTTGGGAACGGAATAGAACATAAACTTACTGAGCAAGAATCTTTGTCTCCTTTTGAAGGGAACCCAGCACAGAACATCCTCTGAGATACCCCCACAGAGACATTTTGATAATACTCCTGACATACATCAGAATCAAGGATGGGAACTTCAAGTTGCTGCAGTTTGTTGGATTTTTCTCCATCTGAAGGCAAAACATATTTTTGATTAAAGATCAAAAGGCCAAGATGGCAGAGTAAAAAGATTTATCTATTCTAGCTCTTCCCCCATAGTCCATAAAATACCTGTAAAAAATGACTAAAAAAATTCTAGAGCAGTAGAAGCCACAAAACTAGAGAGTGAAAGAGATTTCAAGCCCAAAGTAGCCTAGAAGGCTTACAAGAAAGGTCTATTGCACAAGGTGCAGAGCAGAGCACAGCCCACAGAACCCATCCGAGACTTATTCACATGGCACTTGCAGGAATAGGACCAGAGCAGGCCTCAAGGGCAGAATCCCCAGCAGCAGCTGTGGTTCCCAGATCCCTCAACCCACAAACACCAAAGACAGCTTCAAAGGTCAGTGAGAAAGCTTTTTCACCTCAGTGACAAGGGAGCAGGGTCCTCCCCTAGCCTTGGTCCCAGGGTGCAACAGCAGCAGCTTCCATTTTTAGAGCCCTCTGTCTAAAGACCCTGGGGTAATTGAGTTGCTGATATGGGTCTCAGGCCTGAGTGACAGTCCTAGGGTAAGGAAGAGTGCTGGTATGATGGAGCTGACAGAGGCTCTGGAAAGGGGATTCTACTTGAAGATCCTGGGCAGAAAAACTTTGGTAGCTCCCAGACCAGAGCACAGGCCAGGAGAGGAGTAAACTCTTTTCCCTTGATTGTGCCACCTTAGACGAACTGAGAGCTTACAGATCCCCAGAATATGCCTCCTCTTGACAAAGGACTCAAAAGTCAAGTAACTGACTGGGAAAATGCCCCCAAAAGGGAAAAAATAAGACTATAGAAGGTTATTTTCTTGGTAAACAGGCATTTTCTTCCATCCTTTCAGATGAGGAAGAACAAAGTTTACCAACAGAGGAAGAGCTAAAAGTCAAGGCTTCTGCATCCAAAACTTCCAAAATAAATACGCAATTGATCTCAGGCTATTGAAGGGCTCAAAAAGGATTTTGAAAATCAAGTTAGAGAGGTGGAGGAAAAATTGGGAAGAGAAATGAGAGCAATGCAAGAAAATCATGAAAAGCAAGTCAACAGCTTGCTAAAGGAGACCCAAAAAATGCTGAAGAAAATAACACCTTTAAAGATAAACTAACACAAATGGCAAAAGAGGCCCAAAAAGCCAATGAAGAGAAGAATGCTTTAAAAAGCCAAATTAGCCAAATGGAAAAGGAGATTCAAAAGCTCACTGAAGAAAATAGTTCTTTAAATATTAGAATGGAACAGATGGAGGCTAACGACTTTATGAGAAACCAAGAAATTACAAAAACAAAACCAAAAGAATGAAAAAATAGAAGACAATGTGAAATATCTTTTTGAAAAAGCAACTAACCTGGAAAATAGATCCAGGAGAGACAATTTAAAAATTATGGGACTACCTGAAAGCCATGATCAAAGAAAGAGCCTAGACATCATCTTTCATGAAATTATTAAGGAAAACTACACTGATATTCTAGAACCAGACTGTAAGATAAATATTGAAAGAATCCACCAGTCACCTTCTGAAAAAGAGATCAGAAAAGAAAATCTCCTAGGAAAATTGTAGTCAAATTTCAAAGTTCCCAGGTCAAGTAGAAAACATTGCAAGCAGCCAGAAAGAAACAATTTGAGTATTGTGGAAATACAATCAGGATAACACAAGATCTAGCAGCTTCTACATTAAGGGATCAGAAGACTTGGAATAGGATATTCCAGAAATCAAAGGAACTAGGAATAAAAACAAGAATCACATATCCAGCAAAACTGAGTATAATACTTGAGGGGAAAAATGGTCATTCAATGAAATAGAGGACTTTCAAGCATTCTTGATGACAAAAACAGAGCCGAAAAGAAAATTTGGCTTTCAAACTCAAGAATCAAGAGAAGCATGAAAAGGTAAACAGGAAAGAAAAATCATAAGAGACTTACTAAAGTTGAACTTTTTATATTCCTACATGGAAAGATAATATTTTTAACTCTTAAAACTTTTCTCAGTATTTGGGTAGTTGGAGGGATTATACGCACACACACACACACACACACACACACACACACACACACATATATATATATGTAGACAGAGGGCACAGGGTGAGTTGAATAGCAAGGGATGATAACTAAAAAAATAAAATTAAAGTTTGAGAAAGGAATATATTGGGAGGAGAAAGGGAGAAATAGAATGGGGCAAATTATCTCTCATAAAAGAGGCAAGAAAAAGCTTTTTCAATGGAGGGGAAAAGGAGGAGAGATGAAAGGGAAAAAGTGAAGCTTACACTCATCACATTTGGCTTAAGTAGGGAATAACATGCATACTCAATTTGGTATGAAAATCTATCTGACACTGCAGGAAAGTAGAGAAGAAGGGGATAAGTGGGGTAGGGGGATGATAGAAGGGAGAGCAAATGGGAGGAGGGAGTGATAAGAAGTAATCATTTTAGGGGAGGGACAAGGTCTAAAGATAAAATACAAAAAATGGGGGGCAGGATAGGATGGAGGGAAATATAATTAGTCTTTCACACGACTATTATGGAAGTCTTTAGCAAAACTGCACATATATAGCCTATATTGAATTACTTACCTTCTCAGTGAGGATGAGTGGGGAGGGAGGAAGGGAGAGAAGTTGGAACTCAAAATTTAAGGAATGAATGTTGAGAATTGTTTTTGCATGCAACTAGGAAATAAGAAATACAGGTAATGGGGTATAGAAATCTATCTTGCCCTACAAGAAAAGAGAGAAGATGGGTATAAGGGAAGGGTAGGGTGTGATAGAAGGGAGAGCAGTAATCAGTGCATGATGTTTTGGAGTGGGGAAGGGGAGAGATGGAGAGAAAATGTGGAACTCAAAATCTTGTGGAAATGAATGTTGAAAACTAAAAATAAATAAATAAATAAAAGAAAGACCCCAAATACTATCCTTACCACCTTGACCTCTCATACTGGGCCCTGATATAATCCACCCAATGGACCAGACTGAGCTCATTTCAATTCCATTTATCCCCCTGACCTTTACACAGAAGCCCCAATTCCCTCCCCAAGGACCAAAATTTACCTTCTCCCACCACAATCTCTGCACCTTATTGTCTCTCAGCCCTTTGTCCAGTCTGCTCTTACAAGGTTCTTCTGCCTAGCCAACTCAACTCTTTCCCCTTTCCCTGTTCAGCACTGATTAAGACTGATATCTCTCCAAGGTCCATATGTTACTGCTTCTAACTCTCCACACTGTCAGACTCTGAGTGCTCTGTTCAACATTCGGGGCAGAGACATTCAAAAACATCTTAAGAGCCAGAGAAAATTGGAGATTTCATGCCATAAGGTTGGAGCACAACTCCATAGATAGTTATTTTAGAAAATTCGAGACAACTCTGGGTTTTAAGGGCAACATTTTAAAGGAAAAGTGATTGTTTTTGCCCACAAATTACCTCGGTTGGAGACAAAACACTGAACTAAACAGAAACAGTGTGGTCTGGCTTGGTGTAGCCATTCTCACATTGTTGTGCCCCAGGCAGAAGCAGAGCAGGAAGGTGAATTTATGGCTGTAGGTGGTTCACAGTAGTGTAGGCAGAAAAGACTAACATGGACATATTTCATAAACTAGTGAAAGTGGTTGGGCAGTAGCTCATGAACCTATGAAGCTGATCTACACATGGATAAAATTAGAAGAAAAGGTTGCTTACAGACCTGGATTATCAATCCCCCATCCTGTGACCACACACATGCTGGAAGATGGTATCTCTTGACCTTTTTCAGGGAGACACACTGGATGAACATAGTGATTGAACTGAAATGGTTCAGCCACTTGTAACAGAGCAATATCATAGTCCATTGTGGTTCTGTCAAAGGCTGGATGAATCAAAATATGCTTTATTGATCTTTTCTAGGAAAAGGAAAGAAGCAAAATGAGTGGTAACCTGTTGTGAGTCAGACTACCTACAATACATCCTACAACTGCTCTAATGGAAATTGAGGTTTCCTAGAAGACACTGAATTTCTGACTTGGCTCTTTTCCAGTTCAAAGATTAATGGCAATCTCCTTTACCATTCTTAGCAATGCAATGACCAGCCATGACCAGTGAAGTCCACCATCACTTTTATATCATGCCCCTGATCCAGGCTTGTGATCTGTTTCCCATACTCTTTTTTCCTTTTTTTAATTTTATTTTTTTCCAATTTCACATAAAAACAATTTTAATATTTATTTGTTAAATTGGTGAGTTCTGAATTCTCTCCCTCCCTTCCTGTCTTCCCCCTCATTGAAAAGGTAAACATTGGATATAGATTATATATATATATATATATATATATATATATGCAGTCATAAAAAAAATATATTTCCATGTTAGTCATGTTGTAAGAGAAAAGAAGTTGGTGAAGCCTACGGATCCCTTTTCAAAATGTTTTTAAATATATAAAATAAAATACACCTAGGATCACAAGGGAAACCAATTATATTGAAATGCAGTTTTCAAAATATAGTTTAAAAATAAGTTCATGGAGTCAAAATTAAAAATTCTTGTTCTACGGTATTATGTGTGTAAACATTTTTTTCTCTCCTCCTTCCTTTTCAATTTAAGACCCTTTGATTAAATTTGTAAAACTCCAGGCATGCACATTTTTACCAGTCCTCCTTAGGTAGACTGCATCTCTGAACCAGAAACTGTCATGCCTATATATTAAATTATGGTCCAGAAAACTATAGTCCATTCTCAGATACCAATAACCTATTCACTTCCCAGGTCTTATCATTCTCTTCTCATGCTGCAGTACTCTGAATGAGCAAAATTATAAAAGACAAGTCTCACATAAACAAGCAATAACTGTATTGCTTCTACCACCTAAATATGTTGAACTCATGTCACTATCTTATCCAGGTCTTATTCATAGCCTTTGCATTGCACTGCCTCCTGCTTTCCCAGCCCTCTTCTGGAAGGTTTTTCCCCCTAGTTTGGTTATCCTCTGCAATGTTGGACTGGGCTTTGGAGACACTGGTCATAGTTAGTCTAGAAGCATCAGTTCTTGTGAGGTTAGTGCCTCCATATCAACTACTAGAAACATGGAATCTATACTGTCCTTGGAACCCTGGGAACTGTGTATACTCTTCACAGACCTAAGCCCATCCCCACTCCCACTCTTCCAGGTGATCATAAACAACATATTTTTGAACCTGTTAAGATATTGGCAGTTGTGTCAATGCAACGAATATGTATTAAATGCCTACAATATAGAAGACACTTTGCTAGGCCTTGAGAAAGTTAAAAACAAAATAGTCTCTGCCTGCAAGAAGCTTCCATTCTATCAGAGAGAAATAATACATATGCTGAGACATGAACATGAAGTAGTTTCAAATAATTAATAACAATTGGGGAGCATCAGTGAAAGCTTCATACTTTGGAAACCCTAAGGATTCTTTGAGGTAAAGAAGGAATCAGTTTCAGATATAGAGCACCACCCATGCCAGTAAATACTAGAAATGATTGCTGAATTGATATGAATTAAAAGGCTAGCCCTGACAGTCAATTTTCTTTTGAATATCCTCATCAATACAGCTTCTCCTCAGCCCACTCTCCTGATATCCATTGTTACCACAGAGAATTCCCGCCAAAACAAAACCTGGTCAAAAACTTCTAAATTCAGTCCTAAATATTTGATAGATCTCCACTGGGGAGATAACCCAGGGATATAACCCTAAATGTGTTTCCTTTCTTTCACCTGTACAGCCTAGAAGTATAGGAACAACATCCCCTAATTTTTCAAAGACAGATCATCTCCCTCATCCAATCTAGTCTTATACCATTGTTCAAACTAGTTTTCAGATGCCAGTTTGCTCCAGGCTAGGAAGTATTTTTGATTCTGGCATCCCTCAAACATGTCTAGAAATATGATGGTGGCCTCCAATAGTAACTAGGTGGCTATAGCCAGAAATAGTGTACCATGTGGAACCAGTGTTGTACGTATCCAGGCCTCAGTCCTTGCAGACCCCACACCATGAGCATCACTGTGAGCAGTTTCTGTTTATTATTCAATTCATCCCCTCTTCTGGGTGGGAACAGGGTCAGGACCTGAGAAGAGCTACATAGACTCTATGGTGGTAAAACTGATTTTTTCACACTGGAGATCAGGGAAGAAGTTTCATCTTGGACAATCTGGCTTAATCAATCCATGAGGCAAGATGGGAAGAAGAAGCCATGAGGCAAAAAGCATAAAGGTTGATGCTCAAGGGATTGACTTCTTACTATACCCACTCTACCAAAGAGAAGTGTTAAGAGAAACTTTAGGGAAATAGGCACATTGATTTTTTGTTGGTGGATCTATAAATTAGTACAGCTGTTCTGGAAAGCACTTTTTAACAACATCCAGAAAAGCCACTATATTCTTATACCCTTGGAACCAGTAATGTTACTACTAAGCCTAAATCCCAGAGAGAACAGAGAAAGAACATTATTTTTTTTGTTGGTGGCAAAGAACTAGAAACTAAGGGGGTTCTCATCAATTAGAGAATGACTGAACAAATCATGATATTTGAAAGTTCACAGAATGCTATTACTGTGCTATGAGAAACAAAGAAATGGTTGCCGAGAAGCCCAGAAAGACTTGTATGAACTGTTGCAGAGTGATGAGAAGAATGAGAACAATTTATACTAAAATAAAATTGCAAAAACGAATTATTTTTAAAGACTTAAGATTTTGTCCTACCTGTTGGTTGTTTCGTTCAGTTAGATCATGGACTCCAGCAATTACCATCCATGTAGGCACATGCTGCTTCCTAGACAAAAGGGAAGGGTGAATTTTAAGTTTTACTTATAGCCCCTCTATCTACTGAAACAGAATACAATGTCAAAAATAAAAGTCACTTGATTCTTCTGCATCTCATGAGACAATGACCAGGCTCCTGCATAATCTAGCTCAGAGGAGTGCCCGGTACATAATCAGAACTTGAATTTTATAAGACCTTATGGTCTGTGAAGTACTTAGAGCATAATAACTCTGTTAGATAGCTAATGAGAGTAACATTATCCTCATTTTACATGTAAGGAAACTGAAGTTCAGGGTGGTTAAGTGACTTCCCCAAGTTCTCATAGCTACAAAATGTCATATTTACTGGAACTCACATATTTCCTGCCACTAAACTCAATATTCATTCTACTATAGGATAGTTGCTTAGTGAATGTTTCTTGAATGAATAAATTTCAAATCAAAAAACAAGGAGAAACTGAAAAGAAACAACCCTTCAGGACTTTCCTATTTGCAATATGATAGATAATTGCTATTTTATAGCTTTTCTTTCCAAGGATCTTTTTATTCATTATTCATTCCAACAGTAGTGTGATAATATTCCTTCCACTTTATAAATGAAGGAGACTACTGAGGCACAGTAAATAATTGCAGTATGAATGTTATTCTTTGTGTGTTTATACATATATGTATCTTCTATGTATTTTTGCCTTTCTTTTGTATCACCAGCACTTAACACAGTGTCTAGCACATAAAAGATACTTAATAAATGCTTGCTGAGTGAATATAGAAATAGACTGATGGATGACGATCACAAAAGGATGACAATTCACTATCTTCTAATGTTATTTTTAAAGCATTAACTAAGTAAATCAAAAAACATTCTCATAACAAAGTGTTTGTCTTGAGCATGTGTTAAGATCACATCAATTACAAATGTGACCACAGAGATCATCTTATTTTAATGGTTCACTAAGTATTCAAATCAAAAAGAGAATCAAAAAGGGAAAGAGACATCCACCAAAGATCTCCTCTAGTGACTTGGGAAAAGGTACTGTACAGCACCCAAATAAAAAATGCATTTTCTAGGTGGTGAGGTTCTCCAAGTGAGTTCATACAGATATTATCAAGGGCTAAAACACTACATAGTTCCCCAAATGACAATAACCACCATTGTGGAAAAAAGTTTACACTAACTATTCATAAAGAAAAACCAAAGTGGATGAAGAATATATATTGTTGAGATTTCTACATATATTTTGATTGCCAGTACTTTGAGACAATTTCATCATTACATATATCTCTGATAGGCACTTTGGATAGACAATGAGATGAACCCAATATAAATAGGAGGAGATTAGGCAAGATCCCATTTTGGAAACTTATTTAGTATTTCCCATGATCCCAAGCTGTTCACTGCTTTTAAAAAAATCTTTAGTATCAATATTCTCTCAGTGGTGTGATATAGCTAAAAATCGCAGAACATAATGATCTCAGAATATCAGATTTGCAGGTGCCTCAAAAAGCGGTAGAAAGTCAGATGGAAGTTGTAAATAGGTTGCTGCTTATAACTAGTGATGATTTGGGTATGAGAGGCATAAAAGGCATTACATACATTATTACACTTGATCCTCATGACATTTTTTTAAGTTAGGTGGAGAAAATCTTTCTATCCTCAACTTAAAGATGAGAAAAAATGAGGCTCAAAAGTGTTTGGCATTGGCACAAGGTCACATATATGGTAAAGCTGGTATTCAAATACAGAACTTCTGACCTGAAGTTTGGTGTTCTTTCCACTACACCAAGAAGTCACTTAACATAAGTCCACAGGATCAAATAATCATTCACCTACCATTAATCAGTTAAGCAGAATGTAAATTATATGAGTAATATGGCAGATACAATTTTATGGACTTTAACACTGGGGCTCAAAAAAACCACACCAGATGCAGGAATTGATCATCATGTAACAATCATGGTTGATGGGGAACATGTAAAACACTGAATAAGTCCACTGTATAAGTCCATTGTGGGTAACAATGCACATTGTATAGAGCCAGAGGATGTCCTATTCCTATACCTGAGACTCTCCTTCCCTGACAGTGTAAAAGATGCATTGCATATAAACCATTGCACTCATGTCACTTATAATGTTCCCCTAAGACCCCAACACAGTGTGAATAGGGCAACATTCCAAGAATTGTCCTGGTCACTGAGTCAAAGTTCCTTTCCCAGATGATTACTTGATAAATGCTGGCAATAAAAAAGACAGAAAAGAAAAATATTAAAATGGCACTCTATGGTAGTAGATTTGGAGTTCAGCAGTTGAAGATATCTCCATCTTCCCAGAGGTTTTGCTATCTAACAGGTGGTGCCTGTAGTAATAAGTAGTACCACAGAGGAGATATGAGGTCCTAATTGTCTACTGCGTTAAGAGCTAGTTGGTAGGGGGCTAGGTAGCTCAGTGGAAAGTGTACCAGTCCTGAAATCAGCAGGACCTGAGTTCAAATTCAGCCTGAGACACCCACTAGCTGTGTGACCCTAGATAAATCACCTAACTCTGATAACCTAGTTGGAACAGGACTTCTAAGTTCCAGTAAAGACATCAAAAGGCATACCAGTAAGAACCTCTAAGTCCTCAGTTGATCTCCAACCTACTTCTCCATCCATCTGTCTATTCTTCATTTAGAACTCTATTTGTGTCTAAAATCTCTTGGATGACCTCCATGTATTATTCTCCAGTTCCTTCATATTGAAGAGTTGTGTCTTCCTAGTGGCAAAAGCAGCAGGGGAAAATAAAGAATAGTTTTCATAGACAGAGAAAGAAGCTGCTAGGACTGTTTGGATGGGTCCATATGACAAAAAGGAAGGAAATATGGCAATCCACAAGAAAGAGCAAAAGAAGACGTTCCAAGATGAGAGCGTTGGCCCAAGTAGTTGGGAGTGCTGTCATTTTTCAGAGGAGTGAAGGATCCTTGGAAGGCTGAGGGCTAAAGATAAATCCACCAGACCTTCCCATTGTACTTACTTATCATTAAAGCAATGAGCAGCTGTGACCACCCAGCTCTTGCCAATCACTGTACCCCCACAGAGATGTTCTGCAGCAATCTGCAGGCTGACCTGCCAGGGCCAAGACCTGGCTGCTGCTGTCTGTCCTCCCAAAATCCTGTTGAAGAGAAACCTGGGAGGCTTGGAAGTTGCTCCACAGTGGCCACCTGGGAAGATGGATATAGGATGATATCAAGATTGTCTATCAGCATCAATTACTGAGGGGCTGATATATATGGAGTCCTTTCCCAAAACTCAGACACAAAGAAGAATAAGGTAGCCTCTGTACTCCAAATTGTAGTAAATTGGAAAAGATATAAATTATATTTAAGGGGTAGCTAGGTGGGGCAGTGGATAGAGCACTGGCCCTGTAATTAAGAGGACTTGAGTTCAAACCTGATCTCAGACACTTATTAGCTGTGTGACCCTGGGGAAGTCACTTAACCCTGACTGCTTCAAAAGAAAAAAAAAAAAGATATTCAAGAAAATAAACTAAGGCAGTAGTCAATGACTCCCAGGCACCACACCTTGAAAGCATTTCTCTTCTTTCACTTTCACTGTGTTCTACCTATCATGTCCCAGTTCCTCTGTATAAAAGATTCTTAATCTAGAGCAGGGCTTCAATTTTTTCCACTCATGAGTTTATTGGCTTCATGGCCTGAGGGAATGTGCAGTGCAAAATGTATATGCTTTGTGTTCAGAACCAAGGCTGCCGTGAAGTTGCCCAGCACAGCACAGGCAAGCACTGCCAGAAACACCCTGGATTCACTACATATTTGATTTTTAATTAATTTTGGGTCATTGCACATTCAGAAACCTTTTTTTGTTGCCAAATTTTTTTCCATCTTGTCTCTACCCACAGTTTAAGAAGTAATGATTTAGGGTACAGGAATTTAGGGGAAAAAATTATGCCTTCATTTTCACTAATTTCCAACTAAATTTAACATTTCCTTCAATTATAAATTTTTTTTCAAAAAAATTATTCTGAAAAGGAGCCCACTGGCTTTACCAGACTGCCAAAGAGGTTCAAGACTCCAAAAAGAAAAATTTAAATCCCTACTCTGGATTATTCCTTTCACATATTCCTCCTATCTCTTCTCATTCACAATGTCACCACTTTAATCCTGACATTTACCACTTCTTGCCTGGACTATAGCATCCTAACTAGTCTCTTCCCTTCTCTCTCCCCCTCCAATTCAATCCCACTGCTAACAGATAAGTCTGAAAACTGCAGAATATGTGGGCAAGAAAGGACCCTAAAGATCATCTGGATTAGGGATTCTTCACATTTTTGTATCGTGAACCCCTCTGGCAGGCTGGGGAAGCCTATCAACCCCCTCTCAAATTCATTTTTCTAAATAAATAAAATAAAATGCATATTATTCCAAAGGAAATCAATTATGTTGGAATTTTCATCAAAATATTTTCAAGTTCACAGATTTCTGGTTAAGAACCCCTGATCTAGAGTATCTGGTTTGTTTTACAGAGGAAACTGAAAAAAAGGGAGGAGAAATGGTCATCCAAGATTACATAGCAAATAAGTGGCCATAATTCACTAGAATGAGATGTCCTGGCTCCCAGTTGAGCATATGCTATATGAACTACAACATAATTCTGAGGTTGTAGACTCTCCAAGTTGACTGGATCCTCAAGAGTTATCTAGTCCAAACACCTAAACAGAAATCTTCTATAATATCACAAACAAGTGCTCATCTGGTCCCTCCACCTTAGGACTTCCAGTGATGGGGAACTTACTACCTCCCAAGAAATTTGAAATTCAGATTCATGGTTTAACAATGCAAGGAACTCAGAATCCATAATTCCAGCTCAGCTTTATTCCCTGAGTTCTTTGTGTATCTTCTCTGGAGCTCTCAGTAGATTTGCAAAGAACTCACCTGCAGCCCCCAGGGCTGTAACTGTGCCATGACCAGCTGAAGGAAGTTCAGATTCATCCTCTGTGACTAAGATATTTAAATCTGGGCAGACACAAAAAAATAAAAATAATGCAGAGAAAATGGTGTCCTTTTTCCTGTACTTATAAAATAGGGGTTTAGGATTCAGCAGGAAAATGCCACTAATAAGATTGTGCTCTATAGTAGGATTAGAAAACCAAAGTTATTTCAGGCTTTTTAAGGTTTTAATTGAATTGTGTATGGGTTTCTGGAAACTCTTGGGAGAAGCACCGTTGTTCAAGCACCAAAGCAATTAAAGAGGCAAATGGGGTTTGGAAAGGAATTGGAAGAAGATGGCAGCCGGTTGAAGAAGACTGGAAGGAATTGGAGCATTGGGAATTATGAACTCACCAGTCAAGGGTTTGCTGTTATTTACCTGCTTCCAAGATGAAGGAGATGGAGGCCTGGAATCCTCGGAAGACCCGACTTTCATCTGCCTGAAAGCTGATCAGCATCACGCTAGAAGAGCTCAGCCCAGGAGGGGGCACAGCAAAGCCACAGTACCGAGCTAACCCATTCCCATCCAAGAAAAGCCAGCAGCATTGCCCGAGGCCACACACCAATGAGGATGATGTCAGACATTAATAGCAAGAAAAAGAAAAGGGAGACTTTTCTCAAAAGCAATTATTAGAAAAAAATTAATAAATTCAGATATACCCAGAGACATTTTTAAGAAGGAAAGAGGAAATATAAGTTATGCATTATTAGTATAAGTTCTTTTAAATATATTTTAACCTTCTTCCTGCCCCCAACATGTTCAATCATGATTTAGTTTCATGGACTATTAGGGGTTTAGAAAAAAAAACCCTTAGCAATCATCTGCTACAACCTTCTTTTTCCAAGTGAGAAATCTGAGGCCCCAGGAAGTAAATGGCCCATTGAAGGTCACAAAGTGGCAAAACCAGAACCCATACTCAGACCTTGGGACTTCAAGTCCAGTGCTCTTTCCACCACAAAACATATAGAGTCCATTCTAAGAAACTAGTCATGATTTTCTGTAGCCTCTCCCCAACATAAATACCATCCAAAAGCCTTACATTTCACCATCACTCACATTAGAAAGCATAATAAGATTTGTAACATGTTACATACTTTATCTCATGGTTCCAGTGCCTTTCATCTCTTAACTATCTCCAATTTATCTTATCGATAGCTTGTTATACATAAGTGTTTATGTGTTGTCTCCCCCATTATTAAGAATAGGAATTGTCTTTTGCCTTCCTTGTGTCCCCACCACTTAATAGAGTGCCTAGTATACCCTAGACATTTCATGTGAATTGACTGACTAATCTTCATGACTTTGTCAGTTATGTGCTACCATGTACCCTATTTTACAAATAAGGAAATTGAGGCTGAGAGGTTAAGTGGTTTGATCATAATCAAGGAGATAATAAGTGCCAAGGACAGGATTTGAACCTGGGTTCATCTAAATTTAAGTCTAGGAGACTTTCCACTATGCTGTGCATGTCCTGCATGCTTAAGCTCTGGTGGGACAGAAACCAAGGGAAGACAAGGAAGGGTATTCTCTTAGTTTGTGGTACCATTCACCATCATAAAAACAGAATGTTAGGGATGAATAGGATCTTAGACACTAGCCCAATATGCTTATGCTATTGATAGGGAAACTGGAGCCCTCCTCTGACTTCATGACTGCAAACATCCTCTCTCTGCCCTTCTCTTTAATCTACCTTTCCTCCAAAGCAGAGTTGTGTGGCTAAGGAAATCTGGTTGATGAAAAAAATATTCCAATTCTGCAAACCCTGGTCATCCTTCATTATCCAGCCTAAAAAAATGAAAACAGAGAATAACAAAGATAAAATGAGACACTAACCTATTTCTTCCTTCCCTTCCACATCATTATATACTGTCACTGAATCTGAGAGGCAGCCATCACTTTCTTCTAGCTCGAAGTTCTGAAATTCAAGCTGAGAAAATGTAAAGTTATATACAAAGTCAATATCATGGTTAGTTAATTTGCAAGGTAGACTAAACAATGGAATTACATCACTCCCTTAAGGCGATATTTGCTAATAAGTGGGGCAAATCCAATCCAAAAAGCATTCAGTAAGCACCTACTGTGTACAAGGCACTGTGCTAGGCAAAGGGGAAAAGGAAAAGAGAGGGATAGGAACTGTGATTTCACTGGTATAGAGAATTCCTAAATAATAATGATAAGGGATAAGGAGGAGGAAGGATAGCTAGCATTTATAAAGCACTTTAAGGTTTGCAAAGCACTTTACAAATATTATTTCAATTTATCCTTAACAATGATGGGAGGTAGATGCTATTATTATCCCCATCTTACTGATGATCAAATCGACAAAAGACATATTGGAGTTAAGTGACTTGCCCAGAGTCACACAGCTAATTATGAGGCTGAGATGGGATTTAAATTCAGGACTTCCTAGCCCCAAATCCAATGTTCTATCCTAGATGCCTACAATGATGAGGAAACTACCCTAATCCGTAAAGGCTGAACCAGAGTATGCAATTTGTAGTTGTTCAGTCATTTTCAGTCATGCCCAACACTTCATGACCCCATATAGGGTTTTCTTGGCAGAGATGCTAGATCGGTTTGTCATTTCCTTATCCAGCTCATTGTACAGATAAGGAACTGAGGAAAACATGGTGAAATGACTTGCCCAGTGTCACACAGGCAGTATTTTTCCCCTAATGTCAATATTAAGTTCACAGAAACAATAGCTTAATAAACCACACTCCCACTGGTACCTGATTCCCAAAGAGGAAGCATTTTAGAGCTTAATCTCCAGGAAAATCTGGATCAGTGCATGACTCTTGGGCTCACAGAGTTAAAAGAAAACTTAGAGATCCCCTAGTCCAAAACAGCTCCTAAAAAGTAAAGTTCAGGCTTGGACCCAGGGCTTGTGGCTCCAAATGCAGTCATCTGTCTACACAATACCACCACTTCCTGTTTAGATGGCTCTTGAATGTAGCTAACTTTAAAACTGAAGAGAAATAAAATTCTAAAGTGTATGCCAGAGGTCATCTTTTGATGACTTCCTCTAAATGTAAGAAAGATGACAAGAAAAAAAAACTCTCAAAATAGTACACCTGGAAGGAACTTGATCGGTGCTCACCCATCCATCCACCTTTTTTTACATGTAAGGACACTGACTCATAGACATAAAGTGACTTGTCCGAAGTCTCAGGGCTAGCAAATAGCAAAACACAGTAGAATCCTCTAAATTCTAGTCCAGTGTTCTATTAACTAAACCATTCTGACATAACTATCTCTTAATCTTGTTGGAAAAAGAATAGACTCAAAATGTGTTCAAACAGTTCAGCATTTTGGAGATAGTCTAGTTCAACCCCCTCTTTTTACAGAGGATAAAAATGAGTCCTAGAAAGGGGAAATGATTTGTTCAAGGTCACACAGATAATAAATAGCATTTATTTGGGACATTTTCTTATTTGGTGCACCAGCTCTGCTTGACAGGCTAAAAAAATTTTTTTTCAATTCTATTTATTTCTCACTCTATTTCCTTCCTTCTTCCTTTCTTTTTTGAAGTTTTCAAATGTCTTATTCACTCTTTTGGATGCACTAGAAATAAGTGTTTCCACTACAGAAAAGAAAATTATTACAGTACATTTTCATGACTGGGAAGTAGATTCTTGAAGACATCTAGAAAAGGGCAAAAGCTTAGAAAAAAACAACCTGAATGCTGAAATTCAGTTCTTTATATAAAGTACTTTGTAAAAATGTGCTAAATCACTATTAACTAGAGAAATGCAAATTAAAACAATTCTAAGCTACCTCATACCTATCAGATTGGCTGGCATAACAGAAAAGGAAAATGACAAATGCTGGAGGAGATTTGGAAAAATTGGCTTATTGTCACACTGTTGGTAGGATTGTGAACTGGTTCAATCACTCTGGTGAACAATTTGGAACTATGTTCAAATGGCTATAAAACTGTGTCTACTTTTTGACCCCAAAAAATACTACTAAATCTGTTATCCAAAAGGTTCAAAGAGAAGGGAAAAGGCCCTATTTGTACAAAAAATATCTATAATAGCTTTTTTGTGGTGGCAAAGAATTGGAATTTGAGAGGAATGACTATCACCTAAGGAAAGGCTAAACAAGTTGTGGTATATGACCATGATGGAATATTATCCATGCTATAAGAAATGATGAGCAGGATAGTTTCTGTTCCATTCTAGAAGGTCATTCTCAAGTGAAAACTGAAATAGATTTGTTTTCATCTTCCAATTTCTTAATCTCCTACTGAGGAAAAGAAGTTATCGATCAAATTATGGGTTATGGTTCAACTCATCCTCATGCTCAGTGAAAATTTCATAATCTACATGAGTTTCCTTTGCATTGAAGCTGGAAGCAAAGAGGCCAATGGCTGGGCAGTTGTGGTGGTGGCTGTGACGGCTACAATACACGGTCAATGCCTCATCTCTGTTTCTTTCATTTAAATCCATAGTAATTCTTTGAAGAGTGTCATCAAATATTAATCTGCAGATATCTATCCCAACCTACCTGGTTCAATAATCATGGAATCCTAGACTCTTGGGGCTAGAAGGGTTTAGAATTCCAGCTCCTCTATCCACTGTAAGAATCTTTCTGGGGGCAGAGCCAAGATGGCGGACTAGACAGACACACATACGCTAGCTCTGATCCCACAGCCCATAAAATATCTGTAAAAAAGATTCTGGAGCAACAAATTCTGAAGTAGCAGAAGCCACAGAACAATGGAGTGGACGAGATTGCTGTTCCAGAGAGCCTGAAAACCTCTCACAAAATGTCCATCGCACTGTGGACCAGAGCCGAGACTTGGCCGCACGGCGTCGAGAGGAGTAGATCCGAGCGGGCTTCAGGGACAGAATCTCCAGTGGCCTCGCAGGTCCCTCCACCCACAGGTGGTGAGCGTTGGTGAGAGGGTCTCTTTGGCAGGTTGAGGGGGGAGTGGGGTACCCCCATAACTCAGGCTCCCTCGGGAGGCAGCAGCAGAGGTGGGAGCAGACCAGGGCTGCCAAGCAGGCAGGAGCCCAGATCCATTGTTGAAGGTCTCTGCAAAAAAACCCCTGAGGGAACTGAGCCTGTGAAGTGGCCATGACCCCACCTGAGCACCTAAACTTAATCTCACACTGAATAGTAGCCCTGCCCCCGCCCAAAGCCCTGAGGCTGGGAAGCAGCATTTGAATCTCAGACCCTAAGCACTGGCTGGGAGGATCTGGAGGTGAAGTGGGTGTGAAGAGAATATTCAGAAGTCAAGTCACTGACTGGGAAAATGCCCAGAAAAGGGAAAAGAAATAAGACTATAGAAGGTTACTTTCTTGGTGAACAGGCATTTCCTCCCTTCCTTTCTGATGAGGAAGAACAATGCTTACCATCAGGGATAGACACAGAAGTCAAGGCTCCTGTATCCCAGCCCACTCAATGGGCTCAGGCCATGGAAGAGCTCAAAAAGAAATTTGAAAATCAAATTAGAGAGGTGGAGGAAAAGCTGGGAATAGAAATGAGAGACATGCAGTCAAAGCATGAACAGCAGGTCAGCACCCTGCTAAAGGAGACCCAAAAAAATGCTGAAGAAAATAACACCTTGAAAAATAGGCTAACTCAATTGGCAAAAGAGGTTCAAAAAGTCAATGAGGAGAAGAATGCTTTCAAAAACAGAATTAGCCAAATGGAAAAGGAGATTCAAAAGCTCACTGAAGAAAATAGTTCTTTCAAAATTAGAATGGAACAGATGGAGGCTAATGACTTTATGAGAAACCAAGAAATCACAAAACAAAACCAAAAGAATGAAAAAATGGAAGATCATGTGAAATATCTCATTGGAAAAACAACTGACCTAGAAAATAGATCCAGGAGACAATTTAAAAATTATGGGCCTATCTGAAAGCCATGATCAAAAAAAGAGCCTAGACATCATCTTTCATGAAATTATCAAGGAAAACTGCCCTGAGATTCTAGAAGGAGAGGGCAAAATAAATATTCAAGGAATTCACAGATCACCACCTGAAAGAGATCCAAAAAGAGAAACTCCTAGGAACATTGTGGCCAAATTCCAGAGTTCCCAGGTCAAGGAGAAAATATTGCAAGCAGCTAGAAAGAAACAATTCAAGTATTGTGGAAATATAATCAGGATAACACAAGATCTATCAGTTTCTACATTAAGGGATCGAAGGGCATGGAATAGGATATTCCAGAAGTCAAAGGAACTAGGACTAAAACCAAGAATCACCTACCCAGAAAAACTGAGTATAATACTTCAGGGGAAAAATTGGTCTTTCAATGAAATTGAGGACTTTCAAGCATTCTTGATGAAAAGACCAGAGCTGAAAAGAAAATTTGACTTTCAAACACAAAAATGAAGAGAAGCATGAAAAGGTAAACAGCAAAGAGAAGTCATAAGGGACTTATAAAGTTGAACTGTTTACATTCCTACATGGAAAGACAATATTTGTAACTCTTGAAACTTTTCAGTATCTGGGTACTGGGTGGGATTACACACACACACACACACACGCACATGCACACGCGCACACACATAGAGACAGAGTGCACAGAGTGACTTGAAGAGGATGGGATCATATCTTAAAAAAGAAATCAAGCAGTGAGAGAGAAATATATGGGAGGAGAAAGGGAGAAATGGAATGGGGCAAATTATCTCTCACAAAAGAGGCAAGCAAAAGACTTATTAAAGGAGGGATAAAGAGGGGAGGTGAGAGAAAAACACGAAGTTTACTCTCATCACATTCCACTAAAGGAAGGAATAAAATGTACACTCATTTGGGTATGAAAACCTATCTTACAATACAGGAAAGTGGGGGCTAAGGGGATAAGCAGGGTGGGGGAGATGAAGGAAGGGAGGGCATGGGGAGGAGGGAGCAATTTGAGGTCGACACTCATGGGAAGGGACAGGATCAAAAGAGAGAATAGAAGTAATTGGGGGCAGGATAGGATGGAGGGAAATACAGTTAGTCTTATACAACATGACTATTATGGAAGTCATTTGCAAAACTACACAGATTTGGCCTATATTGAATTGCTTGTCTTCCAAAAGGAGAGGGTGGGGAAGGAGGGAGGAAAAGAGGTTGGAAATCAAAGTTTTAGGAACAACTGTCGAGTACTACTCTTGCCACTAGGAAATAAGAAATACAGGTAAAGGGGTATAGAAAGTTATTTGGCCCTACAGGACAGAGGAGAGGATGGAGACAAGAGCAGAGAGGAATGACAGAGGAGAGAGCAGATTGGTGATGGGGGCAATTGGAATGCTCGGTATTCGGGGGTCGGGGGAGGAGATAAGGGGGGAGAAAATTTGGAACCCAAAATTTTGTGTAAATGAATGTTAAAAGTTAAATAAATTAATTTTTTAAAAAAAGAGTCTTTCTGTCTTATTGTTTCCTCCTAAGACACTAATAGCTCCTCCATTTTGGATCTTCAATGTTATACTTGCTATCTTCCATAATTATCTCGCCTTACAGTTTTATTGGAGAACTTTTCCCCTCCCCTTTAAAATGTCTTTTAATTGTTTCACTGGTTCTCCAGGCACCTTGTTCCTAATATTTTTAAGATACTCTCTTTCTTAGCAGAGCTGTCAAATCTTCATCAAAATCATCTATGTTGTCAACTATTTTCTTCTGATGCTAAGATCTTCAACTGCAAGACAAGATGAAAACATCACCTCTGCCCAGAAATATTTAAACTTCTCACACAGGAATTTGTAGTCTCACAAAATGTTCCCCAAATTTCTTGTTTCTATCATTTTTGTCCACACTGAGTCAGCAGAAGGGGGTGGCAGTGGGTGAATTTGCTAAGTGTTGCACAATCTTTAGCTTGTTCTTCAACACACATTCAAGGAAATAGTGTTTCTCCCAATTATCACTGTTAGGACTAAATAAAGCTGCCACTCAGAAGACAGCAGAATGGATTGCAAAAATATTTTTTCCTGGGGGAAATGAGAGGGATGCTACCTACCAGTATGAAAATTCCTTTGAAATGCAAATAAACTTTGTTGAATCTTTTGCACAATTCAAAAAATATTTATTAAGCATTTATTTTTTAAAGCCCTGTCATTGACCCTGGGGATAAAAAAATAACAAAATGGCCACTGACCTTTAGAAGCTTAAGCAGTTGTGCTACAACATGTTCAAAGATAAGTATAATACAAAGGATTTTTGAAAACAGATTAGCAAATGGAAGGATTAGAGAAAATTATGTAGAGAATACGGCATGTAATATGAACTTTAAGATGAGGACTCTACAACACAGAGATGAGAAGAATGTTCATTCCAGGTGTTTCAGACATCTGGTATAAATGCACAGTGGTAGAAGATAGAATCTCTCATTCAGGGAACAGCCAGTGGTCAAGTTTAGCTGGAATGTACAATGCATGAAGAGAAATGATGTGAAATAAAACTGGAGAGGTAAACAAAGGTCATATTATAGAAGGCTTTACATGCTAGACCAGCAAAGTGTCATTTTTATCCTAGAAGTAGAAGTGAGCCACTGAAGGTTTCTGAGCAGCAAAGGAACATGTTTAGATATGTTCTTTTAGAAGATTATTTTAGTAGCTCTGTAGAAGGATTGAATAATGAAGAAACAAGAAGCAAGGAGACCATTAAGGAGGCTATTATAATGGCAGAAGAGAAAGATGAGAATTTCAATTAGGGTGATTCCCATGAGAGTGTAAAAAGGGAAGCACATGCAAGAGATGCTGTGGATGTAAAACTGAGAAAACTTAGCAAGTGATTGGCTATGGAAAGCAAGGGTCAACAGTCAAGAATGACTAAAGTTTTGAACCTGGATAAGTTGGTGATGCCCTCAAAAGAGATAGGAAAGTTTGAAGAAGGACTGGGTTTATAAGGGAAGGTGCTGAGTTCCATTTTAACAACATTGAGCTTGAGAATCCAATAGGACATTCAGCCAAGTAAAGAAGTACAATTCAGTGGAGACACAGGAATATACATTATTATTCAGTCATTTCAGTCATGTCCAACTCTTTGTGACAGCTTTTGGTTTTGGGGTTCTTTTTTTGGCAAAGATACTAGATTGTCTTGTCCTTTCCTTCTCCAGTTCACTTGTATGGATGGGAAACTGAAGCAAACACAATTAAGTAACTTGCCCAGAGTCACACAGCTAGTAAATGTCCGAGGCCAGATTTGAACTCAGGTGAGTATTTCTGACTTCAGTCCTATCACTCTATCCATTGTACCATCTAGTTGCCTCAGAGATATGGAAGGAATGTGTATAAAGATGATAATTTTACCCATGGATGCAAATGAAATCATCAAATGAAAGAAAGTGCGTATGGAGAAGAGAGAAGAAGGACAAATACAGACTCTTTGGAAATATATGTGCTTAGGGTAAAGAGATGAATGATTATTCAGCAAAGTATACTGCACTGGTAGAATCAAACAGATAGGAAGACAAAGAACAATATTACAAAAATCAAGCGAGGAGCCATGGATAAATTAGATTCTATTGTGATTATGTCTTCTTACCTGGATTATAATCATAGCTCTGTTACTGATTTAGGTGCTACTCAGCTATTTCTTTTTCTTTTTAATAATATTTTATTTTCCCCAATAATCTGTTAAAACCACTTTATATATATATATATATATATATATATATATATATATATATATATATATATATATATATATATATATATATATATATATATATATATATATATATATATATATATATATTTTAAGTTTTGAGTTCTAAACTCTATCCCTCCCTTCTACCCTGCCCTTCCCCCTTCCTGAGAAGGGAAGCAATCCAATATAGGTTATACATGTGCAATCATGTAAAACATTTCCACATTAGTCATTTTATAAAAGGAGACAAAAGAAGGAAGGAAGGAAGAGAAAGAAAGAAAGAAAGATCATATGCTTCAATCTGTATTCAGACAATATCAGTTCTTTCTCTGGAGGTAGATAACATGTTTCATCATAAATCCTTTGAGATTGCCTTGGATTATTGTATTCCTAGAATAACTAAGTGATTCACAGTTCTACGCAATGATTCTAAGACTGTTTCCTCACTTGTGAAATGGGGATAATTTGAGATGTCCTACTCACTTCATTACCTAGCATTTAAAGCCATCTTCAATCAGACTCTCACCTTTGCAGCATTATTTCATTTTACCCCCTTTCATATATTGTCCCTGAACTACCTTGCTGGTTGTTTCCAATACAAATTATTTCATCTCTTTTCTCTGTGTCTCTGCACAAGTGGTATTCCCTGTCTTAAATGTACCCTCTGTCTCAGAATCCATAGCTTCCTTCAAAACACAATGAAAGAACCACCTACTTGAGACCTTTCTTGGCTACCATCATCACCATCTTATGCCAGCTATTAGCACTCTTTTATTCTACACATCAGTTGGAAGGGAGCTGACACTGCAGGAAAGCTTTCCGGTATTGTACGTAGCCCTGAGGGTATGAAATACTAGACCTGTTGCTTAGAGACCAGATAGGTTTAATGCTTAACTTGGAAGCTGGGTTATGCTGACCAGAAACCCTGTCAGATCCAAAGACTGATGCAAAGAATGTGAAGTGTTTTCTCTCACTATATATCTCAAACATGTATAATGTAGAAATTGACTCTATGTTGGTCAATCAGGTACTGTTTCCTTGTTCCTTTCTTTGAATCCTATATAACACGTAAATTATAGACACTGGGTGGGGCGAGGGGAGTGGGCACCCATTTTTGACTTTCCCTTCTTCTAGATTACATCATACATTTCTTTCTAAATTATTTCAGTTTAGGAATCTTTTGTTGTTAGCTAAAAACACAGCCAAAATATCAAGAACCATTTATCAATAGATAAGTAATAAAAGAATATGAACAGTTTTCATAAAAATTGTAAAATTTTCACAAAAATTGTAAACAATCATCAATCACACAAAAACATGTTCCAAATCACAAATAGAAATATATGTGTGTATGGGGGTGTATGAAACCACACACTCTGAGGGTCTACCTCATTCTATGCATAGTAGAAAAGGTGAAAAGAGGAATCATCCATGTTGGAGGTCTACGAAAAGACAGATGCACTAATGTGTAGTGACAGAATGGTGAAGTGGTCCAAACAGTTTAAATTTCAATCCAGAATTACGCAGAAAAAAAGATGGGGCTTAACCATTCATTCCCTTTGACCCAATGATCCTTCACCTGGTTATATACCCTAAAGAAGTCAAAGACAAAAATAGAAGCCCAATATATGTAGCAAATATTCACAGAAGTCCACTTTACGCTAATAAAGACCTAAATACAAGGTAGGTAATCATCATATGTGGATCTGAGTGGAGTCAGGGGAGAGACTATGGCATATAAATGTAATAGAATCTTATAGTACAGTAAGATGTAATGAATATGAGGAATGTAGAAAAGGAAGAAGATTTATATGAATTAATATAGAGTAGATAATCAAGTAAGTAAGTAAACAATGAAGAAAACCATATATAAATATAACGATAAAATGAAAATTAAATATAAGTTAAACTCTAATCAAGTTTCAGTGATGCCACATTGCCACTGTCTCCAAAGAACACTTGAAAAGAAGTAGAAATGCTGGGAAACCATGTTCCCATTAGTAAAGCTAAGAGAAGAGGAGCTGAGAAGAAGGAATGAGGGGTGGAATAGAAGTAAGCAAGTGATCCAATACCTGGAGTGCTGAATGAAAAGCAAGGTATAAATGGGAAACTGGAGAACTATCCCCATAAGGTTATAATATCCTTATAGGGTCACAAAAGAGCAGAAGACTCTATTCTTCTATAGGTGATAATAAGATTCTTCCTTAATATTCCACTGAATATGAGTTGTTGTTTTTTGGGAGCTGTCCTTCCTGGACATCCTATCAAATTGAATGAAAAGAGATAGGGGACCTTAAAATTGAAATTCATAACAAATTGTCTCAATAAGAAAAAAAATCTAAAGGAATAAATGTGACTACAGAGGAGCTTTCTGATAAGCTAAGAATTTAAAAGAACAAATAGAAAAGAAAGAAGGTAAGATAAAGTAAAGAAGAACCAAAAAAAAAGTGACAAGGAATTGTAAAAGTGGTATAAGAAAAGCTGACACTGAATATAAATCATTCTAGAAAGGTTGGAACTACCCACCTTCTAAGGAGTCCTAAACTACTTAAGATCCTAGGAGTTGTATTTCTTCCCACCTCAAGAAGAGATGAAGGTATCGTGGGATTGAAAATGGAAAGCAGAGCTCTGAACTACAGTAACATGTTTTTTTTAATCTCTCTGTAGAAAATTGTTGACACAGAATGGGGACAGCATCAGCAGTAGTGACAACAGCTATAGATGGAGAAGCCTTTCCATGACACTGACTCAAAACCTTAAAGCAGTTAAAGCATGTTCCTCTCCCTGATTCACCAACCAGTTTATTAAGAGAATCCAATAAGGTATAGCTGAATAGCACCTACTCAGAAAATCTTTTGGAACAAATATAAATTATTTCTCCCTTCTGTTCTGTTATCTCTTGCAACAGAAAGCATGGTTAATTATTAAGTGTTTCCCTGTTGCTTTAAATTTTACTTGTATTTTTTAAAAATTGTTTTCTAGCTAAAGATGTCATCATTTTAATTACTGAATTTGGTGCTTTTACTAACGAGAGTGTGATAAGGAAGGGAAACTTTGGACAATTGATTAGACAAAATTCAACTGTCTGGGAAACCTCCTTCCCAGTGTGGGGAATAAAACATCTGGGGGCTGAAAGCTGTATGAATTTTGTCAACAATTCACATTTTTCAGCTTTCTAACTTTGCAGAGAAGAGGGAAAGAGGCAAAATTCTTGCCCTAGATTAAAACCCTCATGAGTTAATCTGATTGTCTCCAAGTAGAAAGGTTTGCAATCAAAACAATTTATAAGGAAGCTAATCTGACTCATATATAATGATGTTCATAGCTGTTAACATGGTTATGGTAATTAGGCAAAATTGTAAACAATTCATTGACATAACTAATTGGTATTGCCCTTACACAGTCAAACCAAGAGTCAGTTTCATGTCATATAAAATAATGGAATCAGGAGAAAGAAAGGATATGGAGTTGAGAGGCAAAATATCATCTAAGTTTGTCTTTGTCATCTTCCATCATCCCTTTCTGAGCCTCTTTCATCTTATCATGACATCTCTTCTCAACTTTCTTGGAAAGAAGCAAGGGGATACAGAGAAAAGAATGTTCAAGTTGGAGGCAGAAGAGAGCTGTATTCAACCCCTCAACCCCTCAAACATCCAATGTCCTTAACTATAAAATGAGGATGAGTAGTTCCAATACCTATCTCACAGAACTGTTATGAAGAAAGCATCTTAAAGTTCAATATAACTGTCCATTTATATTATCTCCCAGTCATATCATGTCTTTCCTGTTCAGTCTTTCATTTGTGTAGTCCCAATCAATTCTGAAGTGAAAATATCTCTTCTTCTCCCCCTCTTTCAACAGTATTAAATATTTATTACTCTGTTATGTGAAGAGCACTCTACTAGGTGTTGAGAGATGTACAGATAAATAAAGCTCTCTCCCATCATGGAGTATCCTATTATAGGACTACAAATTTGCAGTTTGAAAGGCCCTCAGAGGTCCAACCTTCTTGTTCTTCAGATGATGAAAATGGGCCTTGGAGAAGTGAAATAACTTGACTTAGGTGACACTAGTAGTAAGTAATTGAGGCAGGATCTGAACTGAAGTCCACTACCTTTAAATTCAGTGCCCTTTCCAGTATACTTTGCCCTTCTCAGAAGTGTCTTGTTTGGAATATAGCCTAAAATGGGTGAGAAATCATCTGGGCATAAAATTCTCAGAATGAAATGTGATATTGGTCCCATATAGAGACACTCCTAAAAAATTCTCTGTAAAAGATAAAAATGTGTAAGTTTTCTATAGATCAGATTTGATGGAGGAAGTTTGGAATATGCTTAAACCACTTAAGAGCATGTCGTAGTGCAATGAGTAGAAGTTTTGAAATGAAAAACCTAGGTTCCAATATCTGCTCTGATGTTTACTCTCTGTGTGACCTTTGAGGGAAAAAACATTTAATCTCTTATGGCTTCAGTTCCTTTATCTGGAAAGCAAAGGGACTGTATGAGGTAATCCCTAAGGCCCTTCCAAATTTAAGATCCTATCAAATGTGACTAAGTCTTTTAGAAAAGGAGTTTGCTAACCCAATTGATAAGTGGAATGTATTGACAAAGAAAAATTATGGAAAAGGAGATCGTTGAACAAGGGAGGGTAGAGGCAAAATGGTGGAGTAGAAGCAGAGACTGGCCAGTGCTCTCCCCACAAGCACAGCCAAATGCCTGTAAAAAATAACTGTCCACAAATTCTGGAGCTGCAGAACTCAGAGAATAACAGAGTGAAGCAAATCTCCAGCCCAAGACAGCCTGGAAGGTCCACGGGAAGCATCTATCTACCACCCTGTGAGCCAAGTGCAGTGTAGCATGGGCCATGCCAGCACAGAAAGCACCTGAGCAGGCTGAGGAGGGACTGAATATCTGGCACCTGTGGTGGCTTCCAGACTTCACAACCCCCAAACAACAAGGACAAATTGGACAGACAGTGGAAAAAACCTGTATGACCTGTGTGAGAGAGGAGAGTGGTCTGGCCCTAGCTCCAGGAAGGTGGAGAGGGTGGAGCAGCTTGTGGCAGCTGGAACAGCAGCAGCAACAGCAGCAGCAGCAACAACAGGAGCACTGGTGGTTTCTGTAGCTGTACACCCATAGATTGGGGGGGGTGGGGATTGAGCAGCTGACAGCACAGCCCTCCACCTCCACTGGAAGCAGAGAACTACCTTGACAAAGAGCTCAAAAGTCAAGTAATTGACTGGGGTAATGAGCAAAAATGGGGGAAAAAATCAGGCTATAGAATGTTACTCTGGTGACAAGGAAAACCAAAATATACAAATAGAAGAAGACAAAGTCAAAGCTCCTCCATCCAAAGCCTCCAAGAAAAATATGAATTGGTCTCAGGTCATGGAAGAGCTCAGAAAGGATTTTGAAAATCAAGTAAGAGAAGTAGAGCAAAAATTGGGAAGAGAAATGAGAGTGATGCAAGAAAATCGTGAAAAATGAGTCAACTGCTTGCTAAAGTGCTCCAAAAAAATGCTGAAGGAAATAACACCTTTAAAAACAGACTAACTCAAATGGTAAAAGAGATCCAAAGAGTCAATGAGGAGAAGAATACCTTAAAAAGCAGGATTGGCCAGATTGAAAAGGAGGTCTGAAAGCTCACTGAAGAAAATAATTCTTTAAAGATTAGAATGGAGTAGATTTCATAATGACTTAATGAAAAATCAAGAAATCATAAAACCAAAGGAATAAAAAAACAGCAGAAAATATGAAATATTTCATTGGAAAAACAACTGACCTGGAAAGCAGATGCAGGAGAGACAATTTAAAAATTATTGGACTACCTAAAAGCCATGATTAAAAAAAAGAGTCTGTATATCATCTTTCAAGAAGTTATCAAGGAAAACTACCTTGACATTCTAGAACCAGAGGGTAAAACAGATACTGAAAGAATCCACTGATCACCTCCTGAAAGAGATACCTAAAGGAAAACTTCTAGGAATATTTTAGCTAAATTCCAGAGTTCCCAGGTCAAGGAGAAAATATCAAGAGCAGCCGGAAAGAAACAATTTGAGTGTTGTTGAAACACAATCTGGATAAAACTAGCTCAAATCTATAATTAAAATAGAATATATATAAATAATATAAATAAAATCTAGCAGCTTCTACATTAAGGGATCAAAGGGCTTGGAATATGATGTTCCATCACCTATCCAGTAAAACTAAGTTTAAAACTTCAGGGGAGGAAATGGTCATTCAATGAAATAGAGGACTTTCCAGCATTCTTGATGAAAAGATCAGAGCTGAATAGAAAATTTCACTTTCAAACACAAGAATCAAGAGAAGCATGCAAAGGTAAACAGGAAAGAGTAATCATAAGGAACTTACTAAAGTGGAACTTTTTACATTTCTACATGGAAATATAATATTTGTCCCTCTTGAGACTTTTCTCAGTATTGAGGTAGTTACAGACAGAGGGCACAGGGTGAGTTGAATATGAATATCTAAAAAAAATAAAATTCAGGAATGAGAGAGGAATATATTGGGAGGAGACAGGGAGAAATAGAATGGGGTAAATTATCTCTCACATTAAATAGGCAAGAAAAATCTTTTTTTAATGAAGGGAAAGAGTGGGGAGGTGAGAGGGAAAAAAATGAACCTTACTTTCATCGCATTTGGCTTAAGGACGGAGTAACATGCATATGCCATTGGGTATGAAAATCTATCTTCTGCTACAGGAAAGTAAGGGGGAAGAGGATAAGTGAGGGGTGGTGGGATGATAGAAGGGAGGGCAAATGGAAGGAGGGGGTAATTAGAAGTAAATACTTTTGAAGAGGGACAGGGTCAAAAGAGAAAATAGAATAAATGAGGGGGCAGGTCAGGATGGAGGGAAATATAGTCTTTCACATCATAACTGTTACAGTAATGTTTTATATGACTACATATGTATAACCTATATTGAATTGCTTGCCTTCTCAGTGGGGATGGGAGGGGAGAGAGGAGGGTAGAGATGTTGGAACTCAATGTTTTAAAAATAAATGTTAAAAATTGTTTTTACATGCACCTGGGAAATAGATATACAAGCAGTGGGGTATAGAAATCTATCTTGCCCTATCAGAAAATAGAAGGGAGGGGGATTGGAGAAGGGAGAGATGTGATAGAATGGAGGGTAGATTAGAGGAAGGGATAATTGAAATGCACAATGTGTTTGGGTGGGCGGAGGGTAGAGATGGGGAAAAAATTTGGAACTCAATATCTTGTGTATGTGAATGTTGAAAACTAAAAATTAATTAGCTAATTAATTTTTATAAAAGGAGATCATTCCTGCTGAGTCCCTACATTTCCTGGTCAATGAGTCAAACAGATGAAATTAGCTTTGCAGACACAAATCACCCATCATATCCCCTCCCACTCATAATCCTTACCTTATAGAGGTAAGTCTGCTGAACCAGTTGGGTAAACCAAAATGGGAATAGAAAGGCCTTCTGTTTGCCATTTCCCAAAGGTGTTTGGAATGTAAAGGATTAACTACAGATCCATCCATTAAGTTCTAGATGCAGTAGCTGTCAGTGGAATAGTTCAGCTGAGGGTGTCTGTCTTGTGTGGTATCCGAAATCAGATGGAGGGCAATTACCAGATCAAGTCAAAAACTAATATGAATCAAATTCTTGACAATCCTCTGGCACTTGCAGACTGACTGACTACTTAAAACCATGGGGATCAAGTGCTCAGGATTAATCCTGTGTTTTCTTTTATATAGAGAACTTTTTTATATAGGAAATCTTTTCTACTAATGCAGATCAGCACATTCTCTGCAATTTACAGTGTTAGATTATAGAGAGTTGCCTAGATTCTGAGAGATTAAAGTCAGTTTATATCAGGAGTAGGACTTGATCAGATATATTCCTGACTCTGAGTCATCTCTCCACCCACTCTGCCATGCTCCCTCTCAAGGAATGCAAGGTATAGGGGAGGGAAGACCAATAGGAGCTGAGGAAGTCCAAGTAGTTCTGCAGTGAAGAACCCACTGAAGACTGGAAGTTGTATCAGAGGTAGAAAGTGATGCTGCTCCCTAATAGTAGAAGCCACTTTTTAAATAGAAACAGCGCTGCTTTCCATAAACATACTTGATGGGGTCAGATCCTAACAGCACTTTATACTTAGATTAGCCATGAAACCTTTTCTTTGCTCTAACATTGCTGAAGTGACTGAGATAAAGAGAGTATGGTGCCACTCATATGAACTGACTTCATGGTATCCGCACTAGCTGGCCATGCCAAACAGGTGCAAAATTGTGTGTTTCAGACTCCATGAAAACTTTGAACTTTAATGAGAGCTATGATCATCTTGTGTACTGATGGTTCAAGATATGTATTTGTGGTTGTTTTCTAAGTTTCTTAGTGACTCCCATTGCAGAAGGGACTAAGAATTGCTGAGAATGTACCAAGTAACCCCACTGTACCAGTTAATAGAACAATGATCCTTTGCCTTGAATGGAATAAAAACAAGTGTTCTTGCCATCTTCTGTAAGAAATAGGTAACGTTTAACTGTTACCAGGTAGTAATTATGAGCCCATCTATAAGGGCAGTACCTTAATTTTGTGGTCTTCTGGAGCATGAATAATCCAGCGACAACTGATCAGATTTGTATAAACATCCGGATAATGTAAACTTTGTATTATCCCTTCTTCAAAAAGGACACTTAAGGCAACACAACCAAAATCTAAAATAAAAAGCAAAAGTAAAAATTTTCTCTTCATCTAATCACATATGAAGTTTCATTTGAGAGCAAATGAGATTGCATTAAATCTTTAACATTCCATCACTATCTGCAAGGACTGCCATCATTTTGATATGCATAGTTTCTTATCAGAATGGTCACCAGGACAGAGACAGAGATGCATTTAACGTCCCACAAAATTAAGTTCAATTTCCATGTTGTGTTTAACAATCAGGGACAGGGGCATGAACATGTCCCATTTACCTTCACCACTGTGTTCCCTTGTTGTTCAGTCATTTCATATCTGACTTTTCATGACCTGATTTGGGGGTTTCTTTGGCAAAGATACAAGATTGGCTTGCCATTTTCCTCCCCAGCTCATTTTTACAGATGAGGAAACAGGCAAACAGGGTTAAATGACTTGTCCAGGGTCACACAGCTAGTAAGTTCTAAGGCTGAATTTGAACTCCTGTCTTCATAACTCTAGACCCAGCCCTCACCACCTAGCTGCAGTGCTCAACGTTAAGACAGCCCTACACCCAAGATCCTGCAGCTCCAATTTTTCACCTGAACTAAAAATAACAAAGTGAAGTAAATTACTTTACCAGGAGAATGATTTGGTTTAAGAGCTTTGTAGGTGAGTATAAATCCAGTGCCATACTCTGTAGCATCGGAGACAAACTTCAGCCTTACTGAGTTGGAGCTAATGAAAATTGGTGAAGGGACAGCCACACCACAGAACTTCCCTGAAACATATCATCAAAGATTCTCAGTTCAAAATCTAGTGAGGAAAAACAAAGGTACTTCCTCAGTTCATTGAAGATCTGAAGAGGAACTGTTTACATTGCAGAACTTCAACCCTCTGGGTACTCCATCTCCTTTCCCTGGATTCATTCCTACCACCCAACACCAACACCCTTCCTATCCATTACTAAGGCATGATGGCTAGTCAGTATTTCTCTCCACACTCAAAAAACATAGGTGAGTCACCAAGGCTAGATCAGTCAGTCACAATGGATTATAACACCAGAGATTTAGAGATGGACAGTGAGGAAAATGAGGAAAGTGAGGCCTAGAAAAGTTTAAAGGTCACATAGGCAGTAAAGGATACAACCATAATTCAAATCCAGGTCCCTTGAATCCACATCAAGAGCACACAACCAGAAAAGAGGTTAGAAAACTAGGTTCCTGTTCAAAATTCTTAGAGCAGGCTGGAACCATAGTAACTCTCAGCTGGCTGGCCTATAGGAGACTTCATGTGACAGCCAGTATAAATACCAGTCCTTGACAAATCAAAGCACATCTCATGTTTTACTTTCATAACCATGCTGATAACATCCTTGCTAAGTCTAGATCTGGAATCAGAAAATCTGAATTTTTGAATTCAGAAAGTTTCAGCTTACCTACTCTTCCTAGTTTCCCCAAGCCATCCCTCACTTTTCAGTGTGGAAAATAAAAGCTTAATGATATGATGTAAATATACAGAAATGTAGTTCTCATAAGCCAGTCCATTATTAACATCATAAGCCATCAGAGGCTTCTAAGCATCAGTGAGTCCAAGCCTTCCCCCTCACCATAAATGCTCATTAAGCACTGGTTTCTTCATGGTAGTACAATACCCACTCACCAATGAGCTTGTCTTCTAATGAATATACAGACAGGGAATCCTGACGACAGAACTCCTCAAATTCCACATCCAAGTGAGAAAAATTGAGCCAGATGTGCATCTGCCCTATGACATGCACAGTCCAGATACACAACCTACAGACACACAGAGTAAAAAAAAGATTTTGTTCTAAATGGCAAGTGCAGTTGATGATGATTCAACAGGGGCAGCTGGACTTGGGAAAGGGGAAAAACTGAATGGTGTTTACTCACTCATCACTTCCATAGAACTGGTGGGGATGTCTTGGGAAGCGGAGCTGCCCCTCAGTCCCTGAGAGTTGGCCATCCTGGTCACTGCACAAGGCTTGGAAAGGAAGTCAAAGAAGAAAAGCATTGGTCAGTGATAAGAAGCACTACTTGAACAATAAAAAAATAACAAACCACTCTGGCTGTAGCTATGGACCCTGGGTTGGTGTTGCTAGTGACATTGTGTGTTCTAGGTAAGACTTCGAGGGGAGTCTTTGCATCTGACTAGGGCCTGATGCCAAGTGAGAGAAATAAGGGCAGTGAAGCATAGCTCCTGTTGGGTGTAGGTATGCCAAGTCCTGCAGGGGCCACCTGGTAGAGACTAAGATGAACATGAGAAGTGACTGTACATGATGCCTTCACAATAAATCCTTACAGGCTACCTCTTAACTTATTTCATCTTTCATATGTGATCATGGAGGTCATCCTCTCATCCAGACCAGATTCTTACTGGAACTAGAAATAGACATCTGTTCAGTTACAAGAAGACTCTCCCCCAATATTCAGAAATATAAAGGAGCTTGTTGTATCATAGGGTCATAAATTTACAACTGAAAGGCACCTTAGAGATTAGCTAATCTGATCCTGCTCATTTTACAGATGACAAAACCAAGACCCTGACAGGTTAAATGAAAAGCCAACAGTTGCATAGGTATGAAGTGTCTGAGCAGAGATCTGAATTCAGGTCCTCAAATTAAAAATCCAGCATTCTTTCTACTTCATCAGGGAGCTGTTGCTTACCCACAGAGCTTTTCATCCTCGGCCCTGAGTAAAGAAAGAGAAAGCCTTTTAACACAACCATATTTATGAAAATCTCACCCCAATCCATCCAATTGTAACATCATCATTTGACATTTATTTATATAAAAATTTACAAATAATAAACATGTATATTTGTATAATACTTTACAATTTAGTAATAACTAGTATTTATAAAGTACTTTAACACTTACAAAGAGATCTTTGTTCATTATCTTATTTGAGCCTCACAACAGCCCTGAGATGGGCATTACGCATAGAGAATTGTCACAGCATCATAAAAGCATAGATTTCAAACTGGAAGGGGTCCCGTTTTGTGAATGCAAAAACTGATGCTCAGTAAGGTCAAGTGACTTGGTCAAGGTCCCACAGGTAACAAAACTGAGATTTGGAACCCCTGTTCAGCTCTAAATCCAATACTCTTTCCACACCACCATGCTATAAATTTTGACCCACCCAATCTCTTGCCATGGGTATCCAAACTTTACCTTTCCAAGAATTGTGGTATCAGAACTGACCTTTTAATGTTATGTTTCCCAAGTGTCAAGTTGACCAAAGCACATATTGAAGAAAAAGAGTGTATTTCAATGAATAAGTTCTCATTTAAGATCTCGTTTACTATGTTACCTTAAGTAGGTCATTTAACATCTCTGTGCCAACCTCACAAAGCCTTTGTGAGGTTAAAATGAGATAATGAATGTAAGACATTTTCTAAAACTCTATAAATGGTTTTTTATTGTTATTTGACCATCACCACAGGCATATCAAAGCGCTCATTAGATCTGACTAACACCCTGGTTTCTGATTTCTTTTCTAAAGAGTTTTTTTTTGGTCCCTCAGAAAGCTTCTTAGCTGAAGTAGTATTTAAGTTGGACTTTAAAAGTGAAATAAGAGTTAAATGGGCAAAAGTGGGAAGGGATAAACATTCTTGGAACTAGGAACAGCCTGAACAAAGACACGGAGATGTTAAGATAAACCCTATAGTGGAGAGGGGAAGGGTAGAGAATTGTCATAGAATCAGAGATTTGGAGTTCGGAGGAACCATAAATGTCAAGGCCAACTTCCCTGTTTTTCATATGAGGAAACTGAAGGAGAAAGTTTAAGTAACTAGTGTGTAGGATGAGATATAAGTCTACGCCTTCCTGAATTCAAATTTCACAGAAAAAAATCCTTTTATTAAGGGGTTTTGCTCTGTGAGGTTGAGAGTCCATCAAAGGACCACACTTGAGGACTCAGAGGGCCATCTGTGGCCTCAGGGTCACAGGTTCCCCACCTCTGAAGTGGAGCACATTATTTGGAAAAGAGTTTTAGGAAATAAGATAGGAAAGACAGGGTGATGTTGAGTTGCAAAGAGAAACAAAGTCTAGACTATCCTCATGAAGAAACAGGGAGTCACTGGAGATTTTTTGAGCAGGAAAAATATGCTCAGATCTAGGAATTTTAAAAAGATTATTCTGGAAGATGTGTGAAAGATGGATTGATGAGGAGGAGATTGAAAATGGTCAACTGAAAGACAGTTATCTTAAAATTCCAAATGAGAGGTAACGAGGGCCTGAATTAGGGTGGTGGCAATCAAAAGAGAGAAAACAAATACAAGGGATATTGAATCAATGACAAGCCATAACTAAGAGTTAAGGTAACAGTGAAGGTTAGGAGAATGGGAGATGCTGCCATAGACCAAAATAATAAAGAAAATCCATTTTGAAGGAGAAAGTGAGGTAGGCTTGAAGTATATTCAGTTTTCTTTGGCAATGAGATATCCAGGTCCTAATGTCTCATGGCACTTGGGGGGTGCAAGACAGGAAGATCAAAACCACTTATGTAGATCTGATAGCCGTCTGTATAGATATGCTATTTGAAGTTATGGGAGTAAATGAGATCACCAGTGAAAGTGTAGATAGAAGATAAGAAGGTGAGAAATGGATTCTTAGAAAACACTCAAATTAAAAAGTGAGGAAGATGATGATGCAGCAAAGGAAGCCAATAAAGAATGACTAGAGAGGTATATAGAAAACCAGGAAACTACAGTAACCCTGAAGCCAAAGAAGGAAAATGTAGATCAAAGGGCCATCAACAGATAATGTAGCTAATTCACAAACTTTAGTTATGACATCCACACATAGATACAAAATGTTAGAAGACACCTTAGAAATTTCTAGTCCAACCACCTCATTTTATTGCAAGGGATCTTGCTAATAACTTACTCAAAAAAGAAAGGTATAATATTTCATCAGAAATCAAATGTATTTTGAATTATTGCTACAGGACTGTCTAAAAACTTTAAAAAATAATTGCTAAATCATTATATTAATTTTCCATTGAAATTTTCCTCTAAATTAAATACATTTTATTCTGGATGGACATTTTGAGAATAAATAATTCCCATATTCTCTATTATGAGCCTGCCTTCCCTCCAATTTCTCTAGATCTCAACCTCCAACCCTACAAACTCTTTGCCCCCATCAAAAGAGTCACTACAGCTTGGGTCTCTACATGACATTGGCTTTATTACCCATTTCAATAGTGTTGTGAATCCAGGGAAGCACCTTGGTCAGGTCTGTAAAGACCCCTGGAGTTCCTCTGTAACTGGCAATTTTCTGACAGTTGTGCCTCCAACTTCGAGCACATCCCATCCCCCAGGAAGTCACACCAGCTAGAGTCCAGGCCCCATACTTATTCCTGCACATTAGGGAGCCCCCTGAATCACCCTATAGGAAGAGAAACTCTGTTATCATCAGTGTCAACATCAATCAAAACTGCTTCCATTCCTTGCCTTGGGACTTCCATAAGAGTAACCAGGAATCCTCCTTAAACTCTAGGTTAAATGAGTTCTAGGGAATGGAGATAGTATAAAGAAAATACCCAGATAGTCCTCAAAACTTATGAAACCCTACACTTTCACCCTCTTTCTTTTCCCTCTACTTGTTTCTTCAGTCATCAAGAAAGAATCAATCTCCTTAAGTTTCTCTATTTCTCCCCTCCCAGATCCCATGGCTAAAGCTCAGGAAACAAGAAAATCCCACTAAGGTTACTGGCTCAGTGTTTAGGACCAGAGCTGGCCAGATTACGTGCTTAATAGATGTTTATTGACTTGTCAGCAGCAGACACAGGCAGAAGAATTCACAAACTGAGTAAGTCAGTCACCAAATAAGAGAGCTGGCCACTCTTTCATGTATGGGAGAAGAAATAAGCACCCCCTAGCTATTAAATCTTATCCTATAGCCGAGGACTGATAATCCCTCTTAGTTCCCATCACTTGATATCTGAGAGAAAGAGATCAAATCAACAGTCTAAATGTGCTTTTAACTTATCTTTTCCAGCTCTCATTTAACCCCCTAGACTCACCAGCCTCCAATTCTGCCCTCCAGGGTTATCATGAAAAGTAGATAAATCCATCTCTCCCACAAGAAAATAAACCAGAGTGAGAATTTAGCCTATTACCAAGTCAGGCTCTGCTTTTCCCTACCAACCTGACATGCATCCTTTCCCCCATCTGGAAAGCCAGCACAGAGAAGTGTATTGCCTTTGATAGGTCTCTTTAAAGTTAACAGCATAGCTGCACACTTCCTCTTAGTCAGAATGGGCAAGTCCACTTGATGCAAGACTTGAGGGAGGCGGCCATCTAGGAAAACAAACCAATAGGGAAATATAATGGAGCATAGAGTCCCATAGTCCCTTGCACATAGAGATTTCCAGACCCAGGTTCCCAGAGCTCAGGTTCAAGTGCTTGCTGTATTGAGTTGTTGGTGGATTCAATGAGATGGGATGAAGGCTGCTTACTCTCTTCCAGACGACCCCAGCCTGCAGTGGTACAGATGAATCCTGGTTCAAAAGATTCCCCCTGTTTGGGAAGGCATACGGGTCCGACAAATTGGCCTGTAGAAAATGACAAGAGGGTGTCCAACCCTGGAGAAAATATCCAGGCCTCAGCCTCCCTGGAGGGACACACAAATGCAGCTCTATCTTTTATTGAGCAGCCAGGGTCTCTTAGATTCACTTGGATGCCTAAACCTTGTTTGTTCTGATATTCCTTTGGTAAGTATCCTTCCCAAGTCCTTAATTATCATCAGAGGGATAGAAAAGCTGACAGGGGAAGCATCTCTTAGGCAGGGGTGGGGAACCTTCAGCCTCGAGGTCACATGTGACCTTCTAGGTCCTTGGATGCAGCCTTTTGACTGAGTCCAAGTCTCATAGAAAAAAATCCTTTTATTAAGGGAATTTGTTCTTCAAAGTTTGGATTCAGTCAAAGGGCCACACTTGAGGACCTAGAGGGCCACATATAGCCTTGAGGCTGCAGGTTTCCCACTCTTGTTCCAAAGGTACATGAGAATCAAGGAAAGTCTTGGCTCTCTCTCTTTTACCTTCTATAACTATGATACTTCAGTGGAGAAGAATTATCAGCAGTGATCATGACCATTGCCCAGAATGCCTTAACCCAACCTTCAGGTCATACCTAGACCTAAAATGAGATCAGATTTCACAGACCAAGAACAAAGCTTTAGAGGGTACTCATGAACTCCACTGGCAAAGCACAAGCTGGCCTGGCCCAAGGGAGCCAAGAGCATGGATTCTCTCTAGCCTCAGATGGTTACCAAACTTGAATGTGCCATTCATCTTCAAGAGGGCAATGTCGTAGTTCATTGGTTTTCTGAGTGTGAAATATGGGTGTCTGATGATAGTATCCACAGAAAGAGTCTGCTCTCCTTGCTCTACCAGATTCATATCATGTTCTCCTGCAGTAACATTCAGAAAAGTTTTCATATCCCTATAGAGAAGAAATGTTGTTTAGGAAAAACAAGGGAACAAACAAGCAACCACAGAGATCAAACAGGCCACAGGTAGTGAATAGTAATCACCATTAACCAGGACTAACTAAACATCTGTGTGTGCAGATATCTGGACTAGTCCCAGAGGGAGCTCCTCCTCTATCCCAACATGGAGATTATAATGGGCCCTATAACTAATTTTAGAATCGCATTAGTACAACATCCCACCTCCAACTTTGAGCACAAAAGTACTCTATGAATCACATGACAAAGAGGGAAATACCAGCTGGCCTCCAACCATGTGACTGTCCGTTCTTACTTATGCATGACGCAGTGAGCAGCTGTGATCACCCACTGGGCAGAGATGATAGTTCCTCCACAGAAGTGCTTTTCTCTTCGTTTCAGAGACACCTGAAGGACAAAAACTTTGGATAGTAACATTGTCTTTCATTTGAGAATACTTCCCAGGTTATAAAGTCTTCTCCATAATGTCATTTGATTTTCATAATGGTATTATAAACTGGGTGGGGGAGGGGTCCCTAACTCAACTATACAAGTGAGGATCCTAATTATCAGAAAGGGAAAGTGATTTGACCAAAGTCACTCAGTCACTAAATGGTTTTAATTACTCAAAGCCTAGAATAGGAGGTTTAGAGGTTCAAGAGACCTTAGAGCATATCTACTCTAATTCCATTTTAAAGAGGAAAAAACTGAGATTCAGAGAGGTTACATGACTTGCCTAAGATAGCACAGACAGTAAGTGGGAGAGATAGGATCAGAACCCAAGTTTTCTGACTCCCAACAAAGCACTCTTTTCCACTCTCCCATGCTGTCTCTCTGGTCTCTAATTACTTTCTCCACCATGCCATGTTAACATGTAAAAAAAGGCAGAGTGGATAACTACATTCAAGAAATCCTCAAATCAGACTGTATCTGATGAACCTAGACTTTCACAGTAGTGCAAGAATCTAAAACATTTCCAGAGCACTCATGATGCAAAATGCCAACTACATCCAGAGAATGAACACAGAATGCGTTGGAACACAGAATGAAGCAGAACTTTCTCTTTTGTTACGTTTTGTTTTGTTTTGGTTTTTCTCGTGCTTTCTCCCATTTTTTTTAATTCTTCTATGCAGCATGACTAAGGTAAAAATGTGTTTAGTAAGAATGTATGTGTAGAACCCAAATAAGACTTGGATGCCATCATGGAGAGGGAGGGGGGAAGGAGGAGGAGAAAATTTAAGACTTTTGCAAGTGATTGTTGAAAACTGAAAACAAATTAATTATTAAAAAAAACCCTCAAACCTACAAGCCCCAAAACTAAATAGGCCCCAAAACAGTGACCCAGAATTCATACTAGTTGCAACAACTGAACGTCAAGAAGCTATTGGATCTCAGATAAAACTCCTTCCTTATTTAAAACCCCTCATAATCTGGCTCCATGTCTACCTTTTTTTTGGTGGGGGGAGAGGGAGGGAAAGGCAATCAAGGTTAAATGACTTGCCTAGGGTCACTCAACTAGTAAGTGCCTGAGGCAGGATTTGAAGTCAGGTCCTTCTGACTCCAAGGTCAATGTGCTATCCACTGCACCACCTAGCCACCCTGACCTTTCAAGACTTTTGTCACATTACTCTCCCTCATACGATCTATATTCTGGCCAAAGAGGTCTTCCTGTTGTTCATTGTGCACAGCATTCTGTCTTCAACTTTCCTGATTTTGATCAGACTGTCTCCTTGGAATGTTTTCCACTTTCATCTCTACCTTTCATAAACTCTAGGTTCAGTCTAGGTTTAGTTCAAGGGCCTTCCTTGATTCTCCCCTCACTGTTAGTACTCTCTACCTCCTCCCTCCAAAAAAATTACTTTTATTTACTTTAAGCATGTATTATATGTATGTATCCTCATTTAAAGTCCTTGAATATTGGAAGGATTTTGTGTTTTCCTTCATATTCCTAGCAGCTAGCATAATACCTCCCATATAGGAAGTATTTTGAACCACCAGGAATTGTGGGCTAGAATATGTCAGGTACTACCCCACTCTTAGGCCAGGGTCTGCTAACATAACAACACTCAGAGCTGGATTCCAGAAGTTTAACATTTGCATAGTGTCATCTCTATTTCCATATAAGATAGTTAGTCCACTGCCCATCCAATACCTTCTGGAAATTCAGCCTGACCCTGGTTTGTAGCTTATCTACATCTCATTCCATCTCCTGGGCTTCAAGGAGAATTAGTAAATATGAACCTACTCTCTTGGATGTAAGAACCAATCTGATGGCTCTGACAAAAGCTGTTTGGAATTTCCCACCATTTCCTAGGAATACACATGACCTCAAAAATAGGCCTTATTTCAGATTTAGAAAAAAGCAACATGCAAGAAACCTAACAACATCATGTTTGTGTTTTGAAGAAAAAATTAGGGAAATACTTAAGTTTCAATATTTGGAAAACATTAGAAGATCTATGGGGAAAATACAGAAGAAAAGTATAAAAGCTTTTCCTGTTCCTCCAAGATCACCCCAGATTTCAAGGCAGGTAGGTATTCTATATTCATTATTTCTCCAACTCTTGATTATGTGAAGCCAAAAACCCTGCTCTCGTTCCATTCCCTTCATTTTCCAGCTTTGTACAGTATTCCTTTGGGTGAAAAGCAATTCCTAAGCTTTCTTGCATTCATTTGTGTTTCAGAATATGAGTTTATAGGTGTCCCATTAGGCATATCCATGTTTACCCTGAAATGGAATTAGAAAACAATTGAGATACGTATGGTATATGGAATATTTTCTGGATAGATAGAAAAAGTAGATGGGAACACAATGAGAGACTCAAAGCATGGAAAAGACATGGGAAAATAGTTCTCTATAGCCTAGGAGAGATCTCATTGCATTTTAGATCCTTCCTATCTACCAATGATTCGTGGAGAATGAAAATAAAGGGCTAAAATTGACTTTGTAAAAATTAGATACCACAATGGAGTATAAACTTTAAGCTTAAACTTTATAGAAAGACAAATACATCAATACATGATGAAAAGTACAAACGTACATACATGGAAGGACTAAGACCACGCATTAAACCTAAAACCCAACAAGAAAATACTTGCTAAGTCTGTACAGTCAGGGAAATTGGGAATTTAAATCACAGGAGTTTGATTTTGCTTGGTGTTCCCTGCTATACTATTTAACTCTTCTGCATACCTATTGTCACCAAGGGAATAAGATCATCCATTGTACAACTAATTTCTCTTTTTTCAGAATATGTGTGTTTAGAATTTTTGCTACATTCCTGTCCTGACAATGAGCATGACTATTTTTATTAGAAAATTGTAAATTTTACTCTAACTGTATAAATTTACCTGATTATGACTTGACGATGTTTTTGGAGGTTTTGGGAAGGTATGTCCATTTTCACAATGTAATCCAACAAGGAAATTCTTTCAGATATATTTAAATGTCAATAAACATGTATAATGTAAAAAGCATTATACTGAGGGAGATGCAGAAATAAATAAGTCACTTACCCTACCCAAATAAGCTCACAGTTTGTCAGGGCTATAAGACAGATACAAATGGCAGCATGCTGCAGGGGAAAGAGTGCCAGGCTAGAAATCAGCAGACCTGGGTTCAAATTCTGATTCTGCCATTGGCTGCTTATGTGACCATGAGCAAGTGACTTAACCTTTCTGGGTTTCAATTTCCTTATCCGTGAAATGGAATTTTGGATTAGGTAACCTGTAAGGTCCCTTTTAGCTTGAAATCTTTGATGCTAGTCTCCTATAATCCAAAAGAGTGTGTGAAAAGTATATGAGAAAGGTCTAAACCAAATACTAGTTGAAGTTTAAAGCAGGAAATGCCCCTGACAAAGGGCATCAAAGAAGGTTTTCGATGAAGAAGACATTTGAGATCATTCTTAAAGAATGGATAGAATAAACATGTGGAAATAAAGTTAGTGGGAGAGCTGGAAAGGACATTCCAATTATAGGAACCAGCAATCACAAAGGCACAACAGAAAGCACGTGGAGGGGATGGCATTTCATTTTGAACATGTGATGTCTTTTTGGGGAGTCCATCAAGAGCACACAGCAAAGAACACATAGTTTAGCATATTCTTAAAGAGTAATGAACTAGCCCCCAAATCCCTGATAGCCCCTCAGATACTGGAACCTTTTTTTTCTTTTCCAAGAGGCCATTCATTCCTGCGAAGACAGTCATTGCCTAGCACTCACTTGCCACGGATATGCTCCTTTTTCAACTGGGCTCCCTCCAACAATGCGACTGAAATGGCTCAAGTAATCCCATGGCTGGTTGTCTATTGTACTCCGTCCACACATGTGACCTAGGGATCCAGATCAGGGAAAACATAAACAGGCAGTGAGTTCTCTGACATTCCAGAGTCTTTCAGAGAACTTTTCTGAACCAGAAAGTACAAAATCAAGTTGACCAGTGTAAGAGTAGGGTTCTACCGTCTCAAAAGTAATTACCATTTTTAGTTAACTATCTTTGTTCCTGAGTAAATCAAACAGAACTGGATCTGAACAGATTATTATTCAAGGTAATTATTCAAGGTAATATTCAAGGTAATTATACCTTGAAACAATCAAAACTATCATGCCAAAGATTTCGTTCTGCCCTAAGGAATCCATAACACCTACTTCATTATATATAGTCCCTAGTCTGTTCTTCTTTCCTTTCCACATCATAAAACACAATTTAACAGATACCTTTTCAAAAGGCATGAGTATTGTGATAGTCTTTCTATATTAGAGATACTTTCCAGAAATGGACTGTGTCCAAAAAACGATCACAAAACTAAAAAGGATACAGACATCTCAAAGCCAAAATAACTTGAGTATTTCTTTAGTCCTGTCCCTTCATCTTGCAAATTAAGAAACTGAAGGTCAGAGGGCACTTTCCCAGGTTCACACCCAGCAGATATAGTTCCCTGTTTAATTAGTTCTCTTGTCAATGAATAATAATAAAGAAAACCAGCATTTATGTAGCACTTTAAGGTTTGAAAAGCATTTTTATGTATCTTAATAATGTCTATTTTGACAGTTGTATTTCTGACTTAACATTTCATCCAACTGACATCTTTTAAGGATTTGAAATCTATCAAAATAATCATTACGGAATCTAGAAGGGAAAAAAAAGGAAAAATTCTGTTTCATCATAATCTTGCCCCTCTCTCCACCAAGTTAATTGGTTGGTGTACGGTGTTTGCATGTAACTTTGAGAGGTAGCTTGATATTGTAAAAAGAGCACTGAATTTGTGTCAGAGAACTAGATTCAGATCCTCTTTGTACAACTGCAGGGCCATGGGCAAATTTCAGCCCTCTGGGCACCATGAGCTCATCATTTTAGCTTTAACTTCTATAATCCTTGTCTAATAGCCCTTAATAAACACATTGTTCAGTTAATAAAACAAAGTACCAGGTTGGGAGCACAACTGTCAGCAAAGGTATTCAATATTATCAGACATTCTTAATTTATCCACACAACTTAGTCCATTTACACAGATCTCTCTTTCTTCTCCTCCAGACAGTATAAAGAAATGAGGGCAGACAGGGCCTAGAGGCTTTGGAAAGGAGAAAGATGTCAGGAGTTCAACTGGGGAGGGGACATTCCTTCTTTTATGCCTCAGCTTGTTTTCTCAAAGATAGCCCCCTCTCCACAGTGACAGGACCACATTTTCTCATAAATTCTTGCTCTCCAGTACATTGAGCAGTGCATCAAACGTAGAAGACATCTTCAAGAAATGAAATGGGGCAAGTAAGCATTTTTGAAATTGATACAAGTTGAGGAACCATACTTCCTGTGGGAGCCATTTCAGTCATGTCTGACTCTTTGTGATCCTATTTGGGGTTTTCTTGGAAAAGATCCTGGAGTGATTTATCATTTCCTTCTCCATCTCATTTGACAGATGAGGAAACCGAGGCAAAGTTAAGTGACTTGCCAAGGTCACACAGCTAGTAAGTATCTGAGGCCAGATTTGAATTCAGGAAGATGAGTCTTCCTGACTCCAGGCCCAGCTATCTAGCCACTGAGCCACCTTGCTGCCCAATCTCCCCTATACAGATATAAAAAATGGTCTTTTTACTTGCAGAAACTGAAGGTCAGGCTCAGTTCCCTAGACATTATCACAACCAAACAGCCTGCCTCAGAGGCTGAACCATGTCCATGAAACCTGAGTTCCAAACTCTGGCTTCACTCTTACTTCCTCCTCTTAAATAACTCTTCTCTGTTTAACTGCTTTGGAACAGAAGACAATCCTTAAACAATAACATAGGTTGATAGTCTGTCATTACCACTTGAATGAATTTTATAATAATTTTTGTAATGCTTTAGAATTGGGATATATTATTTCCTGAAGTAAAACTCATTGATGCAAAACCAAGAAACACAATGGTTCTGGGGACTGGCACCAACACATTCAGGAAGGAATTTGTCAGGGACCTCTCTTGGCTTATTTTTTTAAGGAAAAAGGACCATTGGAAAAAGCTAGAGGAAATATAAATTCCATGTTTTCCAGAAGGTTAATACATAAAGTTTGTCTAAGGTATTCAAATGTTTTAAAAATATTGATAATTTTTCCTAACTAAATGATTAGAAATTATTGTAATTGAGCAGTACATCCAAATGATGGAAACTACTGTAGATTTGCTAAGAAATCTTAATAAAGTTCAGTTCGAGTCTTCCACCCTCAATTCAAATGTCAATTAAAGAAATGCAACATAAAACAGGTAAAGTCAGCGGTAGTCATGCCATAAAATTTATCTCTTGCATACCCCCAGAGAGCTCCTGCAAAAAAATGATGAGCTCTCATCCTGGAATCCTGCACATATTTCTAAGAAGACTCTCTCTACAAGAAGATACTTATTATCACGGCTCATCTCAATCCTACCTCTCAGAAGAGACTGAGATGCATATTTTCCTGCTCCAGAAAAGACCATTCCCAGAAGTAAAATCAATTTCCAAGTTGTTCCTGACATTTTAAGGCTGACACAACTCCCTGAAAGCTCAGGAGAGAGTAGACAGAAAAGAACTGTGGGAGACAGCAGCAATCAGCCAATTAAAATGGAGGTTACTTATTAATCCATAGATAAAGGACTTAGCCATGCACATCTAACTCTTCTAAATTTGTCCAAGCACAGTGACTTCTTGTTAAGATCATTATAACTGAACATACATTGGAAGCTTTTAAGAAACAACCTACCCAAGACAAAGAGATGACTAATGTTGGAAAATGTCATGCTCCAGCAGCTCCACACCACTCCTTTGGTCACACTGACATTTCCATTGCTATCAAGGAGAATTGCTTCTAAGTGATTCATTTCCAACCTTCATTTAGCATAGCTGTCCCCCTGGTATGAGGAAGTTCTTGCTCCCAGGGGTTGAATGCCCTCACTTAATAGAAATAACCAATTCTGAAACATTTCTCAGTCTTCTTGGCTGATGGAAGAAATGTCACCAAATTATTAGAAGAGGAATAGATATGAAAAATGATTAGGGGACAAACAAAGGAAACCTCCTGTCTCCATGACTTTGTCACTGCTCTGCTGGCTTCCAGGGCACTCCCAATCTTCCTTTATTATTTCATCATGTGGATCACGGTCTTCTAAAGCATAGCCTTTGAACACCCTAATATTCCTCCTCCTCAAAAACAGTGCTTTCATCTCTGTTTAGTTCAACTATTAAGCACCTACGGAAGGAACACTGTTCTGGCTTTAAAGGAGATATAGAGATGAATTAGTCATAGTTCCTGTCCACAAGAATCTATAGTGAGAAATAAAAGTAACAATAATGATATTGCATATGAAGATAGCAAGATTTCACTGGCCAAAAAAAAAGCGCCAAATTTGAGGGAGGAAAATGTTGGAAGGGTTGCCTCGGTCACTTTTGTCAAATTTATTTGTATTCCAATCCAAAGGGGACCTTTGAAATCAACTCTCTTACTCATAACCTAATTTCTACTTAGCTCCTATGGAATTTCTTGTCAGAGCCCTATGAAATTGGTTTTTGTGGCACAGGATCCCCATAAAGGATGAAATACAAACTACAGGAAAATTTTTCTAAGTTAGGAACTTGTCTCAGAGATTGGTGTGACTCAACCCCAGACACAAGGAATCAAAAAAGATTTGATATTATCTGGAGGATACTCCACCTGGTTTTGTTCAGGAGCCCTTTACCTGGGTGTGGTAGCTCATAACTTTTAGTATGACTAAATAACTGTCAGTTTACCTGCCAGGAAGAGGCTTTCTAATCGTTACACCCTAGCAGACAGGAGCTGAAGGTAGCCCTGAAAAGCTGAATCCAAGAAATTGACAGCAATGACCAATGCCCACCAGCAAATACAAGACCAGCAGAACCTTGTGCTTAGGAGAAAATGGAGACATGATGCCCAATAGAAAGTAATTGAAAGCAGTGTGAAGCTATCACCAAAGGACATGAGCAGCCCTGTAATAGCAGATATATGATTTGTCATGGCCATTTATGTGTCCTGGTCATATAAGTTCCTTTTATCAAGGTCTCTGGTCACACAGGTTACATTCATGTCTTATCCTGAATCATGTGTATCCTTTTCACATGTTTTGTAGTAACCTATGGAAGGATACCTTATGTGCATGGAGGACTTTTATTATTTTATTTACTATGCCATTTGAGGAAATAGTTTTTGTTTGAACTAATGTATCTCCTGACTAACTGGTTAAAAAAAATTACATAGGCATAGATCAATGAGCTATGGCCTTCAGTGAATTCTAACCTTTAAAGTGCCTCCAACCTGGCATGGCATTCTTAGAGAGGTAGTTTCTTAGGGACTATGTAACACAATGCAGTTACATGGGGCTTTACTTACATTTATATTTCACTCATACATTCAAAATAAAGAGACACAATTCACACTCCAGGAACTGACCTAACTCCAAAATACTGGTACCAAAATGAAAGAGTGAGGACAAAGACAATTCTGTGGCATAACCACCTGGGCTTCTAGCCATAAATTCTAATCTTGAACTACAGCACAGCACACAAAGTTCCGACATGCCCAGAAGCGCAGACTGCCCATGAGTGACCTGCTGTCCCCCTACCTAAAAAATAAATGAGCTAATAAAATACACATTACAATCCAGGGTAAAAATAAAATCTTCCCCACACCTATGAAGAGAATATTCCCATTGGACAAACTGGATAACAATGCTCTTGTAATTTGATACAATTCCTTTGAAACCTAGTGGGCTTATCTTTTGGATTTACCATCCACTCTAGCTAACCCTATTGACATTCCCTTCTCCCTTTGGAAGGAGTAGGAAAGAACAGCCATGTCTGACCATCCCCCATTTAGTCCTCTTAACCAATCAATGGCATAGTTAAATATTATTGCACCAGGCTACAGATGGTGTTCAATCGCTTCTACTCATGTCTGACTCTCCATGACCTCATTTGGAGTTTTCTTGGTGAAAATAAGGGAGTGATTTGCCATTTCCTTCTCCCGCTCATGAGGAAACAGAGGTAAACAGGATGAAATGACGTGCCAAAGATCACACAACTCACAAAGATGAGTCTTCCTGATTTCAAGTCCGGGACTCTATCCACTGTGTTACCTAGTGGCCCTCAGAGCTATGTAGATATGAGCTATTACTATCTAGGGTTGTGGAAGTTGAAAAAAGGAGTGAAAGTTACATAAAATGTAACAAAAATACAATTTTGGAATTGGAATTTAGATTTGAGGGAGAAGGATAAAGCCCACATAGTTACTTCAAGTCTGAATCATAGAAATTCATTTTTAAAAAGACCCTTAGTAGCCATTTTGTTAAAACCAAGGCAAAAAAAAAAAATCCCTGGGAGAAAACATATGACAAATGATCACTCAGTATTGAGGTTTCTATTGAGGAAGATATTATTATTATTCCTGAGCCAGCCTTTGGGATACCTTTGGGCTATTCCACTTGTTACAAGTTCATTTGTTTGTTTTTTTCTATCACGAAGCTAAATTTGCCTCTTAGTCTCCTAGTCATCGTACCTGGTCCTGCCATCTGGAGCAAAACAAAACAAGTTGAATCACTCTTATACATGACAGCCTTTCAAGTACTTGAAAACACCTATCATTCTTCCATGTGTTTTCTCTCCTGCAGGCTAAATATTTCCAGTTTCTTTTTAGAAAATATTCCTCATATGGCAGTGTCTGAAAGTGCTTTATGATCCAAGCTGCACTCTGCTGGATGCTTTCTAGTTTATCAAAATCCTCCCTAAAATATGGGCCCCAGAATTGAACACAATATTCCAAAGGTCATCGAACTTGGGCAAGGCAAGATGAGACTATCACCTTTTTATTCTTGGAAACTAAGCCTTTTTTTAATGCTGCCCATGATTGAAGTCACTTTCTTGGCTGCAGTGTGAAACTGTTCATTAACACTGGGAATTGTACTCCATCAAAACCCCCAAATCTTTCTCAGGTATACTGTTGTCTACACGTTTCCCACATTACCCTACTGAAATAGATTTCTTGAACACAAGAGTAAGACTCTATATGCCTATTAAATTTCTTCTTAGATTCATCCCTAGCCTGTAAGTAATTGACTGTCTTCCAGTGTGATGGCTATCCCTCCCAGCTTTGTGTCATTTGAAAATTTAATAAGCATGTCATTTCTGCCTTTGTCCAAGCCACTAATAAAGATGTTAAACAGCATAAGGCCAAGCCCAGATCCACGAGGCATTCTACTAATAACCTCTGATCAAGTTGACATAGAACCACTAGTGATTACTCTTTGAGTCCAGCCACTCAACAAGGTCTGGATCCATCCTTAATCTAATCTGGTTTGCTCTATCATTTCCACAAAAAATAACAATAGATACTTTAGAAAATGCCTTACTAATATCTAAGTCATGATATCTATAGTATACTCCTGAATTACCTGTTTAGTAACCATGTCACACTCAGGAATTGCTTTGTTTCCCAGGGCATGGCTAGGGGTGACTTCTACAAATCCATTCCCACATTTGCTCCATGAGGTACACCCCCAATGCATTTGAATAAACAGAGTGAAATGAGTCAGGAGAACCGTACACAATGACAACAATATTGTAAAAGAAAATGAATCTGAAGAGCTTCAGAACTCTAATCAATGCAGAAAATAATCATTACTTTAGAGGACTGATGATGAAGCATGCATGTCTCATGTCAGAGAAATGGTGCACTAAAGGTACAGGGTGAAAAATCATTTTATGCATGGCCAATTTGTTTTGTTTAATTTTATTTGTCACAAGGCAAGCTTGGAGGGTGGGAAGTTGGGAAGGGAGGAATTGGTGATAAAGATGGAAAATAAAGGAATTAAAGAGTAACAATAAAATATTCAAAAGAAAACAAAAAGGAAAACGGGGGTCAGCACAGTTTCATTACTGTATTTTAAATTTCATATATATATACATATATATGTATATATATATACTTTGAAAACTCCATGTAACAGAAATATTCAGGCATACATGTAGTTCTTTCTTGTTGTTTTTTTCTCATAAAAAGAAAACTTTGAGAATGTTTGTATTTCCAATGTATTAAAATGTTTATGTTTATTGATCCTTAATTTCATAATTTCCTATAACAATAATATGTAATATAATCTTGTATTACATATATAATTCTACATTTAACCATATACTGCATTTGGTTATTCATAGCAATCTATAATATATAATTCTTGTGAACTGAATAATACACTGTTATGTACAATTGCACACATGTGTGTATACACACATATACATATACATATGCATATATATAAAATTCCTGTGCACCCAACCTTAATTATTTCTCTCCTCTTGCTCACTACTACTGAACTCTCCCTGGTCCTCACAGTTCAACTCAAGTATTAATAGCCACCATTCAGATAGCAATGTAAGGTTTGCAAATGGTTATCTTATTTGATGTTCACAACCACACTATGAGGTAGGTACTACTTAAAAGATGAGGAAAACCGAGTCCCTTTCATTAGCCTGTGACACATGTCCTGGATTTATGGGATACAATTAATTTGAACAAATATTTATTATGAATCTATTATCAGCAATTACTAATTAAAGAATGTCCCTGCGTCTAGACAAAGTTAAGACAAAAATAGAGACTTCCAGTATAGGGAAAGATAGATAAGAAACTTCTATATTTAACGCAGACGAAGTCAGATCTGGGTCCCAGAAAATACATGGTCTCTGCTGCCTTTTATGCAGCAGCATATCCATTTGGGATTGCCTAGAATGGTTTTCTTCTGCCACCAAGCGGGGAATAAAAGAATAACACCTCTGTGCAATAAATTCTCTTAAGCCATGCCTCTTGGTTACAATCTGCGGCCCACGTAGCAGGTTGTGGGTTCATGGAGCACTTCATGTGCTCGTAACTTGCCACCGATCCCAAGTTTTCATAGGGTAAAGCAGAAAGGCAGAAAGTTGTGGACCTGAGAGTGTGTCCCATCCTCTCTAATTCAAAGAACTCAGTTTCAGACTTGAAAGAATCCTCAGAAGTTTGGGTTCCAGCATGCCTGGAGTGTGAATTGTTCTTCTGGCAGGAAGGATGGCATTTAATACTTGTCCATATTTGTTTATAATTTGAATTCAAGTTGTACCATCCTTAAGTGGTCCCGCCGGGTTTCCAACACTGATGAAAGCATGAAATTCTAAGAGATGTGAAATATTGCTCTGGCTCGTGGATTTTCCGAAGGGCTTTCTATTTTCAACGCAATTTGGATAAGCGAAAATTTGAAAATAAAGGCCCCGCTGGGATTCGAACCCAGGATCTCCTGTTTACTAGACAGGCGCTTTAACCAACTAAGCCACGGAGCCCAGGTGATAAGCATACTTGTGTCCACCTAGAAAAGCGTGTAGCTTGTTTCTATCAGGGAGTAAGCCAGTTAGGGAGAGGACTTTAGAGGTTTTCGATACCGAAATATCGGTCCTCAAGAGTCTCACGCTCTCTGGGATATTTTGAAAACACAAGAGATTTTAACCTCGACACAAGAGGAGTTGAATCTCCCTCGTTCTTTCCAGAGTCCCTGGCTGGACCCAGAGTCACATAATTACATCTTCTTAGAGGTGTAAGGTCCCTCAGAAGGTGTTAAGGTCCCTCAACCTAGGTAGTTTCTACAACGTCCTGGACCAGTGACAATCCAGCCTCTATTTAACGAACATTTTTTAACTCAAATTAACCAAATCTCCAGGAATAGGGAATTAAAAATCAACCTGGTATCCAAGCGCATGAAGGCATCTGGTTCTTTACAATTTCTAATCTAATGGGTTAATTCAGATGGGTTGGCCGGGGAGAAAGGGTAAACCCATATATGATGGTGCTGTCAAACCAAAAGGCGTCGATAAAACTTCTTTTTCCTTTAATCCAATGTGTGGGTTCATAGGATCATAGATTTAGAACTGGAGTGGAGCTCGAAGGTTATCCACTCCCATCCTCTCAAATGCTAGATGAAAAACCTAAGTATCAGATAGGCGAGTTGATTTGCTCATAATAAGGAAGATATTAAGTAGCAGAGCGGGAATATCAGCACGTTGTTGGTCATGAAAAATACGTCAGCATGGTTTATAAGTTTATAGGAATATGTAACCAATAACAAGGAGACTAGAAGAGTTAAAAATTATGGTAGTCAACAAACACTCGACTTACTGCTCAGAGAGAGAGAGAGATTGGTCACCAAACTTAGCACCAGTTTAGAATAGAAATTTTTTGTCGAAGATTAGGTTCCGTATGATCTCATGATTTAGAGAGAAAGGATGGAGGGTAAAAATCAGTTTATTTGTGATCATTAATCGCACCTAGACTAAAAATGCAGTCACCACTCTAGGTGGATCTCAATACTGATCAAGAGGGAAGGTTTAATTTGCCCTAGTTTTTAAACGTGAGCTGATTCATCCCTCTTTGTGCAAGCTGGGGGTTTTATGCTATTGGAGTTCACCATATTGATATCAGACTACCTGTAGACAACCAGTAAGCTTTAGCCCTACTGCATCTCTGGACTCCAGCACTCAAGCAATCCACCAGCCTCAGCCCTCATCAAAAGCATAGGCCAACATACTCATCGCAAAATCAGTTTAAAGAAAACTTGGGGAGTGATCTAAGCAAAGTCATCCCAGCAGAATTTTAATGAAAAATTCAAGGAAAACAACCAAGAGCAGAAAACTGGAAAAGTGCTGAAAAAAGTTTATAACAAATTTTTTTTTTTTGCCATCAAAAATAGTAGAGCTGCCATAGTTGGGCTAACAACACAGTCCAAATGTCTCTTTAGAAAAACTAAAAATGACACTAAAGGGAACACAGTTGGGGAAAACAGCTGGATTATATCAAATGTGCAGAGGGGGAAATTAGTACTGGGGATAAAACAATTGTGAGGGCATTGAAGTATAGATACATAGGGACATGGATGGATAATAAATCTATGAGAAAATATTTGGATCTTATCAAAGCCAAAATAAAAAAAATTAATCTGAGGGGACATTAACAACTATGGACATATATGCCTATATTACCTGCTATCTAAAATTTGTATGAGAATTATTTCTACATGTGTAGTGGGAGGAACATCTACCTACATTCCCCTGCCATGTCAAATAGGTTTATTCATTTCCATAAAAAATATTAAAACCAGTCTAGAAAAAAAAAACCAGCCTAGAAAAAAAAAACCAGCCTAGAGACTCCATTGGGTCAAAAGACTAAGTCCATTCATGTAGCTTTCTGGTGAATAATGAAAAGCAGCTATGAGAAGTTCCTGTTTCTCCTTCAGATTTACCATGGGCAACAGAGAGTCAAGGAAGTTAGGTTCAACCTAAAGAAAGCTCTGTCTTCACTGCCTTGTCCCCAGTATGGCTAAGTAAACTTCCTTTGGTGTTTGGTTAAATATCCCACCAGTATTTCATTTCCTTCATGTGTGATGTACTATCACAAACTGAGAGTGGCTTGGCCTACTATATAATCATAGTATTAATAATAATAGCCAGCATTTACTTAACATTTTTTCAAAGAACAAAATATTCTTATTTTAACTTTACAACAATTCTGGGATATAGGAGCTATTAAAATCCCTATTTTACAGATGAGAATATTGAGGCAGAAAGAGGGTAAGTGAACTTCCCAGGATTGCATAGCTAGTAAGTGTCTGAGGCCAAACTTGAACATAAGTCTTCCTGTACCGTTTTCACTGCTGGACTCTTACTACCATGCATAGAGGTCATTCAGAATAAGTACATTAGCTTTCACACTGAATATTTCACAATAAACCTAATATTTACCATCACAAATTTGACTGAAGGATATAAAGCAGAAGTGGGCTGACTCACAACTTCCCTAGTTCTGCTAGAACCAGATTAAAATGCAATTGGGAAATGTTAAATAAAATAAAACATAATATTAATATGTGATTTCTTAAGATAATATGCAGTCTATAGGGATCCTTATGTATGATTTAGTGATTCCCCACATTTGTTTGAAAATTTGAACATATGAAAATTAAGGTAAAATGACAAAGTTCCCAGTATTATCAGTTTATTAGTACAGTTCAAGGGAGTGATGATAAGGTATTTTATAGTAATGAACAAGATGACAGCAAAATTTCAAGCTTCAGAGATATTATGTTTGCTTCTGATTGGCTATAGATGACATAGTCAGAGTTGAAATTAAATCATTTGGACCACCCTTTCTGAAACTTCTTTATCCATAGCAAAGACATGTGATTGGAGTTACAACACAAAGGTTCCCAGGCAATGGGAGCAGTCTTTAGGTGACGAAAGTTGCCACAATATTTTAAATTGATGAGATTTGACCTTTACATTAACCAGTAGGAAATTAGGAAATCTCTGGAAAGTGAGTGATGATTGGGAGTTACAAAGGAGGTAATTAGAAAGGAAAGGTTTGACTTTTAGGCAAGTTTCTCTGAGATGTGAATGGTAGGTGAAATTTACAAGGAGAAGGAAACAGGAAAGGGAATATTAAGCCTAGTTTGATAAAATTTTAGCAAAAAAGAATTAAAATCAGTTTTCAATTTTACAACACCAGTGGTGTCAAGAATACAAAGTCCCACTGTCTTTATTGTTCTGACTATTTAAAAAAATTGCTTTAATAGAGCAAAGCTTAAAAACTCTCTTCCAGCATGGTTACTTCCCTCCTTATAACACAATTATTTGATATACCTTGAAAGAGATAACTTGGTTCTGCAAAGTCCTATTCATGTACATCAGGAAAAGTATTTAAAAGGGAGAAACATGACTATGCATTCCCCACTATAACAGGAAATCTAGCACAGATTCCAAATTGAAAAGAGATTTCCTAAATAGATTATGAGGTTCTCCAAATGTTCCTCTTTGTAGTTAACATCGTGCTAGTTTCCCCAGATCCTCCCAGAAAAGATCCATAATCATTCAGAAGTCTTTATCCTAATCATTCAAACAGGAAAAATACATAAAAAAAGATCTATTAACCAGATTAGGAAATGCAATTGGAGGGACAACCTATACAGCCTGCCCATCAGTATAAATGTCTGGATAAACGAACACGTTGAATCCAAGATTAAACAAGAGCAGAGTGGATTAGTTTCCTTCAGAAAATTGAAAAGTTTCTTTAATGATCCCAACCTTCCAGAAACAAAAATTCATTTGTTCTGCAATACCAATATTCTACCATTTTTATTAAAATGGTTGCAAGATATGGAATTTGATAGATTCTGAAAAGTTGAAAATGATTATCATACATAGTAATGGAGAGAGAATGTGAGTAGGTAACAAAAGTAACAGAGAAACAGCCCTGTAATGGGGTTAAACCCTGAACAGACTTCTAGACAGTTGTAATAGGTCTTTAACCAAAATAAACTAAATCCAAAGGGTTAAGGATTAGTCAGGGGAGCTCTTTTGTCATCTCAACAAGATGAACATTTGTTTTTGACTTTTCCTCTCTCTAAGAAGGGTGTGAGCATGAATATTGATACCCTTAAATGTGAGCCAGAATACCTAGGTTGCCACCCCAGCTCTACCACTTGTTAGATGAATGGGCCAATGCAGGTCAGTTTTTCTCTCTGGGCCTTGATTTTATCATCCTAAAATGTGGGAGTTGGACTAGATGATCTCTAGGCACTCTCCCAGCCCTGCACACTGTGACTCCATATGGCTTCTGTTCTCGATTCTAAATCTCTTGTGTGTTCACCATTACCCTTGGACACTCTAGTTTAGCCATATTTCCTAAAATGTGGCGGCCATTTTTATATGCAATACCTCAGAGGGATTGTAGCAGAGGAGAGAAATGACAAGGATTGCTCTGGACACTATGCTGCACTAGACACCTGGGGGAGCTTTTGAGCAAATTTAGGCACTGGAACCACATCTAGTTTACAAATAGTTCATTTGAATCCCTCGCTATTAGGCAGTACTGCTACTTGGGTGGCATCCTCACTCCTCCTCTCCACCCCTCCCACCATTTAGGGTCCAGGAAACATATGAAACTGAAGAGCTTCCCAAACCTCTCACATTAAAAGTCATAGCTCACTTCTAACCTGACATTCTGACATTGTGATTTTTTTTTCCCCCAAAGCAATAGATATCCTAGGGCAAGGGTGCAGAACCTTCTACCTCAAGGTCACATATGGCCTAGGTACTTGGGTGCAGCCTTTGGACTGAGTCCCAAGTTATAGAAAACAAATCCTTTTCTTAAGGGGATTTGTTTTGTGAAGTTTGGATTCAGTCCAAGGGCCACACTTAAGGATCTAGAGGGCCACATGTGGCTTGAGGTCTAAAGTTCCCCAGCAATGTCCTAGGGACATCTGTCTAAATTTGGTCCTAGATGTTTCTGCGAGATTTTTGAAAGTTTAACAGCAATGTCCCCACTTTAATTCTCTCTGCTCCAACCCCTAGTGGAGCTCAATTGTACAAAATGCCTCTCCTCCTTTAAAGGATAATTCCCCTTCTCTATTATCTGTAATCGTTAATGTTAAGTAAGGCACAACAAAATGCTTAGAGTTTCTTCGACTGACAGGTATTTTAAAGACTTAAAAATGAAAGAGAAGACTTAGGAAAAGATGGCAACTTCCAGAGTTTTCCCACTTCCCCTGATCTCAAGCCTGGCAGAGGTGGAAGAAAACAAGATTTCAAGTGAGTAAATAACCCAACAAGCATATTCCGTTTCCTCCTGGAGAGAAAGAAAAGGAGTGGAAGTTGTCATTGTCTCTCCCCATAACTTGACGGAGCACTGCAGATCTCTCTCATTCCATATATCATGCACAGATAGTCCCCATAATTTCTGAGTCACGGAAAGATAATTTGGACAGTTGTATGGAGGGTGTGTTCATCCTTGGTTGCCAAAGAAGACCATGCCATCAGAGAAATAATGACATGACTTGCACTTGACTTTGTTTTGAGTGAGGGAGGGCTGTGCAAGTCACCAGCCTCACTTCTCCTCCAGAGCCATTTGAATCCAGTGACCAGATATTCATCAGGATGACTGGAGAAGACCTAGGATGAGGCAATTGGGGTTAAGTGACCTGCCCAAGATCACACAGCTAGTAAGTGCCAAGTGTCTGAGGTGAGAGTACATGACAAAGATAAAGTAGATAAAGAGAAGTGATGGGAAGTAAAGAAGCCAATCAGGAATTATTACAGTTATCCAGGTTACTATGTCATCTTTCATCAAAAACAATCAATTGTATCCATACAAGATGGGGAAGGCTTGGCTAAAAATTCATGTAAAAATGAGGTTTAGATGGAGTTCAAGAGCACCACTGATGTGCTGACAATGCAGCCAAAGAGAAGATCATTGCATACCACGGGATGCAATAGTAGTCTGTTCAGGTGTCTCTACCTCCTAAATGGTTCGTTTATTTCTGACTGCCACGTTTTAGGAAATATGTTGATACAAATGTCCAAAAGAGGGGCAGAGATGATGAGGGAACGTTAAACAATGCCTGCTGAGGGAAGTGAGGATGTTCTGCCTGGAAAAAAAAAAAAAAACTTCCCGGAAAGCAAAGGATGTAGCTGGGTTATTAGAAGTCAGCTAGTCCCAAATTCTTATTTTAATACATGAAACCCAGTCTTATGGAAGAGCAAGCAGGAGACAAGGCAGACATACAAACCCACATCCATTGACTAGCTATTCTGTGATCTTTCTACCTCATCTGCCTCTCCTTGACAAGACATCTGTTTTCAGATATTTTGTAGGGCTATAAAACGAAAGGACAACAAGGCTTGGCCCCGGAGGCCAGAACTTGGAGCACTGAGTAGAAGTTACAGAGATGCACATTTTGGCAGGATATGAGGGGAAACGTTGTAAGCATTCTCCCCAAGTAGATTGAGATGCATGGGTAGATGCTAAGTCTTTTAGGCCAGGAGGAACTGAATTTATCACAGCTGGAAAGTCATCTCGGTTTGAACATTATCTAAGTTTAAAGGTCATGTAATCCAGCCCTTTCATTTTACAAATGAGGACATCGAGGACCGGGAATCTAGGTAAACAGCTCAAGGTCTCTGAGTATAGAATAAGATTTCAAACCTCAGCCACTAATACGTGAAAACCGAGGCTGCGCGAGCGCTGGCCCGGGTATCTGTGTGAGAACCAGACTATAGTAGCTCGGAGATCACTTCCAGTCTCGAGACTGTGTCCATTCACCGAGAGGGCAAAGAGGAGGAATGGAATCCGTTAAAAGACAGTTGACTTCTTTCTGGGTCTGAGATTACGTATTAATATAAGCTTCTAGCGCAATGAGAAAGGAACAGAAAAATGGGATAGGATTGATTCAGGAGGAAAAGATGTGAAAGATCCCCGCCCTGGCTTCTTCTCTAGATTGGGCGTAGAAAGGCTGTTTTCGCTCACACTCTCTCTCTTTTATAGATCCAAAAGGATACAAACATAGGGCTTCGTGGCTTAGTTGGTAAAAGCGCCTGTCTCGTAAACAGGAGATCCTGGGTTCGAATCCCAGCGGGGCCTTATTTTTCTTAAACTACACGCCAGATTTAACTCAGACACAGATGCAGAAACACACAGACAGAAACAAAGTTTTGATTTTCAATTTGGCTGGAATAGAAAATGTGCAAAATGGAATAAAATAAGGAAGGGAAGGGAAGTTAGCTCCAGATTATTGAAAGATTGAATACCCTTCAAAGAAGTGTAAAATTTACTCACTAAACAATGGAAAACTCTAGAAGATTTTGAAGCAAAGGCTAAATAGCCATATCTATAGGTAAGAAAGCTTCTTCCATGGTTAAACAAGCATATGATTGTGACAGAATACCGTTGTGCTATTAGAAATGAGGAGCAGGATGCTTTCAGAAAAACCTGGAAAGATTTACATGAACTGATGCAAAATGAAGTGGACAGAACCAGAAGAACATTGTACACAGTAACAGCAGCCTTGTGGAATGAAGAATTGTGAATGACTTAGCTATTCTCAGCAATGCAATGATCCAGGACAATCCCAAAAGACTCAAGATGAAACTTACTCATCTGTCTCCAGAGAAAGAACTGATGTTGTCCAACACAGACTGAATCATTCTCCATCTCTGTCTGTCTCTCTCTCTGTCTCTCTCCATCTCTCGCTCTTTCTTTGTCCACTTGTGCAAAATGACTAATATGGAAATGTTTTCCATGATTTTCTATTAATGAGTGTTGTGAGACATCTGTTATACTTGAGGAAGCCTAGAAAGCTTTGCTGCAGGCCTGGATTTCCCAACTCCTTCCCCATCCCCACTTCCCCCACCTCTATTCCAACTACTGCCATTGCCTAAATCCAGCTCATACTCCCTAAATTCTGCTGCCTCCTTCCTCTCAATGATCTGTTCCCTAGGGCAATATCACACTTAGTCTTCCCTTCCCTTTTCTTTTGGGACTTAAGTTTATATACTAAGGAGGCTGTAGGTCTGGGTTGAGCTGTAAGGTCATCCACTTCAACCTCAACCTAATCTTCACCTATCTAATGGAGATCATTATTTACCTACACACACACACACACACACACACACTGACTCACTCACTTTTCTTGCTTGCTTGGGAGTTTCTCCTTGGTGACTGCTTGGGATTTGGAATCCCAGAAATTTTAGGAAAGACAAAGCAAAGGAGACCCTCCTGGAGGCCAGAGTCACATTTGTGCTAGTAAAACAGACCTGGGGGCATGCCTCTGACTTGCTCCAGGAGGTGTTGTGAGATGATAAATAGTGAGGGTGGGGTCCCAAGTAGACCTCCCTGGCCCCCAAAGGGCTAAACTTGAAGAGGTCACTGTTTAGTTGTACCCTTCTCTTCATGACCCCATTTGGGGTTTTCTTGGCAGAGATACTGGAGTGATTTGCCATTTTCTTCTCCAGCTCATTTTACAGTGGACAACTGAGGCAAACAGGGGTAAGTGACCTGTGCAGCATCACACAGCTAGGAAATGTCTGAGGGCAAATTTGAACTCAGAATGATGAGTCTTCCTGATTCCAGGCCACTTAGCCAACAATGTTGTGAGGAGATGTGGGGGTGGACAGCAGTGGGAGTGGGTGTGGGAGAGGAGGAGGAAAATGGGGGGAGAGAAGAGTCAAAGATCAAGGAGCCACAATGGAACATTCTGGAAAATATGTCAGAGCCCTTTGAAGAAATGTTAAACTCTCAAAAATAGTCACTGAGACAATCAGACCAGGAAATCCCCACTCACACATTCAAGACATTGGATCAAGATTCCCGCCTTTTCCCCCTTGGCCTGAGTTAACTATGTTGCTCTATTCTATCTCTTTCTCTGTCTCTCTTGGTACTTATTTCTTCTTTCCCACTGAGACCCACTTGTGCCAGGCCTACTTATTTATTTCTCTTCTCAACATCTTTAGATACTTTCAGAAAGAATCTGTGCCCTCCTAGTTCTTCAGATAGCAGATGGTGTCCCATTACACAGAACCTCTGGAGAGGAATTCCTGGATCTCTGAGCAGCTGAAAGAAGAAAACTGGTTATCATGTGCCCTATTCTCAGAATGATCCAAATACCTTTTGTGGAAAATCCGCTTGCTATACACCAGATATCTCTATCTTTCCAATGTAAAATTTCTTCATTTCACAAGGGATAACTCCCTTTAGGTAACCAGGTGGTCAAGTGGTTAGAATGATAGTGAATCCATTGTGTTTTGCATTCCTGGTTGTTGTTGTTCAGTTTTCTATCAACCCCAAGGCACCCACAAGCTCAAATGTAGAATTAATATTCCTTTGTAATTGGGAAGGACCTAAGAGAAAATGGGAATCATCAGCTGGACTCAGATCTCATATCACTTATTCATAGAACACAGAGCGGGGGCATTGGAAAGGAATCAGAACGGAGGATACAAGGATCAGTCCTGCTGCATCTAACATGCTAAGCAAGGCTTCTACCATCTAAGCAAATGGCTCCGTATCAAATAATCAGTTCACACACTACTCTGAACAGCCTTTAGAAGGCTACACACCTCAAATGCTTGAGAGGCTGTCTGTTTCTGACAACGTAAGACCAAAGGAGGACTTGTCTCATTGCAGTAAGTGGACAAGGCCAGAGTCTAAAGAGAAAGATGGGAGGTAAAGCTTCAGAAGACAAATGTAAATAGAGCAGTAGACAAACTTGAAAAGAAAGACAAGTAAGGCAGCCTCTTCCACCTGGATCTCCCTTTTTTCCCCACTCCCACTTTTTAGACTCTTGCTCAAGTAACCATGGCCTCTCCCCTATTAATGACTGGACAAACCCAGCAGGATGAAATGCAGGGCCCTTCCCAGGATCTGAAACAACAATGTTGGCAAGAGAGCCCAACTCCAACTAGACATATTCAGTCTACCGACTTACTCTGTGTGAACTTTCCTTGGCCAAAGAACAAAACTCATTTCTGCTGTAAAATTCTATTATACTCTTTTCATCTGAGGCAGAATGTAATGGATAAATTAATGTAATAGCAAATAACCCTGACATACCCAGGAGGGCCTGCTATTACAGGTTCTTAGATCTTCTTTTCTGAAAAGAAAGGCAACTTTTGAGGGGTCAACAATCACTGTAATCAACCGCATGTATCATTCACTTAGTTCAGGGGAAAAAGTCAGCACCCTGAACTTCAGAGAAAATACAAAGAAATCAGAATCAACAGACAGGGTTTCCAACTACCTGACAGTAAATAATACATCACAAATCAACAGACGGATAACTGTCTGACCATACATACATAGTTACACAGAAGAGAAGCACCAGCATCTGGTTTTTCAAAGACAAGGGACTGCTTAGAGGCTTCCCAGAGTCTCATCTGGCATACAAACCTTCTTCCAAAAACTAAACCCCAAAGTAAAACCTCACCTCAGAGTTTTTATACACTTTTCAGAGCCAAAGGGCATCACAACCCTTGAGAACCAGTGACTTATTAACAAAAGGTGTGGGCCTTCCTACAAATCTTCCCAATCAAACTCCCCTTAAAGGGTAGGCCCATTGGTGGGTGGGGAAGATCTTTTTTAATCACATTAAAATAATTAACAATACAAATAGATATACTGTTTCTAGTTAAAGACTCTTAATTAATTCGCTCAAAGGCAAGATTCAGTCAGGGGAATTTGATTATACTAAAGCAAAAACAGCAAAAGATACTACTTTGATTGCCATTACAATTACTCACCAATCCTGAGAGAAGCTATTTGTTCCTGGCTCAGATCCAGTAGAATGGAATGGTTATGGACAGAGGCTGCTTTGTTTTGGTCTTTGGCCCCAAAGGCCAGCTGAGGGACTCGTCCAAAGAAGGTGTTTCAAAAATGCTAGTTAATTTGCTTGGCATCAAATCAGGAGATTTATACAGAGGACTGTAAGCTGTTCAAGATGGCAAAAGGGGAGACCTACACTGGTCCTTCCCTGCTTTGCGGGATCCCAAGGTAAGAATGGAGGGAGAGAGAATAGAAAAGGAGTTCAGCTGGAATTCTAAACCAGGATCTCCTGCTTAGGAGCTAAGAGTTTTCACAACATTTGGGACCAGGTACTGGGAGCAAACTCAAGTGACCAAGGAACAAGGCTGACCTTCCTTTTCCAATTGCTTTAGGCTAACAGTTAGGGGGAGGAGTGCCACAGAGGAAGTAAAACAAAGGTTGGTGACAGACTCAGAATTCTCAGTTCTGCCTGGTGCCCAACCCCTTTTTCAGGTGCTGGCTCCCAACTATCCTGCTAGCTGTCCTAAGAAACTGTGAATAGACAGTCACATTTCCCTAATTAAGCCTCTGAGCATTGGGACTGAGATGGTTTATTCAGTCCAGCCCAAAATGTGGCTATGAATAACTTGTACTACTTATTGGGCTTCCTTTCTGCTTTTTAGTTCCTTGGAACATACATGCTGGGTTCTTGAAAGCCTTTCTGGTGAGACACAAACTTGGACAGGTTCTACTTTTCTGGGAAGACTTCATCTTTACTTGTGGAATCTTTGAGTCTTGTCTTCCAATTATTTTCCCATGTCTTTCTCAGGGCCCTTCTCTTTACCCCTTGTTGATCAGAGAGAAAAACAGGGAGGTGAGAATCCCATGGATTTGGGTGGGGAGGATTTCAGGGTATCTAAAAATAGGGTATGTCTCACCCCTTTCATGGCCTTAAAGTTTTAGTTATCATAGAAATACTGCCTTTGCTGCACCCCCCCCCCAAAAAAAAGAAACTGTCCCAAGATGGAAGACAATAGCGCTGCTGATAAGAAAAAGGATTTGGGGGTCAGTAATTGAATCTCAACAGCGAAGATGTGGAAAGCAACAGTGAAATGTGAATGTCCATTCTAGTACTGAACCAACTGATCTATTTCATGGATATGCATGGGAAATGTGTGGCAACCAATATTTTTTCTTGCTTCTGATTGTCTTATACAGTTCCCAAGGTTTGGTGGGAAATAGGATCATTTTAAGGAAAGGGTGTTCAGTCCCACCGTGGCACTCTGCCCTAGGATATGGAATCCAATTATAGTCCACTTACTTCTGGTTTACAAATCACGTGTAGAGGTGTGAATGTAATCAAAAGTGGAGGATGAGGGCATCGATGCCGCTACCTCTCGCATGCTAAGCAAGCGCTCTACCATCTGAGCTAATCCCCCACCACGAGAAAGCTCTATCATGCTTTTCAGCCAGTACCTGTGAAGTAGATGGGAGAAGGGAGGTTGTGTTCCATAAGAGGTAAATCTTTCCAAGGCAAAAAAATAAAAGCAGGAGCTTGGGGAGGAATAAGCTGATATTGGGCTTGACTTCTGAGTCTTGTTCTCTAATTATTTTCCCCTTTCTCAAGGTCTTTCTCTTTGCCTGTTGCCAACAAGAGAACCAGAACAGAAGCAGAGAGCAATCACCATGGATTTGAGGGGGAGGGGGAGTGGAGATTTCAATGTGTCCCACAATATAGTATAAAGATGTCTTATCACCTTCTTGGCCTTAAGAACACCACCACCACCCCCCAAAAAGAAACTGTCACAAAAAGGAAGACACAACAGTGCTACAGAAAAGAAAAAGGATTTGGAACAAGTAACTGAATCTCAGCAGCAAAAACAGAAACAAACCAATGCAGTTCATTATAGTACTGGCTCAACTAAGCCATTTCATTAGACATGGGTGTGTGTGTTCATCCTTCATTGCCAAAGAAGACCATGCCATCAGAGAAATAACGACATGACTTTCACTTGACTTTGTTTTGATTGAGGGAGGGCTGTGCAGGTCACTAGCCTCACTTCTCCTCCAGAGCCATCTGAAAATCCAGTGACCAGATATTCATCAGGATGACTGGAGATGACCCACAATGAGGCAATTGGGGTTAAGTGACTTGCCCAAAGTCATATAGCTAGTGATGACATGGGTGAGACATGTATTGGATGCATTTTCTCTCTAAGGTTTGATCATCTTCAGTTTTCAGCAAAAAGTTTCCAAAGAATGGTGGGGGCATAGTGCCCTAACTTATCAGGGAGGAGTAATCAGATATTTTTTCTAGTCTGGGCTGGCATTGCTACTGTATGAATGAGGGGGAAGGTGTATTTCTAGAGTCTGCCTGGTGTCGTACTCACTGCCAAGTGTGAAACAAATCAAAACTGGAGGATGCAGGCATCGATCCCACTACCTCTTGCATGCTAAGCAAGCGCTCTACCATTTGAGCTAATCCCCCAACCTAATACAGGTATCTCAATAGGTTTAGAGATGGCAACTTCTTCTAGTACCTGCAGGTACATGAGGGGGTATTAGGGAAGCAAGATTGTGTTTCATAAAACAAGAACAGGAGTTTGGGGAGAAAAGACTTGGGCCTGCACCTAAGTCAGAGAAGAGAGAAGGAAAGATTAGGAAGCTTAGTTATATCCTGAAGACGGTGAAGGAATGGGTCCAAGATTCCTATTACCCTAATCTCTAGGAAACTGAATAGATCTTGGCAAGGGAACTGTTTCCAGGGATTTTTTCTACAAACTTCAAACGCATCTCTGGGTCTGTTTCTGGGATGGTCTATTTCTTGGGGGTCATAGCTGACCGCTATGGAGAAAGAAGGGCTGCTGCTGTGCTGAGTAGACCTGAAAGGACAGTCTTAAGAAAGCAGAAGATCAGAGAAAGAGAGGCAGGCTAGTGGTCTTGACCACTTGGTCTTGACCAAGATGAAAGTAATTGCTGAAGCTTACCTCGGAAAGACTGTCACAAATGCCGTTGTCTCAGTACCAGCCTATTTCAACGATTCCCAAAGTCAGGCCACTAAAGATGCTGGAACTATCACTGGTCTCAATGTGCTCCAAATCATCAATGAGCTAACTGCTGCTGCTATTGCTTATGGTGTCGAGAGAAATGTGTTGATCTTTGACCTTGGCGGTGGTACTTTCGATGTCTCAATTCTTACCATTGAAGATGGCATCTTTGAGGTCAAGTTCACAGCTGGGGACACCCACTTGGGAAGGGAGGACTTTGAAAACCTAATGGTCAACCATTTCATTGCCGAGTTCAAATGAAAGCACAAAAAGGACATCAGTGAGAACCAGAGGGCTGTTTGCCGTCTTTGCATCACTTGTGAACTTGCAAAATGCACCCTCTCTTCTAGTATCCAGGCCAGTATTGAGATTGATTCCCTCTATGAAGGTATCAGCTTCTATACATCAATCACTCGAGCCCGTTTCAAAGAGCTGAATGCTGACGTCTTCCTTGGCACACTGGTCCCTGTGGAAAAGGCCTTAAGAGATACCAAGTTAGATAAATCACAGATTCATGATATCGTCCTGGTGGGTGGTTCCACTCAAATTCCCAAAATCCAGATGCTTCTACAAGACTTCTTCAATGGCAAGGAGCTCAACAAGAGTATCAGTCCTGATGAGGCTGTTGCTTATGGTGCAACTGTCCAGGCTGCCATTTTGTCTGGAGATAACTCTGAGAATGTTCAGGACTTGTTGCTATTGGATATCACTCCTTTTTCCCTTGGAATTGAAACTGTTGGTGGAGTTATGACTGTTCTGATCAAACGTAATACCATCATCCCCACCAAGCAGACGCAGACATTTACCACCTATTTGGACAACCAACCTGGTGTGCTTATTCAGGTTTATGAAGGTGAGAGGGCAATGACAAGGGATACCAACCAGCTTGGCAAACTTGAGCTCACAGGAATCCCCCAGCACCCAGAGGTGTTCCTCAGATTGAAGTAACATTTGACATTGATGCAAATGGCATTCTCAATGTTTCTGCTGTGGATAAGAGCACAGGCAAGGAGAACAAGATCACCACTACTAATGATAAAGGACGTCTGAGCAAGGAAGACATTGAGAGTGTGGTCCAGGAGGCTGAGAAATACAAGGCTGAGGATGAGAAGCAGAGAGACAAGGTGTCTTCCAAGGATTCTCTTGAATCTTATGCTTTCAACATGAAGTCTACAGTGGAGAATGAAAAACTGCAAGGCAAAATTGGTGATGAAGACAAACAGAAGATCCTTGACAAATGTAATGGAATAATCAACTGGCTAAAATAAGTCTGGATAAGACCCAGACTGCTGAGAAGGAAGAATTTGAGCATCAGTAGAAAGAGTTGGAGAAGGTCTGCAACCCCATCATTACCAAGCTGTACCAGAGTGCAGGAGGCATGCTTGGTGGATTCCCAGGGAGTGGAGCAGCCCCATCTGGAGGTGCATCTTCTGGACCTACCATTGAAGATGTAGACTAAACAACAGAAGAAAGAGCATTCCACACAGCTTTCCCAAAACAGAAGGACTAAAAATTTGTAGCCAAGGCAGTACCAGTTTAAAAGTAACATTTAAGTTACTGTGTAAATCTGGGCATTCTGAATACTTGAATGTGTGCAGAGGGAGAGAAGTGAACAACATTGTACTTTAGCAGTACTGTAAACAAGTGGAAATGCAATTCTTGTCCTGGAGAATAAAAACTATTTAAAATTGGCACCATGAAAAAAAAAAAAAAAGACTGTATCCTTTCCCTGCACATCATTGAATGGGGATTTCACCTGGGGACCCTGCCTCCTCTCCATGTCCCCTGCTGCTCTGTCTTTAGAATTAGAAACTTAAGGAAAACAGAAGAGGGTTCTTGAGATCCTCTGAGTCAGATCTCTAGTAATTATCCCCAGAGTGTGAACAATTGTGGCAATGACAATGTGGGCCTACTTCATACCTCCAGGATCTTCTATCAAGCCTTAAGATTAATCAGACCTTTGGCACCTTGTACCAAAATGTTTGGAAGGCACCTTTGTACAACCCTGAAGAATAGTAAGGAACATGATAAAGTGTCTTATGGGGAAGAAAGGAGAAGTTGAGGATGAAGAAAGGAAAGGGAAATTCTCTGGGACAGAACTTTTTGGATAAGTGATCAGCTGAAGAAACAGTCTCAGACAGCCAGACAAGAAAGTTCAGTTAGGTCAGTAACAATTCAAGAAAGTTTCTCAACACTCTCCCATAGGAGTCTGCATCTGAGAGCTCAGGGAGTAGAGTAGGACCTCTTTGCCCTTCCTAGGCTACAAGGTTTATTTGGCTGAGTACCTTTGTGCTTCTCAGGGTCAATTTCTCAATTTATCTTTCCCTCTTCCTCCTCCTCCTTGTGGGAGTTAGGGAGAATGAACCTACTCCCTTTTGCTCCTTCACATATTATATCTGGGTAACTTTTGACAAGAGGAGTCCCTAATGTCTGAGTTGATGGGAAAGAGCCTGGTGGTCCTGCATCCTTTACTAGTGTTTCTTGTCCTTCTATATTCTCTAAATGGGAGTTTCAATAGTGCCTCAAACTCAACATATTCAAAACCAAGTGCACTTTCTTTTTCCCTCATCCTGCTGCTCCTTCTAATTTCACTCTTTCTGTCTGTGGCAACACCCATTCATTCAATTAGTGTGGCATATTTCTTCTTCAGTCCTCTAAACTTGTGGTTCTAAAACTTTTCAGTGTTGTGCCAATCCCTGGCAAACTTTGGGCCCCACCCACCCTGTTCTAACTAGCAATTTCTAATCATCCCCTACCTCGGAAGATCAACTTCTGGGAATTTTTGCTGTGATCAGCAGTTTCTAACTGCCCCTATTCCCAGGCAGAGATCGCTGCAAGGACACTCCTGCAAACCTGCTCTTCCTACGGTTTAGCTGTTCTGTGACCCTGGCTAGGGGCAAGGTCATCGGCCTGCCTCTGTTGTCTAGAAGCAGCCTAAACCGATCCTGTGGATTTTCTAGGAAAGTGCTATCACCCTGCAATAAATAACTTGTGACTTCCCTCCCTCCCCTCCTGAGTGTCTATAACCTCTGTTTGCAACTCCCCACAATGAACTTCCCTGTCTGAGTAAGATAGTGGTTGTTCGGGATTGCAATTCTTTCAGCCTCAATAAATGTCTTACTTTATTAATGATTAATTTCTTGATCTGTTTGTATGCTGGTTTTACAGTTGTTTTTCTCTACAATATTATCATTGTATCAATTCTTCATTGACTTGGTGTGTCAGTTCGTAAAGGTCTCCCCATTTTCCTCTAGCTTAATAATAGTTCATTACGTGGTACATGCGTGTACCACAATGTGTTTGGCCATTCTCTAACAAGAGGACATCCCTGTAGTCTTCAGCTTTTAGCTACCACGAAACTCTTCAGGCACCTTCAAACAGTTGATAGCCTACTCCTTTCTGCTTTTGGAAGATTACATTTTCCCAAGATTTCTGTTTCCTTCCATAGCTTTCTCTGTCTTCTGCCCTCTTTAACCCTCTTTGGCAGTTTGTCCTGCACTCTCTATAGTGGCAAACACAGAGACAGAAAACCCGGTCAGAAAAAGGAGTGGGAAAGAGAAGTGGGAGGAGGAAAGTTGGTGGATGAGGTCGAGAAAAGGATAGTAATTCGTAATTCAGGAACACATAACAGGGCAAGACTGGAGGTATAGATTTGGGAGACATTGACATTATGAAGAGTTGAGGATGGAATGGGAAACACGTAAGTAAGAAGTTAGAGCCAGTACAGGATAATGCTCAAATAAAACAAGGAGTTCCTATAAAATGCTCAAATAAAACAAGGAGTCCTATAAAAAGGTTACGTCTCTGGGTGGGTTTGAACCACCAACCTTTCGGTTAACAGCCGAACGCGCTAACCGATTGCGCCACAGAGACTACGCAACTGGCAGCATTGTCCCAGACCTGGTCCGAGACCCATTCGCCTGCCACCACCAACCCTTCCCCTCCAAAAACAAATGAAGATGGTTAAGTCCCTCTAATGTCTATTAACTTTCAGGATCTTCATTTTGAACCAACATTCGTTCTAAAGCACCAAGAAGGAATTTTGATTCTTCACAACAGACGTCTCCCGGTCTGAGACCCCGGGATACAACAAAACAGACACAGGATTTTGGTTGCCTTTTTTTTTTTTTTCCAGAAGAAAGAAAAACACCAGTCTCCCGTCTTCGTCATTTCTTTTTCCCTTCCGCCTGGAAACTGGCCATAATTAGCTTCAAGATTCTTCCCCACCCAGTGGAACGGGTCCTGTGCTTGATACTGGGAGGTGAGCTGTCTGGGATTTTTCCTACTTTGATCAAATGTGAAGGAAGAAGACTGTCAGGCGGAAAGATTTGAATTTTGCTTCCTTGTATGACTTCTTTTCTAGACTTGAGCTTGTTTCAGATACTTGGGTATTTACAATCCTATTGAGGGCCCATCCCCAGGATATTTTGGGGAACAAGATTCTAGTTTTTGTCGCGATCAGTTCTGCTATAGCTGACTCTTACGTCGTCTCTGTGGCGCAATCGGTTAGCGCGTTCGGCTGTTAACCGAAAGGTTGGTGGTTCGAGCCCACCCAGGGACGGAAGCATATTTTTAAAAAACCTTGTGAAAATGTCGGGACAGCATTTGTTTGGAAATGACAATTCAACTCTCTAACTGATTTCTCCTGACCCAAGGGACTCTTTGCATATGTAAAACTACCGTTCGATAATCGACATCTCTATATGCTTTTGATCTGTTGTTTGTTTTTAATATTTATCATTGGATCTGCCTATAATCATTTCTGGGTGCTAAGAGACTCTTCATATAACGGTAACGAATGGCCCGGCGTTTAGAAATAGAAAAGAAGAGGGAAGATTCAGTTTTCATTGGAATCCAAATGCTATTGATATCTTCAGTCTGAGAAAATTAGATGAGAATCTATTGAAGGAACTTAGTGGAAAAAACCAGCATCGTTGGGGATGTAGCTCAGTGGTAGAGCGCACGCTTTGCATGTGTGAGGTCCCGGGTTCGATCCCCGGCATCTCCATCTGGTTTTCGTTTTCGTTTTTTTTCTTCCTTCAAGTTTGTGTTCCAGTTCGTCTCTTTCATGAAATTCCCTTTTTCAGGTCTCTCTGTACCTTTGCACATTAATTCCCGTGTGGATCATTACCATCCAGGAGTATTCCTCCGACCCGGGGTTTGGGATTTCGAATTGTTGATATTTTAGGAACGCCAAAAACAAAGCACAGCGTCTCTCTGTGATACAAATGACAGTACTTTGGAGAAGTACTTAGCTCTCTCATAGTCACCAACACAAGTCAAGAAAAAAACACTTCAGCGTACGGATGGGAAAACTCCCGTCCTAAACCCGCCCTCTCTCACACTCTCAACAAGTCAGTCAGATGTATAATTCCGGGGTCAACGGGGTCGTTTTGTTGCCCCTTCCCCCCCCTCCCCGCATTTCTTTTACGCTCAGCGAACCTCACTTGTGCCTACTTTCATTCTCGCTTCTTAGGGTTAAATGTCTTTCCTTTTGGTTTTTCAAATTATGAATAATATCCCAAAGGCAGGGTGTGGAGACCCTGAGGAATATGAGGAGAGAAAGAGGACATCTCATTGATAACACCCTCAACCCCTACCTCTCTGGGTATAGGACTCAAAACTGGAGGATGCGGGCATCGATCCCGCTACCTCTCACATGCTAAGCGAGCGCTCTACCATCTGAGCTAATCCCCCCGCTGCAGTTTACAAGCCACATCCAACAAGAATTCAGAAACTCTTACCTAAACAGATGAGAGAGTTAGGACTATGATCAAGTGATCAATCCTTGCGACGATTCCTGTTTTAAAAAATAATAAACACCATTTGCATAGAATTCACCTGCGATTCACCTACATGTCTCCACTCCTTCAGTGTGAAATGTCCTCACGAGTAGAAGAGCTGCCTGTCTTTATTCTGCTGGCGGAGAGGCTCATGAAGCGATGGTTGGCGAATCTTTTAAGACCCTGGATGCCTGGCGGTTCACGCTTCTTACTCTTCTCTTTCCCCAAACGCCCCAGCTCAGGCCCTCAACCACACAAACCGTGTTTATAGCTCTCTGTGGGTTCTTGTAGTTGTCTTCCAGACAGACTCAGGTCCTGGGACTCATTTCTCTCGGACATAGCCTGATCAACACACCTCTGATTACACACAGCTAGGAATCAAAACTGGAGGATGCGGGTATCGATCCCGCTACCGCTCGCATGCTAAGCGAGCGCTCTACCATCTGAGCTAATCCCCCGTAAGCGAAAGTGTCTTACAAGCTACTCGAAAGAAAATCTAGAAGCAGACAGACTTTAGTGCTGGACTCTGTCTAACTCAGAGAATTCAAGGGCAAAAAACGCGGTGCGGGAGACCAGAAACAATAGGGAAAAGAGGAACGGGAGAGAGCCTTGGAGTATGTAAGCGTCGCTGGTAGGCCGACCTGAAAGTAAAGACCTGGGTGGGAGACTGACCTTTCGAGAACTCTTCCTCAAAAATCTGCGAGGAATCCTAGGGAAATGCTGCCTCCAGGGTGGAGCCTGTCATCCATTCCTGGGGAGGATCTGCCAAAGATCAAAGGAGACACTTCTCTGAATTCAAATCTGAATTCGGGTGACTGGGTCGTATGAAAATAATGGGCTCAACATATATGAATGGAGACAGGTGGACCCTCGAGGAAAAAAATAAAGGGACTGGGAATCATGCATTGCGGTACGCCAGAGAAGAGAAAAGAGGTGCTTGCGATCGTGAAGTTAAAGAGACTTTAATCCTGGATCAGGCAAAAAGAGATTCATGGTCGCAAGAATATCTGAAGATTTTATCAATTTTCTCAAAGCCCTCTTTTGATATTTTCTTTTTTTCAACATATCTATAGTGTTCGTCCTTCGTTTGAAGAAGACTAGAAGACTATATCCTCAGAGAAATGATGACATGACTTGCACTTGACTTTGTTTTGAGTGAGGGAGGGCTGTGCAGGTTCACCAGCCTCACTTCTCCTCCAGAGCCATCTGATCCAGTGACCAGATATTCATGAGGATAACTACAGATGACTCAAGATGCACTGGGAGACCTTGGGCCCTTTAGGCAGAGGTCTTTGTAGGTACTCACTTAGGGCAAGGTAACACCCATTTCATTGAATAGGCCTGTTTAAGAAGTAGCCCCTTTAATGAGGCCAAGAAAAAGAAACACATCAGGCTGGGTGGGAAACAGCAATAGTTACTATTGATAATCACTGTCTTTTTAGAAATGAGAAGGCAGCAGTTTGTAGGGATTAAGTTGAAAATGACTGTGACCTTTCTCACAGATGATACATGGAAAATAAATATTTGTCTGTTGTATTACTTTTTCTACTGTTAATAAATAGTAGAGTCACTAACACTGATGGCTATTTAAACCTGGGACAGTAAGATGTGAGTAGAAGTCAAGATAGAGGAATGAGCAAAAGTCTGCAGGGAAAGAAGTTTCTCCAGTTTATTAAACACACATTTCACACAGTACTGGAAGATAACTCAGATTAAGGAGAAGGCCTTGTAGTCCTAGGGAGGAATCACTTGAAAACCAACCAAGATGCTTCGTTCCCCAGATTCTTCACAGACTCCAGAAAAGGATTTCTTGAAAGGCTAGGCCTCCAGTCAGTCCGTCAAGACCACCCACTGCCTTATGTGTATACTTGCCCCTCCCAACGCTTTCCTGCACCCTTATTTTCCTCTGCTCTCTAATCTACCCCACCCATCCTTTGATCTTAGAGTCTCTGAAGTAGAAAAAATTAAATCGGGCCTGGGAATCATGCATTGGGGTATGTCAGAGAAGAGAAAAGGGGGATCATTTGCTGAGGACTAAATAGAGTAACAGATTTTTGAAGGTGGGAAGGACATGAGAGAAAGAGGTAGGGTCTTCCTGAGGCCCTAATTCCTGTCGGGCTGCCTTTCTCCCGTAGATATGAAGGAGAGGGAAAGGAAGGTGTCGGATGATCAGCTCTACCGCGCTACCAATTAGGTGGGAGAGGAATCAAAAGTGGAGGATGCGGGCATCGATCCCACTACCTCTCGCATGCTAAGCGAGCGCTCTACCATTTGAGCTAATCCCCCTTCCTCACTGCGTATTTTGGCAAGCTATATTTCACTGAATCTAGAAGGCCATATGCTTATCTACTACTAATAGAGAAGAGAACACCAAAAAGGCATCTGCGTGGACCATGGCGTGCTTGACTTTTAGATTATATCGTGAAGGTGAGAGTAAGGGAGACAACTAGAGACAACTGAGGAAAGAGGAGGGAAGTGCTTCTAGATTTGGGATTGTATTTTTGCTTCCGGTTTCCTCCGCCATTGGGAAAGAATAGGAATGAGTACTAGAGATGATCCAGAAGTGAAAGTCGAAAGCTTCATTGCATGACCTAACAAGGTCTCCTGTACAGGAAAGAGCAAAGAAAAGGTCAACTCTTTTTCTCTGTAGATTCCACCACAGTTTTTGCACCGGCTCCGTGGCTTAGTTGGTTAAAGCGCCTGTCTAGTAAACAGGAGATCCTGGGTTCGAATCCCAGCGGGGCCTGAGGTTTTTGCCCACAAGTTCTGCCCTTCCAGTCTCAATTGTGTTCTTTGCTACAACCCCGCATTTCTGAAGCACCTGCTACAAGACATACAGGTCCCTTATCTGAGTTCCGAAAAACAGCATTTAATTCATATCCCACCCCCACACCCAACCGTCTCCCTCTTATTAGTGACAGCAGATCGCAGCCTTTCTTTTCATCTTCTGACAGAATATATCTGTTCGTCCTTGTATCTCCTTTTTCCCATGGTTTTTTTTCTCATACTGTAGCTCGACCCAGTGGTGCTCGTTGTCAGGATGGATACTCTCCGATGCCTTTAGACCCCTTTCGAATTTGGAGATTCTTTAGATTTCGAGTTCGGTCGCCCAGGTTATTTATGCAAGAAGTCGCGTTTCTCTTGGTTCCTGGGAATATAAGGCAGATAGTGCGATTTCCTCATAATATTTCCTATAAGTTCTAAACCCCTGTCACGGCTAACTCCCTTGCACTTCACCTTGATGTCCAAATGTTCCCAAAACAGATTTTAGCAGGAGAAAAGGTGGCCAAGAGGTTAAAGCTTCAGACTGCTATCAATTGTGCTCTACCTTCGTGGATTCAGTTTAGGCCCTTGTTAGAGTCTGGAAGATGGGAGCTTTTGAATAACTATGGATTATGACAATATTAAAGAATGCTACTTTCGCCTTCATAGGACACAGATTTTTAAAATAACCTTTCAGGCCTACTTAAACTGCACGACCAATTGGCAGCAACTCAAGATAGATAAGTAACACATTTCAAAAGGGAGGTATCAGCCCAGGGAGGAAAGGAGAATATTTAGAATGCAACCAGCAGAGTTAAAGGAAAACTTTCCCTCTCTGAAGTCTGCAAACCTGGGGAAATGACCAAATACTTTTACAATTTTGAAAGAATTCCTTTTAGACAAAACTACAGAGTCTCATGCAAGAACAAGTCATTGTCACTACATTTGGACAAGACTTCCTACTTTACTGTGTCCTTGCATAGTTTCATATACTTAATTTGTTCTTCAAAATGTATTGGGTCTTTCTAATATTAGGCCATCAGGTGGTTAGTCCATCAAGGGGTTGTGAAATTATTGTGGTTTTTAATGTTCCCCAACATAACCTATCCCTCTGGTGGTCATTCCGATTTTATTTGGGGAATCTCCAGAGGGAGAATTTTTTATTACTCTGGAAAGGTTAATTTACTTTTGAATGGCTCCATTGTTAGGAAACCGTTTCTTAAGCCAAGCCTAAATCACCACTTTAAAATTGCCAAGACTGAAAGTAGACAAATTGATGTGGCTTATCAATTTCAAGTCATTCGCCCAGACAGGGGGTGGTTAAAGAAAGTTACTGGTCTCAATTCCTTCCTAAGGGTCAGAGGCACCCCCCCACACCCTCATTCAGATACTCCTCTATTAGCTACTCCTCTCTCCTTGTCCCATAGAGATTAGAATGGAAATACTGAAATCATGGGAAAAGAGTACATCCTAAGGCCCTGCTGGGATTCGAACCCAGGATCTCCTGTTTACTAGACAGGCGCTTTAACCAACTAAGCCACGGGGCCGACACACCTGCCACTTTAAAGTCGACAGCAAAAAAAAGAAAAAAAAAACCGAACCACACACATTTTTCATTTTCTTGACGTTCACTACACATAAGTACAAGAGTTTTAGGTCTTTTCCTCATGTATCATCCCCAGAGCAAATTCTTATTCCATCTCTATTACTCAGGAACACAAGTGAAATATAATCTCAATCTTGGAATCATTTTTCCATCTGACTGTCTCTCCTCTTCCCACTTTACACAATCATAAATATTCGGGATCCAAAGGGGAGGCACAGACAAGATGTTTCATCCAGCAGTTGAGTGGAAGTCCCCCAAACAGTCGTCAATCGTCCAGGCAAGGCACTTAAGAAATAACATGCCATGAATTCAATTAAACCTCCAGGTATAGGGAGCTCAGGATCTGCTCATTCTATATTGAGGCAGCTTTATGCACCTTTTCCTCTTCCATCTTGTCAAATTCAACCTCTCTGAAAAAATAAGTTCTTTAGAAAAAGCACTGTCTTAGCACAAGGTCTAGCACATGGTAGGTGCTATTGCTTATAGGTGGTATAATGGATAAAGTGATGGATATGGAGTAAGGAAAAACTGAGTTCAAATTCAAACTCAGACACTTTTTAGGCATGTGACTGGGTCAATCTCTTAACCTCTATTTGCCTCACTTACCTCATCTGTGAAGTATTGAGGATATTGATAATAATAGCATCGACCTTTCAGGGTTGTTGTCAGGTTCAAATGAGATAACAATTGAAAAATGATTAGCAAAATGTCTGGCACTGGGAAATCCCAATAGAAATGGTTAACTATTTATTCTCTTTCCTTCCCATATCACCTGATTCTGTTCTGGCCACCCAGAAATAAGAATGGTTTCCTTCATCAAGCCACACAAGTAAAATAAACTTCAACAGCTCTCCCACAGAGACTGTCAATACTGTTACTCTATCTTTAAAAGGCAATAAAAGTGTGGAGTGGCTCTTTATCTTGTATACTTGCCCCACCCAGGGCTTTTCTGCACCCACATTTTTCTCTGCTCTCTAATCTACCCCACCTATCCTTTGGTCTTAGATTCTCTGAGGTATAGGCTCATGACCTTCTAGATTCAGTGAAATATAACTTGCCAAAATCTACAGCAAGGGAGGGGGATTAGCTCAAATGGTAGAGCGCTCGCTTAGCATGCGAGAGGTAGCGGGATCGATGCCCGCATCCTCCACTTTTGATTCCTCTCCCACCTAATTGGTAGCGCGGTAGAGCTGATCATCCGACACCTTCCTTTCCCTCTCCTTCATATCTACGGGAGAAAGGCAGCCCGACAGGAATTAGGGCCTCAGGAAGACCCTGCCTCTTTCTCTCATGTCCTTCCCACCTTCAAAAATCTGTTACTCTATTTAGTTCTTAGCAAATGCTCCCAATGGAAATTTAGGAAGGTAGAAATAGGCCACTGGGGGAAAAAAGCTGCATGCAGGCTTACCGAGGCAGAATGCAATAAGAGTCTGCTAGGTAGCAAACATCGTGCTAAGCACTTTCAACGACTCTGGAAGGAAGGTGCCATTATTGTCACTGTTTCACAATTGAGGAAAACAGAGTAAGAGACTTGTCCAGATCCATAAAGCTAAGAAATTGTCCGAGATCCGATTTTGAATTTGGATCTTCCAGTCTCCAGGCCTATCTCTACTCTGTCCACTGAACGACCTAAAGGGGTCAAAATGCATTGGTAGTTCGTTGCCATTAGCCATTCCCTCACCTTTTGTCTTTAAAGGTCTGCAGCTTTTGTGCATATGAGAGCATTTTACTTTGGAAGGGTGAAGTCATTTAATTGTTTTAACTTTGTGAGAACGGGTTGCAAGGTCATAAGCACCATGCATTCAGCTGTTCGGAGACATACTTTTATATTCTGTTGGGGCTAACTTGTGAGTAGATTAGCTCAAATGGAAAAGCACTCGCCTCTCAAGCGAGCTAGCTGAATCGATGCTTGCATTCTCCAGTTTTGATTCCTTTACTTCCTCAGATCGAGACCCGGAATCTTGAGTGTAGATCAGCTAACCGGTTCCCACTCCTCCCTATCCAAAGAAGAACGGATGTCCCGGAAGAAAGTCTGCCTGAAGAGTAACCTGGCCTTTCTCTACTACGCTTTCGTGCGCTTGGTAAATGCATCACCGAATCGCAGAAATGCAGAATTGAAATAACTTCTGGGTATCTTGAAGACTATACATATAGCAAGAGAAACGATATCCAGACTTAGGGAGCACAATGGGTTTGCAAGTTCATCTCTCTAACCATTTACCCACCTCATCGCCTAACTGTAAGCATTTCTGCATACGTGAAGTTTTCCGTGGGAAAAGAGGAAGCCGTCTGATGGACCACAAGTGAGTTCGAGGCAAAAGAGATTTTAACCGTTTGTATCAGGAATATCACTACAACAGAGCAGGATAATAGCCCTCTGCTCTCAACTGCTTGTAAGTGTGGGACTTGCAGCTTTAGAGTCCTAGGTAAGAGCACACCCTGAACTCTCTGGAGGAAACCTCTCCACAGAAGCAGCTCGGTTCTGTTTACTGTCGTTATTCGACCTTCGAAGAGTACCAATGACATCAAAATGTTGGGGCCAAGATACAACGTGTTTGAATGTAGCCGACCAGACCCTACGAACTCGGAAGCTTCTACCACAGGTCAGGTACAAATAGTTCGTTTGACCATTTGGAAGAGAGGTGTCACTAGATTAGCGCATCTCACGTTCCCTGTGTGTTACTGCGATTCTGATTTGCTCAAAGACCACATCGCCTTCTTTGATAGGGGTATGTCATGCTGAATGGTCCTTTGCCAGCGTCTCCCAAGTCTCACGATAGATACTAAAGTTCTTCAGAAGGTCCATAATAGGGTCCTTGTACTGCTTCTCCTGACCTATGTGTGAGAGCTTACCTTATGCGAATTCTCCATAAAATAATCTTTTAGGGTGAAAACATAAGTTTGACGTTCGAGCTAAGCGCTCTCTTCAGTAGAGTTTAAATACTTGGCTGCTCAGCTCGAGAGAGGCCCTCAGTGTCTAGTAGCTTATCTTGCCAGGTAATCTTCAGAACCATTCTAGGATAATTCAAAAGCAAGCGGCACTGAACCTACCAGCCGAGATGAAATGGGACTCTGTGAACCCAAGGAAGTTTTTTCTAGCATTGTCTTTCCTTTAGTTTCTCGGATTCCAAACTCTGAGTGGTATCGTATCCAAAGGAGAGCGGCCAGGCCAGAAATTCTTCTCTAGAAAACAAGCTTCACTGAGAATGGAATTAAAGAGAAAAGCGTTGGAGATACCGGGGATCGAACCCGGGGCCTCACACATGCAAAGCGTGCGCTCTACCACTGAGCTATATCCCCAATCTTACTGCTTGCTTTCCGCTATATTTCCATGTGGTTCTTACTTATTTTTCTCAGAGAGGTTGGTGTGGGATGAGTGTTGTCGCTTTGAAATTCCATAGTGGGATTTCCCCAAATCTGCCGTGTCGTTAGACATGAGAAGTGAAGGAGAGAGAAAAGTCAAAGGTCTCTTTGACACCACCATTCCTCAGATCGTCCAATTCTCCCATATCTACATTATTCAGTCTTTATCTGGAATTGTCCGACTATTTTAAACAATATTGACCATGACTCAGTTCAACACCCCATGTTTTTCTATTTCAGGGACATTGCACTCTTCCTATAATATTCTGTCCTTACCACATATCCTTACCTTCACGTTATTCATTTCTCCTTATTCTCCACATTTTACTCATTTTATGGTTAGCTGATTGGTTGTTGGTTGGATGTTGACCATTCTCAAGGATGATAAAAATGAAATCACTATGTTGGGGTCCAAGTATGATATCCAGCTGTGTCTGACAAGACCAAAATAAGCAGGGAAGGTTCCATCACATGAGCATTTGGAGTGGAATCCATTTTATATGGAGACACCTAGTTAATGGTGGCACTAAAATAGTGGACTCAGAATGAAGAGAACTTGTGAAAGTGTGTGGAAGTGAGAAACATTAGACAATGACCTCCATTTTGGAAAGAATAAGGTGTTGGGGTTTTTGTTTTGTTTTGTTTTGAGGAGAGGGCACAAACTAATGGGGATATCATGCCAGAAACATTTTTGTGTTTCTGGAATGCAGAAGAGAAATGAGGATTAAAAATATAAATGTGGAAATCACTTTAAAGAGTTGAAGCCGTGGAATGAGATTGCTAAAGTGAGAGAAATTGAAGCCCTCAAGACAAAGCAATAGCAGTTAGACTGTTTGGAAGATCTAGGAAAATGTATAGGGAATTCCATATTTCTTTTGCTCAGTGGTAACTACTTCAAGAGCCAAACTCAGGTCCCTAGGTGGGCTTTGAAGAGGACAAACAAACAGACTCTATCTTGAACCAATTTTGACCATTCAGATCCCTATGACCTGATAGTAGGACACTTATGAAGTAAAATGTATTAGAATGTAAAACAAAAAGAGGGCAGAACCCCCAGAATGCACAGCACAGTAGGAGCCATGCTTAGAATAATCTAATTCACTTATCTTTGTTTCATTTTTTATTTCAACGTTCATTTTTTGTTACTGTAAAAAGAAAAACCTGACAAACATCAACATACATGAGTGTTTCCATATAGGCAGAAGAATAATGTAATTCATGGATCTCTTCCTTATTAATGCTTTTCAAAAAACACAGTAAATTTAACACCCTCAGTTTATGGTCTTCTGGGTGTGCCTGGGTCACTGAGAGATGTATAGACAGGATCACAAAGCTATAATATGTCAAAGGTAGGACACTAGAAACAAAGTCTTCCTGACTTTAAGATCCAATTTTTAACTACTGTCTTGCACTACTCTCAACACTTCATTAAAACATAATAAATTAGAGAGAAAAAGGACCTTATCAATAATGCAATCCACTGCTTTCGCTTTACAGATGATGAAATTGAGACCCAAGAACGATTGTTAAAATTTATTATTTCTTATATTTTAATTAAGAAGCACTTAAAAAAATAATCTGCTCCTCACTAATTTGGACTGAAGTGGAGTTGTGAACTGATCCAACTATTCTGGAGAATAATTTGAAACTATATCCAAAGAACTAGGACTTTGGCCTAGCAATGCCAATACTAAATCTGTATTCCAAAGAGACCAAAGGAAAAGGACCAATTTGTACAAAAATATTTATAGCAGCTCTTTTAGTGGTGGCAAAGAATAGGAAACTGAGAGAATGTTCATCAGTTTGGGAATGATTGAACAAATTGTAGTATATAACCGATTCCTATTGTACTATAAAAAATAATGGGCAGGGTGGTTTCAGAAAAACCTGGGAAGGAACATGAATCAATGTAAAGTGAAGTGAGCTGAACCAGGAGATAATTGTACACAGCAAGAGTGGTATTCTTGATGATCAACTGTGAATGACTTAGTTTTTCTGATCAAAACAATGATCCAAGACAAATCTAAAGGATTTATGATGAAAAATGCTATCCACCTCCAGAAAAAGAACTGATAGTGTCTGAATGTAGATTGAAGCATACTTTTGGTACTTTATTTTTCTTAGGGTTTTTTTCTGTTTTCTTTTTCACAATCTGTCTAAAATGGAAATATGCTTTGCACGACTTCACAGATTATTTTATATCAAATGGCTTACCTTCTCAGGGAGTGGTGAGAAAAAGGAGAGAGGGAGAGAATTTGGAACTAAAATATTTTTTAAATGAATGTTAAAACTTTTTGTACATTTAATTGGGAAATATTTAATTAAATAAAAATCTGTGGGGTGGAGGGGAATCTGTTCCTCTCCCTACTCCTTCCCCCACTGAACAAATATTAAACAACAAAGCTACGGGGAAAAAGCCTTATTGCATATCTGTATAGTCTGGCTCTGGCTCTGGCTCTGGCTCTGGCTCTGGCTCTCTCTCTCTCTCAAATTAATCTTTTCTTTGTCAAGAGATGAGTTATTTCCCCTTGTTTAAACAAGTAATATCTCTTTTGGCTTATGTGCCTGGTTTTCAATGACTTGAGTCAACAATATTTCTTCCAAACCATAGTAGAGATCATATCTTCATGAGTTTTAGAGCAGAGCTAATCAGTAATATTAAAAGTATATCAAAAGATTCCCTTTGTCCTCCAAGGAAATGACTTTAAGTTCTGTTAGAACTGAAATGAGATGTCATCAGAACAAGGCGCTGACTTAGAGAAGGTTCAGAAACTTTACTTACCTTTGAACTTTTCTGAAGTTTGGGATGGTTGACCTCCTTCAGTTGTAGCGGGAAAAGAAAGGACTTGAGAAGCAGAAGCCTGCGACTCATATCCTGAAATGCTGGACAAATTTAAGTCCCTAAGGAAACCAAAGCTACTTATCAAATAACCTCACACATACAAATCCTGAGCTCTGCCTCTCCAAGACTGCTGGGAGCTTCATCCCAAAAAGCTTCCTCTAGCATTCACTTATATTCTTCAGGAGTTACTTAGATCGAAGGAACCTAGAGGCCAACCTCCCAGATTTTAGGAACTGGGAGAATTTATCTGATCTTTTTCACTTCCTATCCTTTGTGGGAGGAAGAAAGGAAACAAGCATTCATTAAACCCCTACTCTATGCTAGATACTTTTATAAGTATTAACTCCTTTGATTCTTAAAATAATTCTAATAAATAGGTACTATTATGATCTCCATTTTGCAACAGGAAATTGAAGCTAAAGAGAGGTTAGGTGACTTGCCTAGGATCCCAGAATTATCTGAATTTAGACTTGAGCTAAGATCTGCTTGACTCCAGGCTCAGTTGGTTCTTCGGAGAACGGAATTCATTGGGGGGAGCAGGGGATCGGGAAGGTGAAGAGGCAAAAAAAAGGTACATAATTTGAGATGTTCTCCAGAAACAATCAGGAGCCAGGAAAGATTTTTTTTTTTTAAGCAAGAATGTGGTGCCCAAATCTATGAATAAGAATGATAATTGCAATAGCTAAAGGAAAGGCACAGTTTGGAGACCTGAAGACCTGTTAGTACACTATTAAAATAGACTAGGAGGGTGATAATGAGGACTTGAATCAGAGGCGATGGGATCAGAGTTGCTCTGGGATTAAAGAGGAGACAGGATGAAGAGCTAGGACAGATAAGGAATCCACAGAACTTCAAAGACATCTTCTGTGACACCTTGGAAGGCAGTCTGGCCTCCTCGAATCCTGAACTTTTGCTCCTCACAGCTATCTGTAACTCTCAGCAGGCTCCCCTGTTTCCTCCTTTTTCTACATCAAAAGGTGGAAAACTCCTCCCACTCTCTCTTCATCCTTTTCCCCAGTCTTCGAGGTTTGTGTTTTGTCCAGTTCCTTGGAAATGCTTGTCTCTCTTCGCTTTCATCCTTAAAAATATGGGTGTACTGAAGTGCTAGTGGAATGATGCAATCATTAAGGAGATTCAAGAATTACCAGGACGGTGAGGAAGGATAGTTCTATTTGCGATTGACTGATATTAAGGAACTAACGATGTAGGTATGAAGTCAATTGCGTGGATCTGGAGCATTGAAAAATACCTGAAACAGTAACGCGGATATATGGCAGTCAGCAGCAAGGGGGAGTGCCTTACAATGACATTTCCAAATAAAACCCAAACAAGGATAAGAGTTTCTTTCACTTACACACGGTTCTTTAAAATCGCACGTCCCTGGGTGGGCTTGAACCACCAACCTTTCGGTTAACAGCCGAACGCGCTAACCGATTGCGCCACAGAGACGGCACTAACAAAGTGCAGCAGAAGTGATCAAGACAAAAACCGGAATGTTGGGCCCTGAAGTGTCCCGAGTATGAAATCCCGATAACCCCACAAGATTCGTACAATTACGTACGAAACCTGCAACAAATACATGCCTAGAGAAACTGGCTGATTGTAGCCAGGAAATGGGAGGGAGAATGGGGAGGGACCAAGAAGGGGAGATTGATAGTTTTCTTTTCTCTAGTTGGAATAAAACTATAGTAATGACAATCACTGTGGCTGGGTTATCGTACCTCAGGAGAAGAAACGAATCCTTTGATTCCTTCTTTTTGGAGAGTCTGGGGGGCTCGTATTTATTCAAAATTATGACTCTGAAGCTAGTATGCACTGGAGGGACTCTGTTGTCTTATTGAGCTTTATTGTTCGTTTTCTTGGGAGCCTGGGGATGGGGTTATCCTTCCTTATGTTGACTAAACTTTTCTTTCGCTGAGTCTCTGTGGCGCAATCGGTTAGCGCGTTCGGCTGTTAACCGAAAGGTTGGTGGTTCGAGCCCACCCAGGGACGTGTAGTTGGCCGATATTTCCTTATTGGCCTTATCTAGTGTTTTCGATTCTCACATGCAAACTTCTACTTCTGACTCTTCTGTGCTCTCCCATTTTTTACTCAGAGGACTTCTTACACTCTTTCCACTTACTTCCCCTTTCCAGCTCCGAAAGACTACTTGAATTTTGTCGCAATACTTTAGATAACAACAGGAAGCTGATCAAGAAAGTAAACCGTTGGTAAAGACGGAATGGGATCCTGAAAACATAAGGATAGAGTGTAATGACCAGAATCGAAAAGAGGAATGGCTGATCAAAGGTGTTTAAAAATAAAAATCTGCCTAGAGTTTAACAAAAAGAGGGCGAACGCTTATGGGCATGATACATCTGGAAAATCTTGAACTCTTTAAGTGGTTTTTGTTGTTTTCTGTTACTCCTCCCCCGGTTCCATGGATTCCATCTCAGTGACATGTTTGTGGTTCTTCTAGTGGCTGCTATATCCTTCCCTCTGTGGCCAACATATGGTTTCTTGTGCTCAAAACCCCTCAGTGGCATTATATTGCTCAAGATCAAATTTTGGGTCTTTCTGTTCTCCTTTGTATGCTTCCACTTAAAGTGAACTCCTGTCGAGTCACTATCACATGGGCTCTTCTTCTGGGGTGATAATGAAGAATCTGGGATTTGGAAAGGACCTCCTGCATGTACGAAATAGCAAGCCGGTGTGAAGAGAAGCAGACTACACTATGTTCCAGAGTGGGATATGTGCACTAGTGAACAGCACTAATTATTCGGGAAGGTTCTCCTTCAATTGAGCCTAAATTTATTATTTCCTTCCATGGATTTTCAAGACCCTTATATTTATTTCCTAGTATCTTTCCTTAGAACCATTTTCTGCTTATTAATATGTTTCAAAAATGTGCTGCCCAGAAATGAAATTTTTACAGAATCATATAAATTTAAATTTGGAAGATTCTGTCACCATATCTAAAGAAGTTTTCTAGTTCAACCCCTATCTCCAAAGAAATTTCAAAACAAGTTAGGAGACCTATCAGACAGTCAAAGTTAGGGAAACCATGCCCTCCTGAGCCAGACCATTTCACATTTCAGAATGTATACGATGTTAGAAAGTTTATCTTGTCATCAATCTTAGATTTGCTTCTTGACCCATAGCTCCCGATTTTGAACTGAGGCAAAATAATAGAAATTGAATCCTTCTTCAGTGTAACAGCTGTCAAATGCATGAAAACAGTGATCATGTCCCTGATCTATCTTTTCCAGGTTAAACATCCCCATTGTCTTTTGCAAACATAACCAGATTAAAGACCATTCAATTTCCATGTTACTCATCCTTCCATGTGAGAATGGGTTGCTTTTCAGTTCTGTGGGAGAGAAATAACGGGAAGGCAAGTTGCCTGGGACAGCTGGCACAGAAAATAAAATCTAAGCAACTTAGAACCCTTTTTAGCTCTCCTTCCTTTCTCTCACCAGTAAGGCCTAAAATCTAGGTATTTTTCTGGATTTATGTATTCTCTCTAATTTTGGAAAGCTATCAAATGTGAATTAATGGCATCCCATTTCATTCTAATTCTGAGTCCCTATACTGCAAGTATTCCAACAATTGTATAAATCTTTCCCTCTTTCCCTGGGTATTTCAACATACACACAATTAAATACAATGATAAGGTCAACTGGAATTTATACCAAACTGGTTTATTTGTTAATTTTTAGAACCAAAAGAAGTAAAAGCAAAGAGGATCCTAAGAAACAAGAATGGCTAAAAGGAGGGAGGGAACAAGTCTTTATTAAGCACATGTGCTAGACATTATACTACATGCTTTAAAAATTTCATCCTTGACTAAGTTGAAAATGTATTTAATAGGAATGCATGTGTAGAATCTATATAAGGTTGTATGCTATCTCAGGGAGGGAGAGGGGAGGAAGGAGGCAAGAGGAGGAGGGAGGGGGAAAAAATCTAAGACGTATGGAAGAGGTTGTAGAATACTGAAAACAAATAAAATAATTTAATAAAAACTTTGATCCTCACAACCTTGGAAAGTAGGTGCTGCTTTATCTCCTTTTTATAGATGAGAAAACTGAGGCAGAGGTTAATTGACTTGCCCAGAGTCAAGTGGCTAGTAAGGGTCTCAAGTTGGATTTGAACTCAATCTTTCTGACATCAGACCTATTAGAGCCTCTATCCATTGAGATATTTAGTTGCCTCTAAAGGAGATTTGTCTCTCAGAGACAGAAAAAAGAGGGCAGTGGGAAGAACAAGACTTCACTGGGCTTTGTCTCCATGCACAGCTGGCAGCAGTTGCTACCTGTCCCTGTTTGTCTTGCATTCAACTCAATCATACAGTCTCTGTCTCCTAGTCAGAGAATCTGCAGCTCCACACTCTTGAAATATGCCAGTTGGCACAAAGCAGAATCAGAACCAGCATCAATTGAGGCTCACAACTTCCCCTCCATGATTAGATCACTTCTTGTTTCTCAGGTAGTTTCAGTTTTCCCTCTCCTTTAGCATCCAGGGAGGCAGATTGCCCTTTCACACACAATTACAGCCCACAGGATTTATTTGCACAAGTAGACACAGAGTTCCAGTGTCCAGCCTCATTCAAATCCCTTTAATCTCTTTAAAATGAACTGCTGTAGGGGGCAGAGCCAAGATGGCAGAGTAGAAAGACACACATACGCAGGGTCTCCCCCCACAGCCCATAAAATACCTGTAGAGAGGGACTCTCAACAAATTTTGAAGGAGCAGAAGTGGAGAACAACAGAGTGGAGGAGATTTCCAGTCCAGGGTGACATGAAAGGCCCATGGGAAATGTGGGTTGCACCAGATGTGGAGCTTGAGGAGCCCAGCCCAGCATCCAGAACAACCCTTGAGGGTGGAATCTCCAGTCACAGCAGCATCAATTCGAAGATCCCTCAACCCACAGGTGCCAAGGGTCAGTGATGGGGTTTTTCCAGCTGTCCAGGAAGGGAGAAGGGCCTTCCCATAGCTCTGGCAGTAGGCAGCCGCCTCAGAGGCTACATTGCAGGCACAGCAGACACATACATTTTTGGAGCATAAAAACCCTGGGGGCATTGAAGAGCTGATTCTTGCCTCCACCCTGTGTGGAGGCCCTGGGGGAGCTGGTCTTTGTCTCACACTGGATGGTGGCCCTGCCCATCCAGCTCATCTGAAAATGAGCCTCCAGTGCTGACTTGGGAACTGGAGGCCAAGTGGCTGTGGAAAGGTAACTGCTAAGATTCTGGGCACAAAAATCCCTCTCTGCATCCAGACCAGCACACGCTTGATTGTGCCACCTTGGAGGAACTGAGATCTCACAGTTTCCCAGAGTATACCCTACTCTTGACAAAGGACCCAAAAGTCAAGTAACTGGTTGGAAAAAATGTCCAAAAAAGGGGAAAAAAATAAGACTATAGAAGGTTATTTTCTTGGTGAACAGATATCTTCTCCCATCCTTTCAGATGAGGAAGAACAATGCTTACCATCAGGGAAAGACATAAAAGTCAAGACTTCTGTATCCAAAACATCCAAAATAAATATTCATTGGGTTCAGGCCATGGAAGAGCTCAAAAAGGACTTTGAAAATCAAGTAAGAGAGGTGGAATAAAAATTGGGAAGAGAAATGAGAGAGATGCAAGGAAAGCATGAAAAGCAGGTCAACACCTTGCTAAAGGAGACCCCAAAAAATGCTGAAGAAAATAACACCTTGAAAAATAGGCTAACTCAATTGGTAAAAGAGGTTCAAAAAGCCAGTGAGGAGAAGAATGCTTTAAAAAGTAGAATTAGCCAAATGGAAAAGGAGGTTCAAAAGCTCACTGAAGAAAATAGTTCTTTCAAAATTAGAATGGAACAGATGGAAGCTAATGACTTTATGAGAAACCAATAAATCACAAAACAAAACCAAAAGAATGAAAAAATGGAAGATAATGTGAAAAATCTCATTGGAAAAACAACTGACCTGATAAATAGATCCAGGAGAGACAATTTAAAAATTATGGGACTTCCTGAAAGCCTTGATCAAAAAAAGAGCCTAGACATCATCTTTCACGAAATTATCAAGGAAAACTGCCCTGAGATTCTAGAACCAGGGGGCAAAATAAATATTGAAAGAATCCACCAATCCCCTCCTGAAAGATATCCAAAAAGAGAAACTCCTAGGAACATTGTGGCCAAATTCCAGAGTTCCCAGGTCAAGGAGAAAATATTGCAAGCAGCTAGAAAGAAACAATTCAAGTATTGTGGAAATATGATCAGGATAACACAAGATCTAGCAGCTTCTACATTAAGGGATAGAAGGGCATGGAATAGGATATTCCAGAAGTCAAAGGAACTAGGACTAAAACCAAGAATCACCTACCCAGCAAAACTGAATATAATACTGCAGGGGGAAAAAATGGTCTTTCAATGAAATAGAGGACTTTCAAGCATTCTTGATGTAAAGACCAGAGCTGAAAAGAAAATTTGACTTTCAAACATAGGAATGAAGAGAAGTATGAAAAGGCAAACAGTAAAAAGAAGTCATAAGAGACTTACTAAAGTTGAAGTGTTTACATTCCTACATGGAAAGACAATATTTGTAACTCTTGAAACTTTTTTCAGTATCTGGGTAGCTGGTGGGATTACACACACACTCACACACACACACACACACACACACACAGAGGGAGACAGAGAACACGGTGAATTGAATAGGATGGGATCATATCTGAAAATAATGAAATTAAGGTGTGAGAGAGAAATATATTGGGAGGAGAAAGGGAGAAATGAAAGGGGGCAAATTATCTGTCACAAAAGAGGCAAGTAAAAGACTTTTCAGTGGAGGGAAAAAGTGGGGAGGTGAGAGAAAAAAACATGAAGCTTACTCTCATCACATTTAACTAAAGGAAGGAATAAAATGCACACTCATTTTGGTATGAAAACCTATCTTACAATGCAGGATAGTGGGGGAGAAGGGGATAAGCAGGGTGGGGGGGATAATGGAAGGGAGAGCAGTGGGAGGAGGGAGCAATCTTGGGGAGGGATAGGATCAAAAGAGAGAATAGAAGAAATGGGGGGCAGGATAGGATGGAAGGAAATATAGTTAGTCTTACACAGCATGACTATTATGGAAGTCATTTGCAAAACTACACAGATATGGCCTATATTGAATTGCTTACCTTCCCAAAGGGAATGGGTGGGGAGGGAGGGTTGAAGAGAAGCTGGAAGTCAAAATTTTAGGAACAACTGTTGAGTATTGTTCTTGCAACTAGGAAATAAGAAATACAGGTAATGGGGTATAGAAATTTATCTTGTCCTTCAGGACAAAAGAGAAGATGGGGATAAGGGAAGGGAGGGATGTTAGAAGAGAGGACAGATTGGTGATAGGGGTAATTAGAATGCTCGGCGTTTTGGGGTGGGGGGAGGGGAGAAATGGGGAGAAAATTTGGAACCCAAAATTTTGTGGAAATGAATGTTGAAAACTTAAATAAATAAATTTAAATAAAAAAATGAACTGCTATCTAGTTACATATGATTCATCTTATAAATATGAAACTGATTTTTAAGCCATGCAAAACTTTACCTTTTTGCCTATGACATTTCACCATTTTAGATAAGTTATAGTCTCCTACCCCTTTAAGGTATTTGTGGATCCTAACTCAATTATCCAACCTGGTATCCTATTTTATGGATGTGTCTTATCCAGTGAGCTAAATCACTGGACTTTCCTCAAAAGCAATCAATTCCATCCTAAATTGAGTCTCTTGGAACTGGCTGTGCCATTCATAATACCTTCACCTGCTAGTGACACCAGACAGGAACCAGCAACTGGAACATAAAAAGAGACACAAATTTGCTCTCTAGTCCAATGTTTCTTAGACTATTATCTAGGGCTTAGGAAACACCTATTTCCCACTTCATTGAAGGTGTGGAGTGATGATAACTATAATCATACCCAAGCCTGTATTGTAGGAACAGTTGGACACATGGAGGAGTTTAGAGACTGACTGTATGAAATCATTTTAGTGCTATTTGTTTGGTGTTGCTCCCCAGAGACATAGAGTAAGGTTCAAAATTCCCCTGACTGGGGAACCCTCTATTTCTCCCATAACTATAGGGGTTTTTTTATACCAAAGGAAGAGCCATGGAGCTCTAAATTGATTATAAGTAGTAGTTTAATCAATCATCATGAATACTCACAAACAGGAACAATCTTTGGTTTGGGGTGGCAGCCAGACAGTTTTGTGAATCCCTGCTGAAGAACCCCCAAATCCCTGTGGTAATTATAGAAAACAAAGGGAGGAGGAGCTCAAGAGTATATCATACTGATTAGTGGATATTTTGGATTTTCTGCTTAGTAATGAGCTTGGGAGTTAAGCCAATGTTATGCCCGAATATAAGTTTGTCTATGGATCATGTACCAGTCACACATGGGCCACAATATTCTTATTTGGTTTTTCATAGGTTATAGTAGCTTAACAAATGCCTCAGTGTCTAGGTTATGATTGTAAACAGGTCATGATGTTCAGGCTTCCACTTTTCACAGAGTTTAAGTTTTTATGACTTTTTACTTATTACGGTATTTTAGGGCTTTTACCCTACAGGTAGCCTGAGTCTGAAGATTAGAGAACACTGGGCAAGAAGTTCTGGATTCTAGTTTCATCAATGTCACTGTGTGACTTGTTGTCTATGTGGAATAACAATAAATTTGCTGTTAATTCTTTTCCAAGATTGAGACTGTTCATTTAATGACTATAGTAGCTCCTTCAAGTACCATCTACTTTTGATAATATTTCTTATGATTTTTAGAAGAGAACAATGAACCAGGGAAGCTTCACCCTGGGCAAAGCTAGCCTTGGGATTTGTCCAGTCTCCCTTTACCACTTCTGGATACTATTGGAGATAATTGCAAGACTGAGCAGATCTCACTTATTATCAGAGAGCGACTGTAACTTCTTTCTCTGGAGCTTGACAAATCTTCTTCTCCAATCTTAGTGACTTCTTAACTCAACCCCATGTGGCAAGTTATACCTTTTCTATCCTCCTCTAGGCATCAATTCTATTTTGACATTCCCTCCCCTCCCTTACACACTACTCCCTCCAACTCACAAACACTCATTGGAAACAGAAGATCCTACTTTACTGAGAATACATAGACCTTCCAAAAAGAGCTTCCTTAACCCCTATCTTCCATGCCTCCAACCTCAGAGGCATCACTATCTTCTTTTCTTTCTCTAAGAGGAGAGTTATGCCTATTCTCTATCCCTCCACCTGTACCCTTAACATTATTCTTCCCTGCCACCTGTAGAAACATACTTAATCCCCTTAACCCTCATGCAGCTTCCATTGTTCTTTTTTCAGGGGTTGCCCCCAGATGTTATAGAGATCAAGATGGATGACCCAAATTATACTCCAAAATTACTAAACTGGAAAAATATTTTATTAATACTCAGAGGCTAATAATTCATAGAGTTTGCACTTTTTTAAAAAAGGTCTTTTCATTAGAAGCACTGTTTAGTAACCTCATCCTGTACTTCCTCATCCTATATTTAAGATTGACATAAGAAAGAGAAGGTAAAAAGATACGATTGTTGATGGCTTTGACTTACAGGGGGAAAGTTGATTTTATGCTAGAAGCAATAAGGAACCACTGAAAATTTTTGAGCAGAAGACTTGTATGACCAGATCTATACATAAGAAAAATTACTCTGGCTGAATGAAGAATGAGTTGGAGGGGGCAGAGAATGGAAAGGATAAGATCTTTAAAGAAACTATTCAAACAGTCTGAGGATTGATGATGGGATTCTGGATTAGGTGGATGACAGTAGAAAGAGAGAAGAGGATGGCAAGAAATGTTGTGGAGATAAAATCAGGAACACCTCCTATCTACTAGGATATGATGAGGGAGAGAAAAGACTTAAAATAACTCCAGAGTTACTAGATCTAGTGAGTGAGTGAATGATGGTGTCACAGATGAAAATAGTGAAAGCACGAGGAGCAGCAGAATTGGGGAGCAGAGGGAAGAAACTAGACTTAGTTCTGGACATATTGAGTTTGAGACACCAGCAGAGTTTCCATGTAGAGAACGAAGCAGGGCAAGAAAAATATTGAGAAAAAGACATATGACAGGGCTCTTGCTCAGCAGCTCTGGTTGGAGGAACTGTTCGTGTTTGAAGGAATCCCGGTCAGGGCACTGTACTATATAGGAAGGAGCAAAAAGATTCAGATTCATTCCTCAAAGCACCTACAGACAATTTTGACACAGCTAGGAAGAGGATGGGAAGTAGACAAAAGGATAAAGAGACAAGACAAACCTGAAAGGAACAGAGTAACCGAGAAAAATGAACCCTGTAGACCAAGAAAGGGAACGTGATTCATCTGAATCCTACGGTGATTCCATGAGTGCTTGATTGGGCATTTGTATCGAACCAGTATTGGACAGGTTTTCTGGCTTGTAAATGCCTCCATTAAGCCTTTCTGTCTGCCTTTCTGGGATACTGTCTTTTAGGGCCGATCACTTCTTCAAAGCGTTCTGGACTTCCAAGTGGGCTCCTCTTTTCTCACTTCATCCTCAGCTTTTCCTTTCTTCCTCGTTAGACACGTCATCATGCTGCTTACTACTCTCTCCAGGATTATGCAAAGGTACTTTCCAATTTCTTTGACATCCAAGGTTATTTTCCTTTCCCTTAAGGCATGATAAGGGGTTCTGGAATCACTCAAGTAGGCTCAAACGGTTGTCATTACACAGGTATAAACCCCAGAACTTATTAAAAGAGGATTATATGATCCAGAGAGTCTAGGGGATTTCTTACTTCATTGTTTAGATTTCCTTTTATTTCAGAAGCTAAAGCCAGAGCAGTAGTGGAGGGGGTGGAGGGAGGGAGAAGGAAGTGGTCAGATTAAATTCTTCTGGAAATGATGTGCAGGGAGAGAAAGAAGCTTTAGAGAACCGGAAACCAGAGAGCCGAAGTCAAGTCAGTCTTAAGGGTATAGCTATTTCACACTGGAGAGTGTAAAACAGTGGGGAAATCTTTGATCATACCCAAATCTGGAGGTCACTGAAAACACACACCCAGAGATGTCTGAAGTTTGGAGGAGAAATCCTTGTGAACTTCAGGAACAGTTCCCTTGTCAAGACTTAGCTCAGTTAACTGGTATTAAGGCACTAAGAAGCTGGGGCTACTTTCTCCATGCCTGCATTTCCCTGTCCTCCCCTGTCTTCCGGTTATATCTATGCCTCCTAATCCGTACACTGTCCCTCCTTATTTTGAAATTTACTCAAATTCAGGCCCAACATCAGTTTGTTCCTCGCCACACTCCTGCTTTTTTATTGCCTCGGAAAGATTTATCTCACACAATACAACCTCACTCCCCGCCCCCGCCCTCCACTTCCAGGCACTGGGAGAAGGTGCCATGTATCGACTTTTTGGCTCTCTTTTTTGCGGTGGGGGATTAGCTCAAGTGGTAGAGCGCTCGCTTAGCATGCGAGAGGTAGCGGGATCGATGCCCGCATCCTCCAATTTTGAGTCCTCTTACACGCAGAAGTATTATGAATAGTTTGTTCTCTGAATTATAAACCAAGAGTTGTAAATGCAATAAAATAGGGCTTCACATCCTTCCAGGGCAGACTAAGACTAAACACTTTTCCTTTCGTTACCACTGTAGTGACTTTACCATACCTCCACCATCCCATCGGGAACTGCTGTCGATGAAAGGATCTAAGAGAAAATGTTTGATGACACAGTTAGGGTAGTACTAGGATGAATTTTTAAAATTCACTGGTTTTGACATCTTTACTTTTGAAATTAGATTACTGGTTCCCAAATCCTTTTTTTCCCAGAACTATTGTTTTCCTTCTTGCGATGATATGGGAGTGGGAATAGTGGTTCTACCATAAATAAAACTTTAAGGTAAAGAAGAAGGTATTGAGAGGTCTCTATACCATATTTTGAGACACACTGAAATCTTCTCCACCCAAATCCATGAGAAAATAACAGGACAAGACTCAAAGATCCCACAAGCAAAGGGAAGCCTTCTCAGAATGGTAGAACCTTTCCAAGTTTGTGGCTCACTAGAATGACTTTCAAGAGTCCATCATACATATCCCAAGGAACTAAAAAACAGAAAGAAATCCCAATAAATAGTACAAACTACTCAGCCAAATTTTGTTCTTGACTGAATAAACTGGGCTTAGCCCTAGTACTCAGAGCCTCAATATGGGAAAAAGGTGACTAGTCAACTGTTCACAGTTTCTTAGGACAGCTAGCAGAATAGTTGGGAGTCAGAACCTGTAAAGAGATTGGGTACCAAGCAGAACTAAGGCTGATCCTAGGGAGAATTCTGATTTTATCACCTTCCTTCCTCTGTGGCCCTCCTCCCTCTAACTGTTACCCAAAAGCAATTGGAAAAGGAAAGTCAGCCTTCTCCCCTGGTCACTTGAGTTTGCTCCCAGTGCCTAGTCCAAACCTTGTTGTGAAAACACTCAGATCCTAAGCAGGAGGTCCTGGTTTAGAATTCCACCTGAATTCCTTTTCTTTCTTCTTTCCTCTCCAGTCTTATCTTGGGAACCAGTAACCTAAGGAAGGATTGGTGCAGGCTCTCTCTTCTGCATCTTGGACTGCTTACAGGATCCCCCTGATCTGATGCCATGTAAGCCAAGAAGCTACTTTGGACAAGATCCTCGACTGTCCTTTTAGGGATACAAAGACCAAAATGAAGCAATCTCTGCCCACAAGCAGTTCATAATCTACTGGATCTTAGCCAGAAACACATGTGCTCCCTCAGGATTAGTCTCACATGAGCAGAGTATTATAGAATTTTACAACAAATGTGAGGATTGTTCTTTGGCCAAGGAAAGTTCTCAGAGTAAGTTAACAGACTGAATATGTCTAGTTTGAGCTGGACTCCTCTTGCAAGTATTGTTTCAGACTCCTGGAAGGGCCTTTCATTTCATCCTGCTGGGTTTTTCCAGTTATTAATAGGAGAGAGGCCATGGTCACCTGATCGAAAGTACTAAAAAGCAGGAATGGGGGGAAAAGGGAGGTGGAAGAGGCTGCCCTACTTGTCTTTCTTTTTAAGTCCATTGCTCTATTTATATTTGTCCTCTGAAGCCTTACCTGGATCTTTCCCTCCTGTTTCTAGTCCATCCTCCCCCAAGCTTTAGAGGTGTGTACTGTAACCTTTTAGAACCCACTAGGAGAAGCTGGAGAATGCTTCTAACGTGTGGGGGATTAGCTCAAATGGTAGAGCGCTCGCTTAGCATGTGAGAGGTAGCGGGATCGATACCCGCATCTTCCAGTTTTGAGTCTGTCCCTGTGTATCTTGAAGGGAACTTTGCTCAGTTGATTCCCCTCTTCTGAGTCCCAGGAGAAAGGTTGGATGTAAATACAAAGAACAACTCCCACCTCCACCCTCCTGCCTTCAAAGTCATTCACAATCCCGAGGTTCTATCATTGTACCATACTTTCAATGCTCCACCTAAATGTCAGAACGTAGAGATGATACAAAAGCAGATATGAGACTTGGGGACTATAAGATGAGGAATAACACCCAGTCATGCAGAACACAGTGAATTCATTATCCCTCCTGGTCATCTAAAGATAGGCATCCCGTTTGGATGTAAAAAAGTTTTGCACGGAAAAGGCAGAGGTGACTGGTAAATTTTCTGCAAAAGACGTTTTGATCATTTCTAAGGGGAAACGTCGAGAGGACAGAGTACAAGATAACTAGCTCTCCGCCTTCAGCTGCTAAAGAGACTTGCGCCTTCTTGTCCAGGAGTCCTATAATTGGACAGCAACCGCTATCTGGAGGACCAGAAAGCCACAGATTCGTCCAGAGATGCCTAAAGGCAGCTGGAAGGGAAGTTGGTAACACTGGAGCATGTGGAGTGTACTGGGGGGGGGGGGGGGGGGGGAGGGAAGGGGGGGCCGCAAAAGAGAACGTCCAAGAGAGAAGACATAGAGAACAGACAGACACTTGACTCAGGCACAGGGAAAGAATGGAAGTCTTGTGTATCTGACTGAAGCCTTCCATGTGTGAGTGTGGCCATGCAAAGAGATGGTAGGATATTTTCCCCAAATGGTTCCAGAAGTCTTCAGATTTGATTTTCTTGGTGACCCTCTCTGAAGGCTGAAATTTCTCCCAAGGGCTCTGACAGTTGTCCCAGAGGGCTTCATTTTTCTTCCTTTACCTAGAGCTTCTTTACCTCTTTAACGTTTCCTCTTCTCTTTTTGGCCTCGCTCTTCAGTGGGAACATTATAATTGCACCTTCTAATTGCTTCAAGTTTATTCCGTGGAGGTCCACGTAGATTGACTTTCACACTACACTGCGGGAATAACTTGAGGCATCACCCTCACTGTAATGCCACAAAGCCGCCCGAACCTAACCAAATGAGGGCCTCGGGTCTGTTTATTAGCAGAGATGTGACTCCGTGGGTCTGAAGTTGGTCTCCATTGGATTGGAAACTCAGAGGCGTGGCTGGGGGGGAAGATGCTAGGTCAGAATTATCATCTTGACAACTTTTATTGGTTGATTGTTGTCCTTAGTCCTCGAAGAGGACCAAAATGACATCCATTGTAAAGTGAAACTTCATTGTGTCTGACTGTGGCTGATCAGACCAATATGTGCTAGAAATGCTCTACCACTGGTTGGGCACAGATAGTCCGTGTGAGTATTTGGGGTGGATACTCCAAATTTGCCCATCCTATGTTAACTTTGTGTTGTCTCAATTCTGCTTCGCTCATAGAGCACAGTGCCCTTTCTGATGTGGGCACACCACGCTGGGCTGTCCTGTGCCAGTGTCTCCCATGTCGCACAGTCAAATCCAAAGTTCTTGAGGGAGACTTTGAGAGTGTCTTTGTATCGCTTCTTCTGCCCACCATATGATCGCCTGCTCCATGTGAGTTTTCATAAAACGGTCTTTTTGGCAAGCATAAATTTTGCATTCGAACAACGTGACCAGTCCATCAGAGTTACGCTCTCTGAAGCATAGTCTGAATGCTTGGCAGTTCAGCTCGAGTGAAGACCTCAGTGTCTGGTACCTTATCCTGCCAGGTGATTCTCAGAATGTTCCTAAGACAGTTCAAATGAAAGCGATTCAGTTTCCTGGCATGGCGCTGGTAGACTGTCCTTGTTTCACAGGCATACAACAATGAGGTCAACACAAGGGCTCTGTAGATCAGTGTGGTAGTCAGTCTAACACCTCTTGTCTCCCAAACTTTTCTTCGGAGCCTCCCAAACACTGAACTATCTCTGACAATGCGTGCATCAACCTCGTTGTCAGCGTGTACATCCCTAGAAAGTACGCTACCAAGGTAAATGGATTTATCCACAGCATTAAAAACTTCTCCGTTTGTTGTAACCAATACTTCCACGTATGGGTGATGTGGTGGTAGCTGATTTGGCACACAGTTTTGTACAAGTTGAGTAAGGAGCTAACTTCATTAAAATCTCAAGAGGAAATACTGGTGGAGATGCCGGGGATCGAACCCGGGGCCTCACACATGCAAAGCGTGCGCTCTACCACTGAGCTACATCCCCTCACTTGTTTTTGCAATTTTCTTGTCCATTGTTGTGTCACTTATGTGATTTGTCAGGAATGTTGAAGTGAATGGTGGGAGTCTGGGAGCAAGGGAATAAACATTTATATAACGCCTGCAATGTGCCAGACATTGCATTAAGTACTTTATAAATATTAAATTATGTGATCCTCACAACAAATGCAATTATTATCCCCAGTTGAGGGAGGGAGCAGGTGGAGGCTGAAAGATTAAATTAAGGGATTTGCCCTAGGGGGTCACACAATTAGTGTGTGAGGTCGAATTTGAACTCAGAATTATTCTGACTCTAAGGCCACCTAACTGCCTCCAATACCAATAACTGATTTTTTTAACAAAACTTTCCAGTTATAGCTTAGATGACAAAGAACCTTTGAAATTTCCCTCCCCTTTTCTGTCCCTGAACATTATGCCCTGTGTTATTCCTTTTTGATAGTATCTGAATGTAGAAATGAGAACAAAAAGACAAGCACAATTTGAACTCGATATGTAAAGCAAGAGGGAGTTTTGAATAGGTGAAGGGAGGAAAGTTTTTTCTGGAAGTAGAGAAGATTAAAAGACGTGTTAATAATCTACTGATTTAGTACAGGGGCAGGCTTGCAGTGGGAATAGAAGTAAGGGAATTGAGTCAAAAGAGATGTCAGAGGCAGAATTCATGAGTGTGAGACAGGATGTGAGAGGTGAGGGAGCCAAAAGAGCCAAGCCACCAACATTCACCAGGTCTCCCTTATCCCTTATGGCCAGTCCTTGAACTCTCCAAAGCCTTTAATTATCCCCATCCCCTACTGGCTCAGTCTTTTCACAACAGAAAACTATGCTTTTACTCTGGTTCTCTCCACCTGGAAGGCCCTTACACATTCTGGAAGGCCCTGCCACCATCAAAGCCTGTCAAAATCCTACCAAGTATCAGCTTAAATGCCACTTTTATTGCAAATTGTCTCAGCCCAAACACTAAGAAATGTTTGTTTTTCTGACACCTTCCTTGATATTCTTAAGAAGATGTAGTCTATCTTGCCTTTGAATCCTTAGAGCACTTTGGGTGTACCCTGTACAATAGCCTAATTTTCATTATAGTTATATGAGTAGTTACAGTTGAGTATTATATCTTTTCTGAAGAAGTTAGAAGTTATCCAAAAAAACCCAATTGATCTCCTTGAAAATAATAATAATAATAGTTACCACTTAAAAGGCACTTTAAGGCTTGCAAAATGCCTTGCAAATACCATTCCATTTTATTTTCACAACTAGAATACATAAGTGCTGTCCTTGTGTTTGTAAAATCTTTATGGAGGGAGATGGTGGAAGATAATGAGCAGCAGTGCAGGGAAAGGAAAACAAGTTTGCAGAAAGCAGGAACTAAGGAAAGTCATAGCAAAGAAATTTTAAGGTAAAGTTAGAATGAAAACAGCAAAAATGTTGGAAATAGAGATCAGTTAAAGAATTTTACAACGAACTCTTCACCATTAATTATAGTAGAGCCACTACATTTTAACTTTAACATTATAGTTCCGGCTCTGTTGTATAAAACAATGAAAATGACCATGAATAAAACAAAGATGAGAAGAATAGCAATTATACATGTACAAAAGAAAGCTATACTCAAGGCAGTGTAATTTAAAATGTTGGGGGGATTGATTTTCTAGACATGGCAAAGGGGGAAAAATGATGTTCAAGGAATGGATAAGAACTGTAATTATTATTGCTCTAGGAGGTGACATAAGAAATACTCTATGAAGTTAGCATACATAGTTATCATTTGTGTCTCAATTGTTTAGTATTAAAAAAAATTCATCTATGGTTTGTATTGTAAATACTTCAAAAAAAGTATCACCTGACCAAAAGTTGGAATTGTTTTATGTGATATGAACTGTGTTAAAAATGAAAAATAAAAATAAAAAAAGAAATACTCATAGCTACTGTCCTTTCTCCACAAATATTTTAGGAGACAAGTCTACACATACATACAAGGCATTATAGTATAGATTGAGAGAGGGGGCTGGCCAGATTTCACAAATATTTTAGAGTGGATCACATACTAATAGTCATACAATTTGCTAAACACATATGGAATAAGACATCAGGCTTTGTTTACTTTAAAAAGTGTATTGTGAACTAGAAAATGTTCAACAAATATAAGCATTCCTATTCAAAGAAGACCAGAAAAAGAGACTTGAGTTCAAATATTTTGTTAACTTTTTAAAAAAACATTTTTGGAACAAAATATCATACCCAAGGTTGAACTGCCAACAAGATGTCTTTTATGCAGATGTTAAAATCATACAATATTCCTTAAAATGTCTATGAATCAAATTCCTTAAAATATTAATCAAATCTTTAAAAAAAGTTTTAAAAGTTAAACTTAATGGACACAATATAATGTGGATATCTGCATTTAAATTAGAACAGAAGAATAAGGTACATGAAACTGCAAATCTCTATTATGAATGATTTGCTTTTTCTTTTAAGTATGTAGTAAATTCAACACAGAAGTCAAAATTTTTATTTATTTTTATACTGAATTTAAACACAAAAAAATGAGCATTTACTTTTACCTTGTAGAACGCAAAGTAAAGAGGTATACAAAATGATGCATCTGAAATTCGTGCCAATAGCTTTTTAAAATATATATTTCACATGTTACTTTCCAAACAGACTTGCTTGTCTTTGCTTCCTTCAGAATTTTCTACTTTACTCTTATGGACATTTTGAAAATGTTTTGATAACTTTCATTCTTTCAACAATCACTATTTCTAATTCCCTTCTCTTCTCCAAATCTCCTTCCGAAATTAAAAACTGATTTGTTCTTTGACCCATTAATTCTTTAGAATTAAATTATTTAGTTTATAATCATTTTAATCCTGCCTTCAAATGTCCTTTGTTGAATTAAATTGTATTGACTTACATAAAAAGATATCATTAATATTTGTTTCTCTGCATTTCTTCATCAGATCTTTATGCTATGCCATATGATTAGTTTTTAAAGGTGCTGATGAGAGGATGTATATTTCCTTCTATTTCCATTTATTAATCCCCAAAATCTACCATATGTAACTTTTTTAGAATTTTATTTAGGTCCTTCCTTTACGTCTATCCTACCTTTCTCCTAGATTTGTCTAGGTCTGGAACCATATGTAACTTTTTTAGAATTTTATTTAGGTCCTTCCTTTACGTCTATCCTACCTTTCTCCTAGATTTGTCTAGGTCTGGAAAATATATGTTGAATTCACTGGAAGTATAATAGATTTTCTTTCAGCTCCTTATTTTAACTGTGTGATTCTTTATATTTTAAATGTGTTTCTTACAAAAAATATATATTGTTGGATTCTGCTTTCTAAGTAATTTTTTCTATTCTTTTTCATTCTGTGGATGAACTCATCTCATTCCCATTCATGGTTGCAATCATTAATTGCAGATTTTCTCCATCCTAACTCTTATAAATTGTATTCTCTTTGGTCATCTGTCCTCTTTACAGAGAAGAAATGGGGGGTGGGGAGAAGAGTGCACTTCATATTAATGACCAGTTATTGAAGGGATCTGTTTTTACTCTACTCCCCTTCTTGTCTTATCTTCTGCCTTCTCCATCACACATTTTCACTGTATATTTCTTTCCCTGTAACTCCCTTCTCCCCACTCCCCCTTGGGAATAGCTGTGTGGTATAGTGGATAGAGCACCAGGTCTGAAGTCAGGAAGACTCATCTTCCTGAGTTCAAAATCTGGTCTCAGTCATTTATTAGCTGTGTGACCCTGGTCTAGTCATTTAACTTATTTGCTTCAGTTTCCTCATCTATAAAATGAGCTAGAAAAGGAAATGGCAGACCAGTTCAATATCTTGTAATGTTAAAGAGAGTTGCTTGATTAGGGGAGGCTTGTTATGTAAGAGTTTAAGATCTTCCTCACCCATTAATAGGTCTCAAGTGAAGCCTATTAAAGGAAGCTTGATTAGGGGAGGCCTGTTTTACAGGAAGATGCATACCTTTTGTTAATTGCTAATGAGGCACTGGGTCACTAGGGTTGTTCCTCCATATCTGAAAGGTGTACATATACTCTGAGGTGGGGTTTTGCTTTGGGAGCTTACACTTTGGAAGAATGTTTCTTTGATATGACCAGATGAGACTCCGGGTAGCCATTAAGGAGGCCCCTCCCCCACCCCAGTCTTTTGAAAACCCAGATATTGGTGCTTCTCTCTCTGGTAACTATGTACATATGTAATATTCGGACAGTTCTGTCTCTTGATCTGTGATGTAGGTACTGCTTATGGTCCAGCAGTTAGAAGCCCTCTCTGTTGGTCTTTATTTCTCTGCTTGTATTTTCTCTGTTGGTATATGTGATTAAAGAAGATTGTTGACCCCTCAAAAGTTGCTTTCCTTTTAAAAAAGCAGATCTAAGAATCTGTGCTAGCTGGATGTGCCAGGGTGCTTGCTGCTACATGTCTTTACCAAGAAAACCCCAGATGGGATCACAGAGTCAGATGTGACTTAAATGACTGAACAACAATCCTCCATTCATATGCCATCCTCCAACATTACAGTTTGTTTTATTTATGACTCATCTTTCATGTATTCCACCTTCCTTCTTTAATCCTGCTATCCCATCTCCCTGTTCTCATCTCCCTGTTTAATGTATTTCTATGCCAAATTGTACATGTGTGTATGTCTCTGTGTGTGTGTATGTCCAATCCTTCTTTGTCCAGTTTATATGAAAGTCAGAATCATGTGATGCCCATTCCCTCACAACCATTTCTGCTTGTTAGTATTTTTTTCATCTTTGCATTTCTGCTATGAGAAATAGTAAGTTTCATTCTCCCTCTTCCTTTTTTCCCTAGTATATTTCTTTTTTCTTTTCTTTTATTTCATCTCTTAGCCTCACAAAATAGAGTCAAATCTACCCAGGTCTTTTGTTTTTCTTAGCTAGGTGGTCCAGTAGCTAGAGCTTTGGACTTATAGTCAGGGACACCAGGATTCAAATTTAGATTTAGACACTTATTAACTTTATGACTTGGCAAAATCACTTAACATCTATCTGCCTCAGTTCCCTGATCTGCAAAATGGGGATAATAATAGCACCTACCTCCCAGAGTTGTTGTGAGGATAAAACAAAATATTATCTGAAAGGTGTTTTGCAAACGTCAGAGCAATACACACACACACACACACACACATATATGTATGTGTGTGTTTATAACTATTATTATCATTATTATCTTCTTCTATGATCCTTGATGACATTGTGCATCTGAACGAATAGTTATTTCTTCTTCTCTTATTAAACACTTCCTCATTGTATATCCCCTTCCAAATGCTGAAGTATATTATTCACCTTTCTATTTTACCCTAGACTCATGTTTGCATTTCAATGTTCCTGTTAAGCTCTGATCTTTTCATCAAGAATAATTGACAGCCCTCTACTTTATTAAAGGTCTACTTTTTCCCATGTAGGATTATTTTTATCTTTGTAGGAAGAGTTATTTCTAATTGTAAACCTTTGTCTTTCACCTTTTACAATATCACATTCCAACATCTCCTTTATGCACCAAATAGTTTCTGCCAAGTTCTGTATGATCCTGATTGTGATTCATTGGTCATTTAATTCTTTCTTTATGACTGCTTACCATATTTTTTCTGTTACCTCGAAACTCTGGATTTTGACTGTTGTTTTTGAGAGTTTTCATTTAGGGATTTTGTTCGAGAAATGGTCAAAACATTTTTTATACTTTTTACCTTAATTTTTGTTTTTAATAGTTCTGGGCAATTCTGTTTAGAAGTTTTTAAGATACAGTACCCAAACTTTTTATTACTGATTACGATTTTAAGGTAGTGCAGTGGTTCTTAGAGTATCATTCTTATGGTTGTTCTCTGGGTCAGTTTTTGATACTATATACCTTACATTTTCTTGTGGTTTTTTTTTCAGTATTTTAATTTTCTTTTAATGATTCTTGTTGTCTCAAGTAGTCATTGCTTTATATCTTGGTCCGTTCTAGTTTTCATGGAGTCCATTTCTTGGGTAAGATTTGTAGCTTTTTATTCTAAGCCATTGATTCCTTTCTATTCTTTCCTCCCTAGCTATCATTCTCTTAATACTTCATAGTCTGCCTGAGCACTGATCTGGCCCTATTCCTGTTTTTGAGGATGCTGAGACTGGTGGAGTTTGGTAGTTCTGAGTTGTAGTGGTGCTCAAGACAATCTTGTGTCTATACAAAATCTAGTTTCAATATGGTAAACCCCCAGAGCAAGAGGCTACAAGACCAGTCCAGGTCAGAAATGGAGCAAGTCAAAGCTCCTGTTTCGGTCATCAATTGGATTGGATCTGTGAGTGGACACTGAACTTCTAACATGGGCAAGATAGGAAGAGCCAGTCTCAAAAAATATCTCTTTTTTAATATGCTTAATCTCCAGTAAATGCAAACATTCCAATATACAAAGAAGAACAAAAAAGAAATGCATACAAAAATGTGAAAATGTCACAAATGGTTTTTAAGTGTATATTACTTATGAAATCATATTTTAAAAACAAGTACAGAATTTCAATTCTTTGATTTGTATCAAGCTTATCCTTGCATTCTGAGTACCTAACATATATTTTCACCCATAGTCTGTGTTTAATAAATGTCTATTAAGCAATTGACTGGTAACTTTTTGTGATACTACAAAGGGAGAAAATGGAGGCATGGGATTTCTAGAGCTGTTAAAGATGAGTAATTCACAGATACCAATACCATTTCTAACTATTGACTCATAGAATATGTTAACTTTCCTAAAGGAAATCTGAGTTTCCATATCAGAATTATTCCTATCTCAGGAGATCATCACCTGGAGATCTGAAAACATGTCAATGTTGCTTCAAAGTATGGATAGCTCTCCACACTGGGAATAATATCTTTATTGTAAGGGTCGAAGTTTCTAGTAGAACTGAGTTTCGTAGGGAGACTGCCCAACTCGAGTATTTATATGTAGAGACAACATGGATTATGACTTGACAAAAATGGTTCTAGTGAGTTAACTAGGGTCATTTCTTAGGTGAAATGCATACTGTCACAACCACGACTGCCACATTATGACCCAGGTTAGTTTTTAAGACCATCTGTGCCTGATCAGAGTTTGACTAGTTTGCCGTCCATTTTGCTTATTTTTTAACCAAAACAGATAAAGATTAAGAGAAAACTAATGGAGCTCCTGGGAACTAATTTGTGTATATACAATTTCCTCAATCCCAGTAGATTTTTAATAGCATTTTAATGCTGTTGCCTATGTTTGTTGCTAAGCTACTCCAAGAGTTATATCCCAGGTGTCATTAAACTCAACATAAATGTGGCCAAAATACCATACAGGGAAAGTTCTTTAGAGTCTCTATTGATGGTTGTTTTACAGGTACCATTGCTATTCCTTGCAATTTAACAACAATTGTTATTGTTGCTGTAAAAATATTTCTATTTAATTATTGTCTTGTACCACATTTCATACAGGCATGTCTATTCCTCTTGCAGTGTCAGCCTACATCAATGTTTGCATGCTTATGTCTAATTTGATTATTTCTTAATCCACTTGTTTTTTAACATTTGTTTTATTTGTATTGGTGTCTTCTTTTTTATATCATATTTGTTTCAGAATATGTCACTACTCCCTCTGCTACTCATAAAGTCATCTCTTGTTTAAAAAAAAATTAAAGAGAGAGAAAGCTACTCTGAAAAGTTAACCAACACTTGACCCATTCTGACAACATATTCAATATTCTCTACTCATAGATTTCCATATCTGAAATGAGGAGAGGGAAATGTATTTTATCACTTTTTCTCTCCAGTCAAAGTTAATGACTATGATTGGTTTAGATCTGAATTTGATGCTAATGTTGCTGATGTATCCCTTTGTAGTTTGGTAGTCCTTGCATTTTTTATACCAAATTTGGTTCTGTCCATTTGCATTGCTGTAGACAGTACATTGCTGTACCATAGTTTGTTTGACAAGAACTTGTTTTGTTTCCATTCTTTTATACTTCAAAATTTTGCTATGAATATTTGTATATATTGGACATTTCCATCTTTCTGTCTTTTGTCCATTTGCTTTTTAATTTTCAAAAGTAAAATTTTTCCAGATTTGATATATTATGTGTTTGGTCCCTTGTGCAATGTGACATGTGAATTTAATGATTTGGAAGCAACATGAAGCCTTACTGTAACATAGCATACTGGTGAGTAAATTCAGATATGCCACAAGTTATATCATGTATATTGAAGCATAACTACAAACAGAAAGTGTCTGATAGAACATGGTCAGGTCAGCACATAATCTATATGTCTTCGTATATGCACATGTTTAGTTTGTCCTTTTTCCCTTATCTCAGATTAAAGTTTCAAGGTGAAACAGAAAATTATACACTAAGAATTTTGGAAAATTAAATAAAATTCTGAAATTGAAATTCTGAAAATTAAATAAAAAGCATTGAACTAATGTAAATGAGAGAGAACTAGAATTTGAGTTTAAAGCCTATGTCTGATGCTTAACTAGGTAAGTAATCATGGAAAAATCATTTACTCTCTGTCGAGTCTAGTTTTCTTTATCTTTAAAATAGAAATACTAATACTGTAAAAATACCATTTAAAAGAGTTGTCTGGCAGGAAATACTTTGTAAAATTTAAAGTATATTGACTTATGAGTTTTATACCATATGTAAGCCTGGTGGTTTTCCAAAATGAATGACTGATATTAATCTAATTAATTCTATTGACATTTATTAATCACCTATTATGTGCAAACCACTAGACACTGGATATACAAAGAAAAATATAAAACAGTCCCTGTCTTTCTTACTAGGGAGATAGAACACCTTCCTGGATAAGTAAACACAAAGTATTTGAGAAGGGAGAGGACAATAAAAATGTGATATGTGAGCCCCAAGTAAATGAAGGAGAATAATGTAAAATAAGCAAGAAAGGTATGCTGGAGACAGATAATGAAGTACTTTAAATGTTAAGCTGAGGAGTTTGTATATTATATTCTAAAAAAAAAAGTGAACTACTAAACATCTCTGAGCAGGATAATGAAATGTTCAGGTGTTTTGGAAATTTTATTTTTGCCACTATATGTGGATAGATTTTTGTGGGGGGTAGGGAGAGAGACTAGAAGCTCAGAGTCTAGTTAAGAGGTTGTCCAAATAGTCCAAAACACAGGGAATGAGAGTCTGAAAAAGTATTGATAGTGAGAATGTAGAGAAGAGGGTAGATGTAAGAGATATTGTGAAAAAATGAATTGATAAGATTATAGAATTGACCATATATAGAGAGGGGGGAGGCAGCAGGAAGAGTAGAAGATGATCCTAAAGTTTGGAACCTGTATGACTTCAAAAAGAATCGCACCCTCAACAGAAATAGGGAAGCAGGCAGAATAGGTAATTGAAGTTTTATTTTGGACATGCTGAGCTTGAGGTGTCAATGGGATATTCAATCTATGTCTGAGTCTGTGTCTTGAATCTGCTAGGCTCAAAAGCAAGATCAGGTCTGTATATACAGATTTGGGAATTGTCTTCATAGAAGGGTATTGATCCTATAGCAGTGAATAAAATCACCAAGAGAAAGTATAGAGGGAAAAGAGAAAAGGTTCAGAACAGAGCAATCATGGTCAAAATAAAAGAAAAAATAGAATATGGATGATAATCCAACAAAGGAGACATAGAAGTAAACAGATACATAGGAGGAGAAAATGGAGTCACAAAATTTCTGGGAGGAGCTGGTAATCAGTAATGAAAACTGCCAAACACTGTCAAGTGACCAAGAGAAAAGGCTATCAGATTTAGAAATTAAGAGACTGTTGGTAACACTGAATAAAGCAGTTTTTAGTGGAATATTTGAGTCAGAAGCAAGATTAAAAAGAAATGAGAAGAGCAAGGAGGAAAGGAAGTGATAGCAGCAAGTATAGATTTCAGGGAGTTTGTCTGCATGTGTTCATCCTTCGTTGCCAAAGAAGACCATGCCATCAGAGAAATAATGATATGACTTGCACTTGACTTTTTTGTTTTGTTTTGAGTGAGGGAGAGCTGTGCAGTTCACCAGCCTCATTTATCCTCCAGATCTATCTGAATTCAGTGACCAGATATTCATCAGGATGACTGGAGATGACCCAGGATGAGACAATTGGGGTTAAGTGACTTGCCCAAGATCACACAGCTAATGAGTGTCAAGTGTCTGAGGTGAGATTTGAACTCAGGTCCTCCTGACTCCTGCACTGGTGCTCTATCCACTGCATCACCTAGCTGCCCCCAGGAGTTTTGCTGTAGAAGGAAGACAATATATAGGAAGATAGAAGGAATGACAGTGTGATTGGGTCAAGTAAAGAATTTTTAAGGATGAGGAGGCTCTGATAACTTAGTATTGAAGCATCTGGTCCTGTTCAGGGTCCTGATGGCAAATGGACATTCGTTCAAATGGCTAGACTTTCAGTGGACATGGAGGACTAGTCTGCTGATTTTCTAACTCCCTCAGTGGAATGATTCTAAATGACTTCTTGAGTTAACATGAAATTTTAGTCTTGATAATTAAATGAACTCTGTTATATATTAGAACTTTATATTAGAATCATTTAGTGTAGTAAAAGGAAATTATGAGCAGCTGGCAGCACTGTCACTCACCTTCAGAAACTCTCCTCTCCATCTGTTCTATATTTCTCCGGTGCCTTGTTTTCCTCTTTTGTCACATACTTGAAATATTTTTTCTCTCTCCTATCCTTTTTAATTCTTTCTTCTCCACTACCTATTATCTGGACCATTCCAAGTCACCTATGAGCATTAGAGAATTCTACTGGTGTCACACAACACCAAAATTTATTGATGTCTGAGAGAAATAATTCCTGACTATTGTATTGTCAGATTAAATGCAAACAATAATAGGCGAATTATTCCACATGTACATAAATATAATATTGTAGGACTTCTTTGATACTTTAATGGATCTGGAATCTCATTGATATGTGTTCTGCCACCGCCTGTACAGACTTCAACCAATCCATACTTTCTCATCCAGTGAAATTCTTGTTTATATCCTACCATAAATCCTGCACAGAGTGGAATTGACGTCTTACTCTTAATCTTTTACAGTTTAATGGATAGCAGTACAGATCTTGTGATGTCATTCAGTTACTTACCTTTTGTTATTGCTTCACAACACAGATGCATTTCAATTTCCAGTCATATATGTCCATGGTAGTATGTTCAACACTTCTCATAGCCATTGTTGGAAATATGCTGAATCCTACATACATTTTCAGGGCATCTTTTCATTACCCATTTGCCCACCCAAAAAGTTGGTTCCTCTAAGATGAGGACCCATAGTACTGTGTTAGAAATACAACAAATCAACTTATAGGTCACCTACTTTGAAATCCTACCAAATGCCAGAATTCCCCTGAATAGATTCCCAAAGATTTCTAATGAATTACAGGAAAATGGTTATCCAGCTTCTGCCTGAATATTTCCATTGAAAGAATCTTTCATCTGTGGCAAAACGTCTAATGTTGGACAATTTAAATTGGGTGAACTTCTCTTCGACCCCAGAAGCCAAAATTTAGAGGATATTTTCAGCACTTGCATTCCTTTAGCAGTACCAAACTGAGTTTGACACCTATTTAGTAAGAATAATTAGTTAAGATGCAGCTGATCAGTTTAAAGTTCATTTTAAACTTTCTTATATTTGCAGAATATAGTAGACAGGGTGCAATTAATGAAAGACTTATTCTTAGAATTGCTTTTGAAGTCCTCAGTATTCTATGGTATAATGATGAGTTGTGAAAAGAAATACTTACAAGACTTGGTTTTGGTTTTAGTTCTGACCTTAACCTTGGGAAAAATCATTTCCTCTTCTGTAAAATCAAAGCATTTCCTTCAGTCATCTTTAAGTTTCCTTCTAGGATTGTTTTTTGGGGACCAAGTGCTGAAGTTTACATGTTAAATGAATAAACTCACACCCATATCTAAATGAGAGCTCCTGAATTGGATTAAATAATACAACATAGTCATTTGACACACTATTGCTCTATAGACAATTTCTGCTACATTACCTTTTCTTTTGTTATACATCTCTCATAAACAATTTATATCCAAGAGATCCTGAAATTTAAGTAAGGAATTGACAAAACCATAATTCCTCCATGAAGCCTTCTTTTGATGCCTACTTTAGTATTCTCAGAAAACATTACATAATAAAGTATTCTGCTAATCTTATATTTTTATTATGACTATTTCTGTGTCTTGTGATCCTTGTTAGATTTTAAACTCCTTCAGTAAAAACACTACATGATATTCATCTTTGTATTTCCCCTTCTTCCCCCAAGTAGCGTCTTTCATGTGGTAAATGCTCAGTAAATATTTATTACGCATATATAAAAAGATATCTACATTTTAGTCTTGTATTTCACCTAAATCTCTTTTTCTGGTCTCAACAGGCACCTTTTCTGAGACAGATGTCCTTCAGAAACAATTCTGAAACAGATGTGACAGAATTCATTATTCTGGGGTTAACGGCTGCTCCAATGCTTCGCACCATTCTCTTTGTGATATTTCTAGGTGTCTACGTTTTCACATTAATTGGGAACCTTGGCATAATCATATTGATAAGAAGTAGCTCCCAACTTCACACTCCAATGTACCTTTTCCTCAGCCACTTGGCTTTTGTAGATATTGGGTACTCCTCATCAGTCACACCTGTCATGCTCATGAATTTTCTTGGGAAAATACCCTCACTCCCTCTAGGAGGATGTGCATCCCAACTGTGTTTTGTAGTTACTTTTGGAACAGCAGAATGCTTTCTGTTATCTGTAATGGCCTATGATAGGTACATGGCTATCTGTAGCCCCCTGCTCTATTCTGCCAACATGTCCACTAGACTTTGCACACTATTAGTGATTGCATCGTATCTAGGTGGTTGTCTGAATGCTTGGGCTTTTACTGGTTGTTTATTGAGTCTGTCCTTCTGTAGACCTAATAAAGTCAATCATTTTTTTTGTGACTACTCACCTCTATTGAAGCTGTCCTGCTCCCATGATTTTCTTGTTGAAATTATTCCTGCTGTCACTTCTGGGTCAATTATTGTGGTTACGGTGTTAATCATAGTCATCTCTTATGTATATATTCTCTTTTCTGTCCTGAAAATGCACTCCACTGATGGAAGACACAAAGCCTTCTCCACCTGCACCTCCCATCTCACTGCAGTCACTCTCTTTTATGGAACTATTACATTCATTTATGTGATGCCAAAATCCAGCTACTCAACTGACCAGAACAAAATAGTTTCTGTCTTCTACACTGTGATAATCCCCATGCTGAATCCCTTGATCTATAGTCTAAGAAACAAGGAAGTAAAGGGGGCCATAAGGAAATTAATAAGCAGAAAACACATATTTTTATTAAGAAAAATGTTGTGATGGTTATTATAGAGTGTTAGTAGTAAATGGGTTTGAGGGAAAATAACATCATAATTGTAATTAATTATTTATTTTATGAGTTATTAATTATATGACCAAACATCACAGAATCTATTGTTAATACGTTATTTTTCATGTGCAAATGTCTTGGTGTTCTAGATATGCTTTTTGATACATATTTTTCAAATGCAAAGAAAATTTCTTTGTCTTCTGCTATTGGCGAATGAAAAATTAATTTTGATATAAATATAATACTAACTTCAATAGCTTCTCCCACAGAGATTGTAGATATGTTACTGTATCTTTAAGAGGCAATGGAATCTTTGAGTAACTATTTAACCCCCAATCTATGAATTGTCTACGAGAGCACTGAGTTTAACTATAATTCTGTAGAGATTGTTAGCTGATAACTGAAGAGAAGGCTGAGAAAAAGAACTAAGATAACTTATTTCCTGAGATAAGGAACTACAATCCTTTTCTTAAGATGAAAGAGAGTTCTCTACGAGACTTTAATTATTATCCTGAGATAAGTGACTAGTGGGATTGTATTTACAGAATTGAGAGGTCAGCAGTTGCATAGATGGTTAAAGTGTCTTTGTGATATTTCTCACAGTTGATAGATTACAAATAATTTTATTTGTATTTTTATTGTTTGTGACATTGTAATAAATAATTTAGTCAGCAACATTGATGTCTATTTAAGATGTGGTGGGAGGGGGGAGTTAATATATGTGTACAACATATATATGTGTGTGTGTACCCACATATTGCATACATATGAGTAAAGGCTTTTGGGGAAATGATTTATTTTAAAACTCTTATTCAAAAATTCTTCTTAAATACCACTTTTTTGGTAAACTGGAGTGAGGATGCAAAGCTAATTAATAGATTAATTGAAGAGATATTGCTATTTTAGGAATTAATAGGGAAATCTCAAAACATAAGCTTTGAAGGGCTGAGAATCCAGGTTGAGAACTTAAAAGTAAAATTAATTGATAGTGATAGAATTTAAACTATTTATTTCTCCATCTATATCTGTCTAGAAATGTACCTCAAATCCTAATTTCATAATTTATGCATTGAAATTATATATTAATAAATTGTTGTAGGGAGGAATGTCATGTGGTAGTGAGAAGTCACTAATTTGCCTCTTTTTGGATGCTCTATTAAGTTCCAGTTTATGTGCTAAGTAGCTTTTCTGTCATCAGATCCTCACTTAATAATAACTCAAGCAGACCCAAATGTTTTTGTATGTGTGTTCACTTAACTTGTGAAAAACTAAGTTAAAACTTTATTTTCTAGATAAAGTTGACTGAAGACAAAGGATGTTATGCAAGAAAGTAAAAAAAATATTTAAAACATGAAACTTCTCTTGAGAACCTTTAAGTACTAAAATTATTCTTGACACATATGAGAACACCTGAAAGTTGTTGTTTCTTTATTAGGATTACAACTTGAGTATTCCACATTCTACTGCTTTATTTTTGAAAGAGACAGCAGAATACCTTCTGATCTGACAATATCACTACTAGGTCATATCCCAAAGAGAGCATAAAAATGGAAAAAGAATCCACACATACAAAAATATTTATAGCATCTCCTCTTGTGGTGGCAAAGAATTGGAAATTGAGAGGATGCCCAACAATTGGGGAATGGTTGAACAAGTTGTTATATGTGAATGCAATGGAAAACTATTGTTCTATAAGAAATTATGAGCAGGCAGATTTCAGAAAAACCTGGAAAGACTTACATGAACTTATGCAAACTGATGTGAAGTGAACAGAACCAGAAGAACATTGTACACGGTAACAGCAGCATTATGTGATGGTCTACTATCAACTATGAAAGACTTCTGCTTTTCTCAGCAATACAACCATCCAAGATAATTCCAAAAGATTCATGATGGAAAATGCTATCCATATCCAGAGAAAGAACTCACGCAGTCTGAATGCAGATCAAAGCTTACTATTTTCATTTTCTGTTTTTTTCTTTCTAATGGCTTTTCCTTTTTGTTCTAATTCTTCTTTCATAAGGTGACTTATGTGGAAATATGTTTAACATGACTGTACATATATAGCCTATATCACATAGAAAAGGGAGGCAGGGAGAAAAATTTAGAACTCAAAATCTTACAAAAATGAATGTTGGAAACTACACATGCAATTGGAAAAAATACTATTAAATGTTGAGAGAGAAAGAGAGAGGAGAGAGTAGGGGGAGAGATAAGGAAGAGTTGGGAGAGAAGGGAGAGAGGAAAAGGGGGGGAAGAGCAGAGATGGGGGTGGGACATTTCATTTTTTAAAAACTGGCTTCAAACCTCCCCAAATAAATAAATCATCAATAAATGATCATCAAATCATCAAATAAATCATTCAATAAATAAATCATCTATATGAATAGATAGTTATCAAATAAAGAAGTCTAAACTATCAATAAACATGTGAAACAAGTGCTCTGAGTCACCAGTAATTAGAAAAATGCAAATTGAATTCTGAGGTTTCATATCACACTTATAAGATTGGCAAAGAGAATAAAAAGAAAAGTGACAACTGTTGGCAGACCTGTGGGAAAACGGGCATACTAATATACTTTTGACAGAACTGTGAATTGGTCCACTAATTTTGTAAAAAATTTGAAACTATGCCCACCAAGTCACTAAAGCTATGAATTTAACTTTTTTACTCAGAAGTACCACTAGGAGGCCCTGAAAAAAATCAGAGGGAGAGGAACCATATGTACAAAAGTAGCAATTTTTTTTTTTTTTTTTTTGCTAGTGGCAAAGAATTGCAAAGTAAGGGAATGTCTATCAGTTGGGGAATGGCTGAACAAAGAGCAATAAACTGATATAAAGGAATATTCAGGATAATGAAGCAGGCAGGTTTCACAAAAACAGAGGCTTGTATGAACTTATGCAGAGTGAAATGAGAAGAACCAGGAGAATAAATCATAAAATTCCAATAACATTGTAAAGAAAAATCAACTTTGAAAGACTTAAGAATTCTTATCTATGCAATGATCAACTACAATTTCAGAGGGCCAATGATGATGCATGATATCCACCTCTTAATAAAGATGTAATGGACGCAAGATGCAGAATGAGACATTTTTGGAAATGGTTAATATGGGAATTTGGATTTTTGGACTATGCACATTTATGATATTTCTTTTTTTTAAATTGAGAAGGTGGGAGGGAGAAGAGTATTAGAGATATGACTAACAAATCCAAATCTAAAAAAAGGAAGAGCTCACAAGGAAGACCAGAAGGAATTGTGGACAAGAAGGACTAGGTTTAGATGTTACATGTAAATTTGGTGTAATTTTTTTAAGAAAGATCTACATAATAGAGGTTCATAGTTTCTTGGACAGTCCTCGCCTTTTCTATGTCATATGTGGAAATGTTCATTTCACTTGCTCTACTATTCTAGTTCAGAATAAAAAAATAAAACTTAAATAAAGCAACTTAGCTCAAAGGAAATAACTATTACTTGGGGAGGAAATGTGTGATAAACCACAGTGATAACTTTCAAAGTTTTCTTATTACCAATGCATGTTAAACTTCATCTATAAAAATTTCTGCCAAGCTAATAGATCAGACTTGCAGATTTTCTTCATATGAAAAAGTTTTCCAGAATCAATTATGTTAAAATCAAAGAGACGAAATGTCTTGATCTTCAAATAAGGAAAATAATAACACAAAATAATCCATTTAGAGATAGTTGAATTAATTTGGGGGAGTTGTTTTGCCAGCAAATTTTCAAAATGATAAAATAGCAAAAGTGAGTGCTGAGGACTTGTAGAAAACTAATCACATTAAGGCATTATTAGTGTAGCTGTACTTAATACAACCATTCTAGAAAGCAATCTGGAAGTATAGAAATAAAGACCTCTGTAGTATATCAAATAGATTGTGATCAGTTTAAAAACAAATATTTTTATTGTTCTTAGTTACTTCACTTTCCCCCTGCATTTTTCCTCCTTCCTCTCCCTCCTAGAGTCACCGTTTACAGGAAATTATTTTTTTAGTAAAACAAAATGACAAAGAGGAAGAGAAGAAAAGAAATCTGCACAACTTATCAAAACATTGAAAAAAACTGACATTGTATGTAATGTTCCACAGCTGTGGATCTCCAACTTTGTAAAGAAATGAGGGATGGTGTCTTCTCATATCTTCTTTGTGGACAAGATTGTTCTTTAGAATTATTTTGTAACTAATTTTCAACTAATTTGTGGTTTACATTATTGTCATCACTGTGTAGTATTGTTTTCTTGACTCTACTTACTTCACCATGCATCACTATGCATTAGTTCATGTAAGTCTCTCTAGTATTCTTTGTATTCATCATATAAATTGTATCTTACAGCACAGTAATATTCCATTAAATTAACATACAACATTTTTAATCATTCTCCAATAGATACGCATCTATTTTGTTTCCAGTTGTTTCTACCACACACACACAAAAAAAAATGCTGCTAAAAATATATCATTTTATATGGAGCCTTCCTTTTTGTCATTGACCGTCTTAAGACACAGTGGACAGCAAATGGTAACGTGCTTTTACAGTCTTCCAGAATGGTTGCAATGTGGGTGTTAGTGAATGATAACATTGATTCACAATGCAGCTTGCCCTATTTATTTCTCTTTCCTTCACCAAAAATTCCAACACCTAATTCCAAAAATGCTATGGTGATTTTTGAAGACTGATCTTTATTGCCTTAGTGACATCTTTAAGGACATTGTGGACTCTTTTTGGGTCACAAATTTATATGAAAGAGGGAAAGGGAAAGGAGTAAGCATTATGCCTACTATGTGCCAGGCACTATGCTAATTGCTGTACAAATATGGTCTCATTTGATATGGTACTATTTCAATACATCAAATACCTTTAATTCCATCAGCATAGGCCCTTATCTTCCTAATGCTGATCATAGTCTTCACCACTCTCTTGCAAGGCTTAATTAGTTTCTGTAGCCAAAATGATTTATAACCTCATGGCCAATCTGCTGGAGATAGGTCTCTCAAATTTAGGGTTGTTCTTGGATGCACAATCTTTCCTTGTAGTGATCAAAGTCTTCCAGCACTATTGTACTCACCAGAGTTTGTGTTCTGTCACCATAGCTTTTGAGAATCCAGTATCCATTCCACAAAATGATGAGGAATTAGAATAGGAATTTAATTAGCTGAATTCTGATTTTTTTTTTTATGAAATACCTACCACTTCTGTGGGTGGTTGTCTAATATCTCCTTCAGTTCCATTAGTATGCACTGACGTTCGATAAGAAATAACTCTGTGTCAAACATCGTGCTGTGCCCTGAGAGTTACAATCTTAAAAACAAGCAAAAAGTCCCAGTCCCTGCTTTCAAACAGCTTACATGGTAACGGGGAAAGACAGTATGTACATAAGAGTACATACAGAGTTACAAGGTAACCTTGGAAGGGAGACTAGCAGTTGGAGAGAATAAATAAAAGCCTCCTTCAGAAGATGGCACAGATGACAACTTTAGAAAATTAATCCCAAAATAGGAAAGTGACTGGATAGACACTCTACTTCTATTAACTTTGAAAGAACTGTCCCTGGTGCTTACAATGTCAAGAGAGCCACCTTGGATCACAGTTTTCACTGGCAATGTTTTGGTCGGAAGGAATCCTTGCTCCACAAAGTGGTAACCTGGAATCCAGAAGTCAGGGTGAGAAACGGGAAGGTAAAGAGGTCCTGCCCCTGAATGTGACCGACTGTCCTGAAATTTCCTTGGAACTCAATACCATCCGAGTGATGGTGCCAGTGAAATGAGCCTCCTAAAGAAAATAGATAAGAGCTATGTGGGAGGTCTGGTGAGATGGTTTTGTCCAGCTCATGTTAATAGTAAAATGTTTGCTTCGCAAGTGTGGGTTGCGGGTTGGAGTTTTGCTTTATTTTTTTTCTTTTTTTAAGCTTTAGGAATCCTGTTACTCTCAAACTGGGAAGTCACTTCCTCTTCCTGCACCTGAAGGGGTCTCTTTAGGCCACTAGATTTCCAAACGCAAAACTTTAGGAAAGTGAGAGTATGAGCTCTCTCCGAGTCAGCCCGCTGAAGAGTCAACTACCACAGACAGTCTTCGCTGGTGGTGTTAATTTTATGGGGTGGACGGCATTGGATTGAGTGCAGCTTCATTCCACTGTTCCTAACTAAATTTAACTTCGTTAAGTGACAAAGGAGTAGGTTTGAAGTGATTTGTGCTCTTTATTTAATCTATAACTTCTTCCCTCCGTAACCTGGCTGGAGAAGCTGAGGTCAGACTCTTAGAATACTCACCTCTAAGACATAGTTTCTGTAAAAACCAGAAAAGAGATTCAGGACTCATAATTTATCATTTTGAGGCTTCATTGTCTATCTTTTATTCACCATATCTCTCTCTTAGTGTTTCCCTCTTCCTCCCCAACCTTACCAATTGTTCCAAGACTACTGAGTTCCCTTCTCTTTTTTTTTTTCAGATATCAAAATTGTTATTGTGATGAATCTGTTTCTTTCTACTCAGCAGATGATATCCATCGTCAGGTACCTCCTGGGCATGGAGTTCTTTGTCTCTGAGCTGCTGACACCAAGTTGATTTAAAAGAGCCCTTTCTTTCGGAGATATCCTGGAAATGGTTCAAACCCTTGTGATGATGAACTCACTTGCGATCCGCTTATTGTCTTTTCTTTACAAAACTTCCTAAGATCCAGAAGGCGCTGGTTTCTTTGAGAAATGTAGTGACCTACTAGTTAAAGCAATAGATTGTCAGATGAAACTAGAGGAGCAATGATCCTTCCTTGTCATTACTACGATAGTTCCAGGGGAAAAACTAACACCAACAAAAGTTTTTTACCTTTTTGTATATGGTCCTCTTGAATCTGGGCGGTAATTTCTCAATTGTCTCCTTCCTTTCAAACCTCATATGGACACAGAAACAAATTTTGCATCTACCTGCTATGTCTTTAGTTATAGGTGGCATTTGTGACAGTTACAAGTACTGAATAGGAAGACAAAATTCATCTCATTTCAACTCAATTTAGTTCAATTCAGCTAACATTCGATAGGCACCTTCACCGTAAGACACTGAACTAAGTAAGTGCTGGGGACAGAAAGACAAAAACGAAAAACAATTCGTACTCTCGCAGGGCCTACATTCTATAGGAAAATGGTTTTTGGAGAGCTGAGAATACCTCTGATTCACAAGATCTAATGGTAGTGTTCTGATCAATGTTGTCCAATTCTAAACGTCCTTGATTATTCTTCTTTCAAGCTGATTTCTAAAGGGTTAATGTGGGAGAGTGCTCTAAGTTTTTGATTATCTGGATGGCTAGTTTCCTTCATCTGCTGAGCTAATTGTTCTTGTTTTGTCCCTAGGATTTAAATTACTTCCTAGATAGGAGCCCATTTCGTGATTTTTCATTTGAAAAGACAATGTTCAGGGACTATTCAACAAATTCGCCCACCTTCTAGGGGTATCTCAAGGGCCTCCAGTTTACTAATGCAGTGTTTTTACAGACCAAGCCACCAAGTGAAAAGCCCTGCAGGAGACAATCAGCAGTTAGCATGAGGCAGCCTCGGTTTTGTTGCGCCACGATCCAGGTTGGGTCTTTTTTTTCTTTCTTCTGGAGTCATGCCTGTAGAAATGCCCCCTTTCACCTCATTTTCTCTTCTCCAGCCTCATCTTTTGCATGGCAATTTAATTACCTGGCGTGCTTAATTTGCTCGAGAATGTCAACCTTATCTACGCATGCATTTTCAGCCCCTTGTGTCATCAATTGTTCTCTAAGGGGCAGAACCAGAACCAGTCCCAGACTCAAACAAGTATTTGTTCTTTGGAGGGAAAAGCATTGAGAAAAGAACACTTGCAAACCAACTTGGATGCTTCGTCCCTAACAGATAGATCCCAGTTGCCTTCGAACGAACCCCAGAAAGTGGGGCCTCTCTGCCCTAGTTACGTTCAGTTCTAGGTCTATCCGTTGTCCATGTTTTCTGCCTTAGCTCTACTTCCTCAATCTCTTCCTTGTGTCTTAATCCATTGGCCTAGCATCCTTGATTTTTTTTTTTCTGATCATGTGATCTTCCTTCCAGGTCGACTTCAAAGAGGAAAAAAACGACACCTGGTTTTGAAGACCTAAGGTTTTTTAGAAACCTAGTATATCGGTTCACGATGTGGAGAGAGTGCTGGGCCTGGAATCAGGAGTCAGGAAGAGGAGTTCAAATGAGGCCTCAGACTAGTTGTGTTACCTTGGGCAAGTCACTTAACCCTGTTTATCTCAGTTTCCTCATTTGTAAAATGAACTGGAGGAGGAAATGTCAAACGATTCCAGTATCTTTGCCAAGAAAACTACAAATGGGGTCACAAAAAGTCGTACAAGACTTAAAGGACTGAAAAATATCTCCTCACTCCCAGCTGGTCTAGTTAATGGGAAATTAGCCTACGAGACAAGTCGTTTAATATGCTAGAGGTAGTGGAAACGTCTGCATGCTCCGCTTTTGCTTATCTTCCTACTTTCTGTGTACCCAAAAGAAATCATATTCAATAGTGCTCTCTTCTCTGGCTACCACTCCCTGCTCTTTCATACCCATCCACATCAACCATATCCCTCCCACATCCCTATGCCATTCTAACCTCCCCCTCCTTTTTGTGCCCTACGGTGTTTATGTTCTATTTACATTTCGATTATTCTCTAAATTTTATCGCCCCTTATTCACTAACTTCTTCCTTCCAGTTTAAAAACATTTCTAGATCCGCCTTATTCTTTAAAAACTTTCACTTGATCCTATTACATTCTCATACTGCAGTTCTCTATGTCTCCTTCCTTTCACATCTCAGAAAAAAGCAGTCTGCTCTCCTTATCTCCCTTTTTTAGTTTCTGACTTTTTCCTCCAGTCTTTCAAATATGACTTCCAACATCATCAATCGTCTGAAACTATTCTATCTAAAACTACCAAGGAACTCTTACTTCCAAATCCTATCTCTCCCCCTCCCCCCCCCACCCCAGTCTTTATCCAAGGACCACAAAAGGGTAACACTGAGATTTGTTTTTCCCTGAAGCAGAAACCTTATAATTTTGGAATGGTATTGGTAGTGAAATGGCATAGATGCAACTAGTTGATCACGTGTGCGCCTGAAATAAAGCCAGAACTGAAAATAAAAATATCTGGGAGTCAACAGCGTAGATGACTCCATGGAATGACATTTCCGAGGGAAAGCCTCTAGAAACGAGCCTAGAGGCAGAGTCCCAAAGGTCTCCTGATTAACATGTTTTAAATTGTTGTTGTTAAGCAACATTGTGAGGTAGGTAGAGTAATTTTCGTTTGTCTCCTTTTTACAGAAACTGAGGTTCAGCTAAATAATGTGTTCACCATGGTACAGATAGTACCGGCTGAGATTCAAACTCATGTTTCCTAACTCTCAATTTGGTATCTTTCCCCTCGGATCAGAGCCAAACCTTTTTACTGGTCTCATGACCCCAGTTGGGTTCCAGCATCCCCAGAACTCATCCGAAGATTATTGATTATTACCTTTTCTCTTTAGGTCTTTAAACTCACCCTACCAATTTTATTCTTGTTTTCCTTTGTTCTGTTTTGGGGCTTGGGAGATGCCTTTAGAAGTTCTTAACCATTTTTGTGTGTCATGGAGCCCTTTGTGAGTCGAAAGAGAAAAGGAAAGAAAGAAGGAAAAGAAGGAAGAAAGAAATGTTTCTCTCTTCTGTCTAGTCAGCATGAACTCCTGATAGAATAGCAAGGTGAGCTGTGCCTAGATACTAGGACAAACTTAAGTTCAAAGAAGAAACCGAATAAGATGTCAAAGAAAAAGTCTGTCTGCCCAAGAGCCAGGATAAGCGAAGTTAACAAGAATTCTTTTTATCTCGTTTTTCCCGCAAATCAGGGAAAACCATACTCAGCCATCATCAGGCAATGAGCCCGTTCCAGCTGATGAGGAGCACCCTAAATCTGATCTTGCCTACGCTCCGGGAGCTTGGCTGCTGGAGGAAATGAAAGAGAGGCGAGGAAATGGGACTCGTAGTTTTCCTTTTCTCTAGTTGAAAGAAAAGTGAATCCAAGAGTATTTGTGTAACTAGAAGAGGGAATTCCGGAGTTTCAAACCCAGAAGACTCATCCTTTGATTTAATTTTGGTCTCTGCTTTGAGCTTGAGCTTGCTAGAAGCTGTGTGCCTGAAAAGAAGGCACTTTTTAGTGATAGCTTTATTTTAAAAACAAAACAAAACAAAACAAAACTTTTTAAAAAATCTTCAATTAAGTATAATCCAACACAACACAGGAGGACATGTAGTCTCTGTGGCGCAATCGGTTAGCGCGTTCGGCTGTTAACCGAAAGGTTGGTGGTTCGAGCCCACCCAGGGACGAGTGTTTTAAGTTTCCTGCCGCTAAGGATCTTCCTCGTATACTCCCGCTCCCCAAAAGTTCCATCAACTCTCTCGGCTTCCAGTTGTCTTCAATTCCTGCATTCAAAGTTCCTATCCAGACTTCTCTTCGCCCCTGTTTCCCCTCCCTCCATGTGATACCTAATTACAAGTCTTTTCCTTTTCCCAAACTTTCGTTTCTGAATTGTTGGGTGGGAGTAATAATGTATCTTTTCCTATCCAGTCTTCTGAATGAGATCTCAAATCTTTTGAGGGGAATATAGTTCCCGATAACCGCCCCCACCCCCACCTTGGGAAGGTTTCAATTTGTCACATCTACTACGAATTTGCTTTGGGTTGAAGAAGATAAAGATAGGCGATGGTTTGTGAAGTCCCCTTAGTTGATTGTACTTCTGAGGCCATAAGACGAGGAAGTGCACGAGACCTAAAGGTGGTACTCTGTCTAAGACCACGCAGCTCATGGCTGATGGTTAAATTAGCAGCAGCATGCCTCATTTGCCACCTCCTTTGCGTTTCAAAACCTTTAGATTTTCTTTGACTTTACTGGCCTTTACTCCTATCTGTCCGTTTCAGAACCCCCGCTTCTTTCAGTATTATAAAGGGTCGGACTATCCATACCAATTTCGGTATTCTTTTAAATTACAAAATACCACCATATGGTTTCACTGAGGATCGAACTCAGGGCCTTCTGCGTGTAAAGCAGACGTGATAACCACTACACTATGAAACCACTAGTTGACAGTTATTTCTAAGTAGTAGTATTTCTAAGTGAAGTGGCTGGAATTACAGAGAGGAATTGTCACTAAATGTGAAATGTCTTTGAAAGGTATTAAATTAAAAAGAAGTAAATTAGCTGATTAGCTAATTTACTCCAATCCTCTAGTTCCTTCCTCCATGTTTACGTGCTCCTTCTCTAACACATACAAATTATGAAAAAGTGCCTTTTCTATCCCGTGTTCCTCCTTTCTAAATTAGTGTATTTATTCCTTTTACATATGCTTCTCAGAACATAACCAACTCCAGGACCTCTGTCAGTCACTCAGTAGATAAACATTTATTAGACCAGAGTCACACAACCAATAAGTGAGGGAGAAACCCAGGAGCAAGAAACATGGAGAACCTGTGAATTTCAGAATTAATGTGATCTTTCAGGATGATGAGATTTCTGAAGGCATGATGAAAATTTAGAAGTCGGTGGGAAATGAAACCTTATTTAACTCCTCAGTACCCTTTGGAGACAATAAGGTACTGAAGGAACTCTTGTTCCTTTCCCCACCCCACTCGCACTCCTTTCATTATATTAGCTCTACATCATCATACTTCCCCTTTCCAATTACTCAAATAAATTTACTTTTCTAGCTTTCTCTTGACCCTTGTTTTTGCATTTCAACGTTCTCAACTCTTATATTCTCATCAACAATAGCTGAAAGTATTGTTCCCGTTCTGTTTGTTTTCCTTGAAAAAATTGTGGCCAGCTTTTTGGAGTAAGTTACTTGGGGTTGTAATCCTTTCTCTTGCACCTGTTAGAAAATAGTTCTCTAAGATCTTCTCTCATTTGTAGGATAAGCTGTCAGGTCCTGGGAAGTACTGGGCCTCTTTTATCTAGCAAATAGCTGTTCAGTATGCTATATGTGACCAAATCACCACCTAATACTATAAATTTGAGCTTCAACTTCACTTAATTGGGCATGTGCAAAAGTCCCAGGGCTTTCCTAGCCTTAAGAACCCAGTTCACTTACTCTGCAGATAGTTCAAAGCATCTCCCAGTTTTCCCCATATCTGTAGCTCCTTAGTGCTTTCTGGGCTCCTGTCTAGAGAGAAGAATGTTCAAATTAAAACCCATAACATCCTTGGCTTAATGCTACCCTCCTCCCACAACTGGATCCTTTATCTAGTTGACCAGAAAGAAATTCATTCATTTGTAGTTCAATTTAAATTGCATTTACTACTTTGAAAGCAAAAGTAAAATGTAACATTAAGCTGAAAACAGTTGAGCACCCCCAACTTTAGCTCTCTTCACACTCTTCTGTGACATGCCTCAATAATCTTAAGGAACTAGAAGGCCATTATACACCAACAGAATTTCAAAGAGCAATATTTTCAGGGATTCCAGTTTCAAAGTCCTGGAGGGGAAGGAGGCAGGGCAAATCAGCACAACATGCACCCTCGTCCCCTTCCACTGCTGGTAGTGAATGATCTCTGCTTCCTTACCAATTGGTTTATGATAGATACTAACTGTCCTATAGAAAATCAGTTCATAGATCAGAAACACCTCATATCCCAGATAACTTTCACAAGGAAACTTGACTGAAAATATTACATTTATTTTGGGAACTGAAGTTTCTACTAAGAGATGAATTGCAAGGGAGACTGTTGATGTTAAGCATGGATATGTGTAGACAGCATGGTATATGGCCTGACAAAAATGAACCTGGTGAATATGCCTGAGAGCTTTCATGAATAATGTGCATTGTCACAAGTACAATGATCACATGTTCATTTGTGACAATTTTTAAAAGAACTTCCATGAAAGATCATAATTACTAGTTTGCCTGTTGCTTTTTTGTTTTTTTTTTTTTAAATCCTGAAATGAGATAACTAAGCCCTGGAGAAATTGATGAATTTCTTGGATAATTAATGTTTCTGGATGTGCCATTTTCACAATATCAGTGGATTTTAAAATGTTATTTTGATGATCTAGGCTGCACTTGATGTTAATGTGCTCAATCTAAATGCCACTATATCAATTATAAACACAGTAGTGCCATACAAAAATAATTTCTTGGTGTTTAGACTGATCAACGTATACCAACAGGGGAAACTATTGTAAAAATACTTAAATCTGGTTTTTGTTTTAATTTTCAAATTAATTTTATTCTGAATTCCAAATTTTTCTCCTTCCCTTCTCTCCCCCCTTTCTTTCCCCCTCTCCAACACAGCAAGCAATCTGATATATGTTATACATGTGCAATCATGTTAAATATATTTCTACATTAGTCATGTTATAAAAGAAGAATCAGAACAAAAGGGAAAAACCACGAAGAAGAAAAAACAAAAAAGTGAAAGTAATATGCTTCAATCTAGATTCAGACTTCATAGTTTTTCTCTGGTTGTGGATAACATTTTCCGTCATGAGTCTTTTGGAATTGTCTTGGGTCACTGAAAAATACTTAAATCTAATTTTTGTGTTGTACCACATTTTACACATGTCTCTCTATTTTGTTATGCATGTCAACAATCATACCTGTTTTAAATTTACCTAGGCCTTAAATGTTTTGTCTTTTACAAAATCAATATTCTTTCTGGATTTGTGTCTTAAGTGTTTCGTTGCTTCCAACATCATGTTAAGTATCAAAGGAGAGGCAATATGGAATACTGAACAGAGTATTGAACATGGAGTTAGAAATATTTCAGTTTAAAGTCTGCCTTACTAGCCATGTGACCTTAAGTCATTTAACCTCTCTGGGACTCAGTGTCCACTTCCTTAAAAAATGAAGGGTTTTAATACATTGACCTTTAAGCTCTCCTCTAGCTCTGAATCTATGATCCTATAAGCCTGAGTTTTAGGATTTATAGATTTAGATATAAACATAGATATAGATATATTCTTTTATGTACAATGATAATGCTTGTATCTTCATATGTAAACTACTAAATAAATCATACATACTGAAATGTCACTGCAAATAATATGTGTGGTATGACTCAGTCAAATAAAGACATGAGTATTAGTCTGTGTTTATATACTGGGTGTTTAAGCTATTAAAGCTTAAAGCCATAGTAAGACTTGGGATAATCTGTACATGTTGGTTGGTTGGTTGTTGTCCTTCGTCTTCGAAGAGGACCAAAATGACATCCATTGTAAAGTGAAACTTCATTGTGTCTGACTGTGGCTGATCAGACCAATATGTGCTAGAAATGCTCTACCACTGGTTGAGCACAGGTAGTCCATGTGAATATTTGGGGTGGATATCCCAAATTTGCGCATCTTGTGCTTACTTTGTACTGTCTCAATTCTGCTTTGCTCAGAGCACAGCACCTTTTCTGATGTGGGCACACCATGCTGAATGGTCCTGTGCCAGTGTCTCCCATGTTGCACAGTCAAACCCAAAGTTCTTGAGAGAGACCTTGAGAGCATCCTTGTATCATTTCTTCTGGCCACCATGTGATCGCCTGCCTCATGCAAGTTCTCCATAAAATAGTCTTTTGGGGAAGCCTACATTTTGCATTGGAACAACGTGGCCAGCCCATCGGAGTTGTGCTCTCTGAAGCATAGTTTGAATACTTGGCAATTCAGCTCGAGCAAGGATCTCAGTGTCTGGTACCTTATCCTGCTAGGTGATCTTTAGAATGTTCCTAAGACAGTACAAATGGAAGCGATTTAGTTTCCTGGCATGGCGCTGGTACACTATCCATGTTTCACAAGCATATAACAATGAGGTCAGCACAACGGCTCTGTAGACCTTCAGTTTGGTAGTCAGTCTCTCTCCCAAACTTTTCTTCTGAGCCTCCCCAAACACTGAGCTAGCTCTGGCAATGCGTGCATCAATCTCATTGTCAATAAGTACATCCCTGGAAAGTACACTACCAAGGTAAGTGAACTTATCCACAGCATTCAAAACTTCTCCATTTGTTGTAACCAATGGTTCCATATATGGATGGTGTGGTGGTGGCTGATGGAACAGCTGTGTTTTCTTGGTGTTAATTATTAGGCCAAAATTAGCACAGGCAGCAGAGAATTGATCCATACTTTGTTGCATCTCAGCTTCAGAGGCTGCATTGAGGGCACAATCATCTGCAAACAGAAAATCATTCATCAACACTCCCTGCCAAGGAGCAGAACAGAGCTCTGTACACAACATTTGTAGATCTGACTGAGGCCTTTGACACTGTTAGTCATGAGGGCTTATGGAAAACTATGTCAAAATTTGGTTGCCTGGAGAAGTTCATCAATATTGTATGTCAATTTCATGATGGCATGTTTGCCCGGATTCTGGAGAATAAACAAAGCTCTTGTGCCTTCCCTGTCACCAATAGAGTGAAACAGGGCTGTGCGCTTGCTCCCATGCTTTTTAGCATGATGTTTTCAGCCATGTTGACAAATGCTTTCAATGAGAATGAGCACAACATCAAGGTCAATTCCCGTACTGATGGTAAGTTGGTCAATTTGAAAAGGCTACAAGTCAAGATCTGCACATGTATGTGTTTTGTGAACTATTTTATGCTATCTCATGTTGAGGGGTAAAATGTTGTATGTATTTATTGGTTGATGCTTTGGTAAGAATTCTGATAATGGAAAAAAGAATTTGATGTAGTAGAAACAGAAATAGTACTGGTATCAGGACATATGGTGTGACACTGATTCTGACACTGATTTAACCAGTGATTTAACTGATTTAACCCAGTTCTGACATTGATTTAACCTCTGATTTAACCCAATTCTGACACTAATTTAACCTCTGTCATCTTCATTTTTCTCATTTGCAAAATAGATATAATAATAATTATATTCTCTACCTCATAAAGTTGTTGGGAGGAAAATTTTGTAAAATTTGAAGTGCTATGTTGAATTACTAATACTATAGTTATATGTATAATGATAATGACATTATCACAAATACAACAGAAATGCAAATGAAAGGTTAACTTATATTTAGTTCCTCAAGCCCAGTTAAGAGCAAAAGCTTCTAACATTCCAGCCTAGAGAACATCTAGTGGGGTATTAGGGGAAAACAAAGCTCTTGGAGACACTGTGGTTAGCAGACCACCTGTGACCTGAAAGAAGATCCAGCAAAGGAGACTGAGAAGATAAGCCAGATGGGTAGGAGGAGAACCAGGAGAGATTAGTACCCCTAAAACTTAGAGAGGAAAGAGAATGCCAAAGAGAAGAGGATGATCTGCAGTGTCAATGGCTACAAGGAACAAATGCTTGCATTGAGTGAGTTTGGCTAGTAGGAAGCCTGTTAGTTTTGATGGCAGCTCTAGGGTATTAGCTAAAATGGTAGAGCACTCAGTGCTAGAGGTAGTAGGATTGCTGCCTACATCCTGCAGATCTCCAATGAAACTGAGAAACCGATGAAATGCAGACTATCCTCTACTTCTAGGACTCAACCCCCACTCCTGATCATTAGGACTAATTGGGAACACAGCCTCAATTTTCATGCTGGGCTAGGTGGAAAAGTCAGAAGTTCTCATTTCAGAGATAACATCTCTAAGGTTTTGCTTCATATTCTTTAAGTTGGCCAAAAAAGAAGAAGAAGAAGAAGAAGAAGAAGAAGAAGAAGAAGAAGAAGAAGAAGAAGAAGAAGAAGAAGAAGAAGATGCCAAACGTTGGTGAGGTTCTGGGGAAAGCAATATTTTTATGCTGTGTTGGTAAAACTGTGAATTGGTCCATTAATTTTAGAAAGCAATTTGGAAAATCCCCTCTCCCAATTGTTTAACTGAAATACATTTTGACTCCAAATTGTCACTGCTGGCCTTAGATTCCAAAGGGATAAATAGAAAGAGGGAAAGGGCCAATACATGCAAAAATATTGCAGCAGCTCATTTGTGCTGGCAAGAACAAGAAACTAAGGGGATGCCCATCAAATGGGACATAGTCAAATTATGGTATATGATATAATGAAATACTGTTATGCTGTAAGAAATGATCAAAGGGATTGTATCAGATAAACCAGGGAAAACTTTTTTGAATTGATGCAAAGGGAGGGCAACACTTTCAACAGTAACAAAACTATCGTAAAGACAAACAACTCGGAAAGACGTTAGAATTCTGATTAATGTAATTACCGTCCATGATTCCAGAGAAATCGTGATGTAAAATGCTACCTACCTACAGAGAAGTGATGCACTCAGAGCTCAGAATGAGTCTCTTTTTTTTGGACAATAGCTAATGCTTGTCTATGCTTAACTATTCATGTTTGTTACAAATGGGTTGTTTTTCTTTTTCCCTTCCATTTGGACTGGAAGGAAGCAGAAGGCAGAGAAAACAGTTCTATTAAAAATAATATTAATATAAAAAATTTTCTCTGGTGAGTAGTATTTTAGATTATTGTTTTGCCTATTATAATATAAATTCTTTGAGAGCAAAGACTGTACTGTTTTTTAAAAAATGTATCCCCAACCCTTAGCTCAATGTCTGGGTCATAGAACGTATGGCCATAAAAATACTTTTACCCCTTCCTCGAAGAAAGGAGGTGAATTAATTTTCCATGTCTCTTCTTCTAGATCAAGTTTGAGCATTATAATTACAAAGCTTTCAGTTCCGTGGGGTTCTTATTGTACCTTTCATTTACACAAAATAGTTTCTTTTGCCCCAAAATCTTCAGGATCTCGCTATTATCTCTCTAGTGAAGTTCAAATTGTATGGGTTTTGGCTTTTATGTTTCTTGGATGTACCTGTTATTGGCGGGTCTTCGAGTAATACCATTCTCACCGAACCCACCCTTCGTCAGAGCAAAATGGATGTTATTTATTAGAAGGAAGTGAAAAAATTCGAGCCACGTTGGGGATATAGCTCAGTGGTAGAGCGCACGCTTTGCATGCGTGAGGCCCCGGGTTCGATCCCCGGTATCTCCATGCTGCTATCTTGCTTTTCTAAGGGCCAAGTACCTTCCCCAGTCTTCTGCTGTGGGATTCTCCTTCAAGAAAGTGAAAGGATCAAAGCCACTTGTTGAATTCGGAAGTTCGCCCCACAAACAGCCCTCAGGCGTACTACAGACCTGGTCTTTGGGAGTGACAGCAATATGTGAGAGACCCTGCGAGCCACCATGGAAAACGAACTTTAAGTCACACTTTTGGGAGTGACAAAATAAAAATGTCCCCGCTACCTATCCGAAAAGAAGCTGATGCCAAAGGAAGCTCTCGACGAGCTTTGGAAAGGCGCTCAGCTTCAAGAGACTACTTACTAATACATCCAGAGGGAAAGACTCTTGACCTTAAGGTTTGAAAAAAAAAAAAAACCTTCCTCCCACCGCCCCAAATTATGCTCTCGCGATGTCACAGTCAGATCCAGGTTTAGAAGCTTACCCCTCCTAGGCCAAGAGTCTGTCTATTCCTCTCTGTTTCTGTCTCAGTCTCTGTTTCTGTGTCTCTCCCTTGATGTTCTCCCTTCTTCCCCAGAGAGCGCCTCTCATTCCAAGGCTACTCTTTTCCTTCCCTTTCAGCTACCTTGAGGCATCACTAAGTTGAATCTTTTCCTTTCTGCTCAAATAGCTCAAAATCTATTTCTTCTGTCTAGGAGTCGTATGATGGAACTGTCAACCTCTGAGGTATTAAAAGCAGAGGGCTCATCGATACATACTTTCTTTGGGAAGTTTCCTGTTGGGATTGTTGTGGAACCCTAGTAAGACGAATTCACTGGAGATCGATAAAGACGTCTCTATCCTTCCACTTTAACATTTCCAAAAATTTGGAAGGCAAACGCTGTTGTCTTTTTTAAGGGGCCCAATGAGTTTGTGGGCTCTAATCTTTTGAGTTTCCTTGGACGATTTACTTGTCAAACAAGGAAGAAGAATTTGCAAAGGTCATAGAAGCAAGTATTCTGCCTATAATATACCTGGAAAGTAAGGGGAATTGACGAACCTCCCCCGGAGAGATCTCATTTTTAGGAAGTTCCTTTACAAACTAAAATTATTTACTTTCAGTTTCATCAAATATTGCAAAACTGACTGTCTAATCCTTCTTTCATCTGATAAACCTTGAAACATTTGAAAATAACGATCATGTACCAGGTTCTGTCTTCCTTAGAATAAACACCTCCACTTGGAGGCTCTTCTCCTTCTGCACTGCGCCACCCCTTCCCCTCAGAGAAGAGGCTACCGGATTGAGTGGTGTGTGTGTGTGTGTGTGTGTGTGTGTGTGTGTGTGTGTGTGTGTGTGTGTGTGTGTGTGTGTGTGTGTGTGTGTAGAACGCTGATATCTAATTGGTGATGAAGAACCTGAAAACTCGATGAAAGAGGAGCTAAGCCTTCACACATAGATACACAGATATATACACAATCACTTTAGAAACATTGTTTTGTTTGTAGAGAGAGTGCGGTTTATTTAACAGTATCCCTGGATGTTGCATTTGTTTCATAATAAATACCTGCAACAAATAGTGAATTTACAGTTCCTTACTGTTTACAATTTAGAGATAGATAAAGATCGTGTTTTTAATAAAACAGTGATGCAAAAAAATGTAAAATCCGAATTTGTACGTTTTCTGCATAGTTCGCATGATAAATATACATATATATACATTTATTTACATCTTATGTATTATATATACGTATTATTAGTCATGTCCAATCTCCTTGAATCTGAATGTGTATAAGTTTTTGGCATAGTTCACTATATACATACATGTGTGTGATATATAGATATATTTTATTAATCAAGTCCAATCTCCTTGAAACTATTCCAGTCTCACATTCCCTTATTAAGCAAAACTAAAAAACAAAGTCAGCTTTAAATTTCATAATGTGATGTTTCAATGAAGGCTTTGCGATTAATGTAGCAATCTGGTGTCTACACATACCTCCTCATAAATTATCTTTGATAAGCTAGAATTTAGTGAAGAGGATCTTCATGTCCCCTGAATTTTGTACAAATTGTGTAACTTAAAATTTATTCATTTAATGAACTATAAGAGGAAATAATAGCAATATATTGGTTTTCAAGTTTCAAATCTCTAACATTTCTCAAACACGAGGAAAAGAGTGAATAGTTAAAAGCCAGCCAAATTTATCAGCAACAACTTCACAAAACAGTTTGATGTTGCTATAATCATGTCTTTCCTTCTTTCCTAGAAAATTCCTCTGACCACAGCAAGAGAACCTCAGGTGTTTTAGTCTGAATCTTAAGGCTAAAATCATCAAACATCCTTGACTTCCTGATGATGAGATACAAGGATGGAAAACTCTCCTACTCTTCTTCAATTATCAGGAGAAAGGACTGCTTATGACATTTCTGTGCTCGCAGATTTATATTACCTCCCAAGACCAGACCTAAGATGTCCCTTCTAAGTGTGGACCTTCAATTACTTTGTAACATGTCTTACCTCAGATCACATTAGAGTGATTTTTCTACAGACAATACTATGTTTGGCCGTTAACAGTACCTGAAAATAGTCCTTCCCATCTAGGTCCAAAATCTCTTTTGCACAGCAGTTTCTTCTAATAAAACCAACCTCCCAGTTTCCAGAATTGGCTGTTCCTGAATCTACAAATCCCACAGAACCAATTTTGTTTCTCCTTAGGTGAAGCAAGTCTTATGAATCTTTTCCTTCAGTTATTCAGTCTGTAGAAATAGCCATATTCCAAATATGGAATGGAAATTTATCAAAGGCAATGGATCTGACTAATAAATCTTCCAGATTTTGTCTTCTGTTATTCTTATTTCCCATGTGAATGTGCCTCAACTTTCACAACTGCTATTGTATAGGGATAGCAAAAGAATAACTTGCATTTGGGGGTCCATTATTTATTGAATATAAATGTAGTTGTCTTTCCAGTAGGCAAGTCATTTATTTGTCACTTATTTTAAAAAGGAACATCAGTACCCTACCTAGATAGCTAGTTATCCATGGAAAAGTCTAAGAAATAAATGTTAGTGTCAGTGATAGCCATTTGGTGGTAGTTTAAATTTGGAGTAGGGAAATGGAGATAATGTTTTTAAGTTTCATTAATATTCCTTTTTTTTAAGTTTTTATTAATGACTTTTGGTTTTTGCATCACAGTCATTTTAGGGTGTAATCTTTTCCCCCAACCCCAGCCATTGAGACTTATGCTTGTAACAAAGAAAATCAGTTAAGGAAAACCAGCTGTTTGCTTGTTAGAAAATTTCACTGAGGATGCTAATTTCTTTGACATTATTGAAATTCTACAATCCACACACCTCCCCCTCCTTCCCCCAGGGTCATTAGTGATGCCTAGAAATTCACCTTGGTGCCAATAATCTTACATTTATTATCATGTTAAGCGATTATTTGTCTTTCCCCCCCCAGCACCGCCCTCCCCCCCTCCCCCCGCCATTGCATGTAGGATCTCCTGTTTACTATTCAAGGCAAAAAACAAAAAACAAAAAACCCTCTGTTTTAGCTAGTCACTTTCAGAGACATCCTTTCCCCCATCTCTTATCTACTGGACTTGTAACCTTCCTAAGCTATTTCCATTCCTCCACAGGCTGCTAGAAGAAAGCTGCCTAAAGCCCATAACCAGCCCAGCCCACATTTACTAGGACTTTTTTTTAAATTATCTCTTTGGGATACAGACCTAGTAGTGGTATTGCTGGATCAAAGGGTATAGACAGTTTGCCCTTTGAGGAGTTCCAGATTACTCTCCAGAATGGTTGGATCAATTCACAACTCCACCAAGGAATTATTTTTGGAGGTTTAAGTGAACATGGATTCTCTTCTCCCACTCTCATCCCACTGGAACATGCAAAATGTTATTGTCTAAGTCCATAATTTGGAATAGAAACAAGCCCAAAGAAAAAGCAAAGTAGGAGTCAGAGAACAGTTCTTTCACCCCAGGGGACTCAGGATACCAAAGCTAGCCACAGAGACTCTTTTAATTTTGATTCCCAAGAAGAAATTTCTAACTAGAAAACCTACTAGCTGGGCTCTCACTTTGAGTCCTGAATGAGAAACAAGGATGCAGCCTGGAGATGATTCCTTTTGAAGGGGACAGGAACTGAGGGCTGGGCAGTGGAATGGGACACAACGAGGAAGATGAGGTGTCGATGCCCCCTCCCCCCATTCTAAGGAAAAATGAATCTAAGAGCATCTATGTAAATAACTTTGGCATTCCATTAGGCAAGTGATTCCTTTTTCAACTTCTTCTTTTGGCTTGAACTTGACAGTCTAGGAGGGTGAAGGTTATAAGTTTCAATCTGTGACTGGCTGAGAGTGTAAGGAGGTTGGGGAGAGTTATAGACAGGAAAAGGGTTTTACCAAGCCTTACTGTGCATAAGAGTCCTTCCATCTGACTGCTTGACTAACACTTAGAGTTGAATGCCTCACCCTTTAAAATCATTTCCAAGCATAAGAGAACACAGAATTCATTACAATTATCTCCTGAGGTCAAGGCCAAAGCATGCACCTGACTTGTTTACTCTTCAGAGTGCAGACTCACTTACCTGGGTTGAACAAGTATCTGTCTGTTCCTCCCTATCTCCCTTAGGCTTTTTCTCTTCTTCCTCATTCCATCCCATGTGAGGCTGGCCTATTGAGTTCCCTTCCTTTCTGCTGCTACCAGATGCCTTCCAGCTGAATTGTTTCCCTTTTGCTCCTTCAGAGAAGCAGAAGTCTTCAGGACCCTAGAAATCAGTGCTGAGACTCCTCCATCTCAGACCTGTTAAAGGCAGAGAAATGATTGTCAGAATTGTCACAGACTCCTACTATGGCAAATCCCCTTGCATTTCACATAGTTGCGTGCAGAGTTCTAGTGATCCCTTTCAGGTCTAAATCTAATCCTTGTCACCTGCTTTGATCAGGATGTACTTTTTAAACCCTTTTCTCTCCATCCTTTTACAGAGCATTGGGAATTGATTCCTTGAAAAGCATATGAAGTGCCGCATCCCCTCAAAATTCATCACAGCTGCCTGTAAAGGAGCCTAGGAGGCCCTTTCATTGACCTTTCTAACTCCAGTGATATCCCCTCATCAACCCTAAGGTCTGATTCTTCCTTCAGCTACATTGACACTCTGCATGTTTTTCCTCCCTGCCATACCTCTCCTCCCCAGGATCCTGTTGTTTTTTAGTATTTTAATTCATTAGAAGAAGGGCTCTAAGCATATGTCCTGTTCATGATGTTTCTACATCTGGGGAAAATAGCTCAGTGGTTCGGAGCTTGCTTAGCATGTCAGAGACAACATCTCCATCCCCCACTTTTTCTTTCTTTCAATTCCCTCCAGAATTCCCTACCAGTCATAAGTTCTCCAGTGCAACCCAGGAGTTGATGGAGCACAGGCCCTCCCTGTCTCCATCTTCTTCCTCTGCTAGTCACCAGAAGAAATGAATCACTTGGATTTTCCAGGAAGCTGAAGACTTCCTGCTTCATTTCTGCTGAAGCAGCTGCATGCCAGATACATGGCTCCCAAGACACTCCATCCTCTGAAATGTGTCATCTGAATCCCCATCAGTCCTGAAGTGTGAGGATGAGAACACCTTCCAGCCAAAAACTCCAAAGTCCCTGGCAGGATGTTGGTTTGCTTGTGTTTGAGAAGTTTCACTGTGATGATTTTGACTGCTTCACTCAGAGTTTTCCCTATCCTTCACTTGTCTTCAGGATCATAGCCTTCAATTAGTCCAAATGACTTTAAAAGTATTTTTCCTTGCTCTGTTTTCCAGGTTAAGTAATGGTGATATTAGATACCTTATTTACTTCTTTTTGTTCCAGCTTTAGATTTTTGTCTCTTTTTATTTCATTGAGACATTTGATTCTAATTGGTACATCCTGATTGTTATACAAAAGATTTTGTAATGCTTGTGCTAAGCTGTGAATGCTCTTTCCAAGTCTTTCCTCTGTGGTTCTCATTCTTTTCCAAAGCTCTCCTTTAGCAGTTTCATTTATAAATCCTTTTTTCAGTCAGCATCTGAGGATAGAGTTAAGCTCATGAAGATGAGCCTTCCTGATTCCAATCCCAGTGGGCTATCTACTTCACCACCTCACTGCCCATACTACCATTGTGACCCTGAGTAAATCACTTAAACCCATTTGCCTTAGTTTTCTCATCTGTCAAATGAACTGGAAAATGAAATAGCAAGCCACTCCAGTATCTTTGCCAAGAAAACCCCAAATGAGGTCGCAAAGAATGGACAGGACTGAAAAATGCCTGAACAGCAACCTGTTCCAGAAGCTGTGCTAAATCCTTGAGATACAAATACAAAAAAGAACAAGAGTCTTTGCCCTAAGGAACTCGACAATCTAGTGAGGGAAGACAAGAAATAAAAGGAAGGTGAAAACAGAGGAGGGGGAAGAAGGTGGGAGAGAAGATACTGGATGAAGAGTCATATTGGAGAAGTCCAAAGGACCACAGCTGGGTGGGAAAGGAAGAGATGGTTGGCATAGGTGTCCTCCCTTTCAATCAGAGGAGCCAAGGGTGTTGATGAGGTGTGAATACCAACGTTCCTTACTATGAAGTTCCTGGGGGGCATGGTGGACAAATCTAAACCAGTGAAGTTTTCCTGGGTCAGACAGGTGCTAGATTTAGAGTTGAGAGAAATGAATTCTAACCATGGCTCTCATGGTCATTTCTTTGTGTAAACTGAGGGCAATTACTGAAAATCTCTGGGGCTCATTTTTCCTCATCCATAAAATGAGGATAAAGTTGCAGTTGCGATAGAGGAATTCCCTAGCCCCCTTCAGGTCTGTTTCATCTATGCCACATATCTTAATCAGGCCACATTTCCCACCATGACTCCCCCACCCCCGCCAATCACATCATTTTACAGATTATCTTTGGAAGGAAACGTCTTGGGAACAATTTGCCTTGAAAATTTTATCTGGGATGCTGCCTCTTACAATTATCCATTACTAATTTTCTGAAGGATGTCAGAAATTGAGACACCACGCACTTCTTCAACAAACTACATCTATTCCCCTTCCTTAAAGTCGAATGTCTCTTTCTCACCACATTGGTATTCTCTACTGTCCCCTCCTTGCTCTTTCTTTCCTCAGTTCCTTCCAGCCTTTAGGATTTCAATTTCTGTGCAAAAGGCATTGAGAAAATTAGGTCATCCAGGAGCTTATCTGAAGTAATCCGTGTCTTGGGGGATTAGCTCAGATGGTAGAGCGCTCGCTTAGCATGCGAGAGGTAGCGGGATCGATGCCCGCATCCTCCAGTCCAGTTTTTCCGTTCTTCGAACTTAATACCTTTCGGAGATTCCAAGATGTGATGGAACAGCCCTGGGGACTTGGAAGATAGTCCACGATATTTATGCTAGAGCAACTTCACTGACAGGTTTTCAAAGGATCATCCAATTACCTAAGATTCTGAGCTCCTTTTGCCCCTTCATTCTCGGAGAACTTGTCATAGTGCCTGAAGATAGAAGAAGCGAATTTCCAACCTGAGCTTGGAAAGGTCCCTGTCGGGTCCTGCAACTTGTGTTGAGAACATTGATTCCATTCTGTACCTGTCTTCTTCCCTATGCCTTTCATTCCTGTGTTCACCTAATAAAATCCCACCCTTCCATTCCAGTCCAATAGAAGTATGCCTGCCCTAGGAAGGATCCCGATGACCTTTGGCAATGTCCTTCCCTAGAAATTTGCTTCCCACTTTCCATTCGAGCTCCGGTATGTTTACAGAGGAATATCTCGTACTATCTTTACCCATGTTGATGTTATCATTCTGTTAGGTGGGAAACAGCTTTATGAGGTTTTACCTAAAATTTGTTGCTCCCTACATCCCAGTCATAGGGGTCTGCACGTAAAGAAAGTACGGCGAGACAACAGGGCTTTAGTAAGTAGTCTTGTGTCAGACACTCTGCTAAGGCCTAAGGATACAAAAAGAAGGAGCTTTAGCAATAGAGTGGAAAAGTCGACGCCTTTTTAACACACAGGGTGGCGGTGCTCTTTAATGGTTGGAGTACAGACAGATTCTCTTTCACGGATTCTGTAATCGACCCTAGCCAGTGTTATGGGCACCTGAAGCCTTCATAATCCCTGTGATCTATAGTGAATTTGATGCCCATCTCTCAGATTGCTGCACTATTTTGCCAGTTCAGGAATTATATGTCTTCTGTCTGAGGAAAACATATTGATGATATTATCACATACAGAACAGAGAATGAAACCCATTTGGGTCACTGAAAACTTCTACTCTGGGATTGTTTCAAAATATCCCTTTGAGTCTGCCATCTAGTGGGGAATCTAAAAATAGTTTCTCTTTGGAGTAAAAGCTAAATGTCTACTTAATGGGTAAGTCCTTTGACACTCCACTAGCTATGGTTAGGTTTTCTTTCTTGTCTCCTGCTGAGAATGATTATCTTTCATGGGGCACAGTCCTCTACTGAAGCTCATGACTTCAACAATGTCAGTGGTATCACGATCACTGAAAATGAAAACCCATTCTTCTATCCTCAGCCTGGTCTTGTGCAAATTCTGCCACCAACCCTTCCAAAGCCGTAAAAGCCTTCCTCTAGCTCTGTGGGCATTTCTGGGATTATAAGGGCAGCAGTCCAGTTGTTCCTCCAGTATCCGTGGCTCCCAGTAAACGATAGGTTTGCCTTTTCCAAATCAATTTCCTTGCTAATGTGGGCTAGAGGGGGTTGGGGGGAGAAGATAATAAAGTTACCTTCTTGGGACATTTTAAAAAAGGAACATTGCTCCAGAAACCCAGAGAGCTGTTTTCCAAGGTAGAAACCTGGGGAACCACTGGAATGTTGGCTATTGTGAAAGGACTAGGTTGATTTCAGGGAATTAGGGAATGAGAGCCTGGGGTGGTAACCTTAGTTCCCATAGTGAAAAGGAAGGGATTTTAAAAATATATTTTATTGGAGGGAGCCAAGATGGAGGAGTAGAAAGACGCACATACACTAGCTCTTCCCCCACAGCCCATAAAGTACCTGTAAAGAAGGACTCTCAACAAATTCTAGAGCAGCAGAAGCCACAGAACAATGGAGTGGAGATTTCTAGCCCACAGTGACCTGAAAGACCAACGGGAAATGTCTGTCACACCAGAGGTGGAGCAGAGCCCAGTCCAGCCTTGGCCAAGTGGCACTGGGAGGAGCAGGACTGAGCAGGCTTCAGGGACAGAATCTCCAGTGGCAGTGCAGACCCTCAACTCACAGGCATTAAAGGTCAGTGAGAAGGTTTTTTCTGCTGGCTAAGAAGGGAATAGGGTGTCTCCATAATTCAGGACTCCTGGGGGAGCAGCAGCGGAGGTAGCAGTGGACTGGGGGTCTCAAGGTAGGCAGCAGCCCACATCCATTGTGGAAGGCCTCATTGTAAAGCCCCTGAAGGAACTGAGCCCTGTGTGGTGGCCCTGCCTCCACCTGAGCAGCTGATTTTAATCTCACACTGAATAGCAGCTCTGCCCCTGCTTAAAGCCCCTGGGGGATTGGAGCAGCTCATCTGAATCTTAGCCCCCAGTGTTGGCTTGGTGGAACTGGAGGCGAGGTGGTTGTGGAGAGGAAACTCAGAAGTCAAGTAACTGGCTGGAAAAATGCCCCAAAAAGAGGGAAAAAAATAAGACCATAGAAGGTTACTTTCTTGGTGAACAGGTGTCTCCTCCCATTCTTTTGGATGAGGAAAAACTAGGCATACTGTCAGAGTAAGTCAAGGTCCCTGCCCCCAGGGCCTTCAAAGGGAACTTAAACTGGGCTCAGGCAATAGAAGAACTTGAAAAGCAAGTTGACTTCTTACTAAAGGAGAACCAAAAAAAAAAAAAGGCTGAGGAAAACAACACCTTTAAAAAGAGGCCAACTCAATTGGAAAAAGAGGTCCAAAAAGCCAATGAGGAAAAGGAGGCTTTCAAAAGCAGAATTAACCAAATGGAGGAGAAGGTTCAAAAGCTCACTGAACAAAATAATTTGTTGAAAGAGAGAATTGAGTTCAGGGAAATGAATGACTATGAGATAAACCAAGCAGTTAAAAAACAAAACCAAAAGTTTGAAAAAATAGAAGATAATGTGAAACATCTCATTGGAAAATAGATCCAGGAGAAACAATTTAAAAAGTATGGGACTACCTGAAAGCCATGATCAAAAAAAGAGTCTAGACATTACCTTTCATGAAATTTTCAAGAAAAACTGTCCTGATATTCTAGAACCAGAGGACAAAATAAATATTGAAGGAATCTATGGATCATGTCCTGAAAAAGACCCGACGAGAGAAACTCCGAGGAATATTATGGCCAAATTTCAGAGTTCCCAGATCAAGGAGAAAATACTGCAAGCAGCTAGAAAGAAACAATTTGAGTATTGTAGAAATACAATCAGGATAACACAGGATCTGGCAGCTTCAATATTAAGGGATCACAGGGCTTGGAATAGGATATTCCAGAAGTCAAAGGAACTGGGATTAAAACCAGGAATCACCTACCCAGCAAAACTGAATATAATATTTCAAGGAAATGAATGGTCATTCAATGATAAAGAGGACTTTGAAGCATTCATATTGAGGAAAAGACCAGAACTGTATAGAAAATTTGACTTTCTAACACAAGAATCAAGAGAAGCATGAAAAGCATGTAAAGAAATAACATAAATGTTGGAGAAGATGTGGGAGAGTTGGAACACTAATTCATTGCTGGTGGAGCTGTGAGCTGATCCAACCATTCTGGAGAGCAATTTGGAACTATGGCAAAAGGGCTACAAAAATGTGCATACCCTTTGACCTAGCAATACCACTTCTAGGACTGTATCCCCAAGAGATCATATAAATGAGAAAGGGTCCCACATGTACAAAAATATTTATAGCAGACTTCTTTGTGGTGGCCAAAAACTGGAAATCAAGGGGATGTCCATCAATTGGGGAATGGCTGAATAAATTGTGGTATGTGAATGTAATGGAATACAATTGTGCTGTAAGAAATGATAAACAGAAAGACTTCAGAGATGCTTGGAAAGACTTATATGAACTGATGCTGAGTGTAAGGAGCAGAACCAGGAGAACTTTGTACACAGCAACAACCACAGTGTGTGAGGACTTTTTCTGGTAGACTTAGAACTTCATTGCAATGCAAAGACTTAAAAAATGCCCAATGGTCTTTTAAGGTAAAATGCCTTCCCCATCCAGAGAAAGAACTATGGAATTCAATTGTAGATTGTAGCAGATCATTTTCTTTTGTATTACATTTTGGTTTGTTATATGATTTTTCCCCATTCATTTTAATTTTTCTATACAACATGACTATGGTGAAAATGTATTTAATAGGAATATATGTGTAGAACTTATATAAAATTGTATGCCATCTCAGGGAAGGAGGAGGAAGGTGGGAGGTGGGAAGGAGGGAAAGAAAAAAAATCTAGGTTGTATGATAGTGATTGTGGAACACTGAAAATAAATGAAAATAAACAAACAAACACATAAATAAGGGTCCTAGCAAAAAAAAAAACAATTACTGAAAAAAAACCTAAAAATATGTTTCATTGATTTTAAAAAATCAGTAATTTCAGGACGTACTCCTTCCCCATAAGTCCTTCCTTGTAACAACAGCAACAAAAACACAACAAAATTAATCAACCTTTTAAGGTTTTAAAGGTAATTTCAATGAGGAAACTAATTTCTTTATTCTAGTGTATGGTTCTAAAATTCTCTACATTCTAGATTACAACTAGCACTCTGCCTTGGTGTCCTGAACATTACATTACAAAAAAAAAAATTCTTAGCTTGTATTTTAGCCAAATAAAATAAATTATTTTATTTTTATAACATGAAATGAATAAATGTTAGAATGCCAGAGATACTCAGTACATAGATATACAGCTTGGAATTTCATTTGAGAAGCAAATGAATGTCCTTAAAATCTCAGTTTTCCCACATCCTATCCAACATTTGTCATTTTTCGTTTCTGTCATACCGGCAGGTAGGTGGTGCAGTGGATAGAGCACCAGTGAAGGAGTCAGGAGCATCTGAGTTCAAATCTCACGTCAGACACTTGACACTCACTAGCTGTGTGATTCCCACATCCTGGGTCATCTCCAGATGAATATCTGGTCACTGGATTCAGATGGCTCTGGAGAAAAAGTGAGGCTGGTGACCTGCACATCCCTCTTTCACTCAAAACAGTCAAGTGCAAGTCACGGTCATTATTTCTCTGAAGACGTGGTTCTCTTCGTCAAGGAAGGACAAATACACACATTTTAGCCGAGGTGGCAGCTTAGATCTGTTTTAATTTGCATTTCTCTAATCAATAGTGATTTAGAGTATTTCTTCATTTGTTTACAGATAGATTTAATTATGAGGTCTGATAAGTACCTGTCCATATTCTTTGACCACTTACTAATTCAGCATTGTTTCTTATTTTTGTAAATTTGTCTCAGTTCTCTAGATATTTGAGAAATAAGGTCTTTCTCAGAAAAATTTGCTGTAAAATTTTTTTCCACTGTTATGATTACTATGCATTTTCTCCCATTCTATTTTCCCGATGATTATTCTCCTCTTTCTCTCCTTTCACCCTGTCCATTCTCAAAGTTGTTTTGCTTTTGACTTTTACCTTCCTCAAACTTTCTTCCCTTCAATTAACTCCCCTACCCTCCTTGTCCTCCCCTTCCCCTCCCCCCCTCCGTCTCTTATCCACCTCTCCTCTTACTTTCTTATATGGTAAGGTAAATTTCCATGACCAACTGCCACTCCAGTATCTTTGCCAACAAAATCCCAAATGCGGTCACGAAGAGTTAGACACGACTGAAAACGGCTCAACTATAACACCTACTCTACATTTGAAAGGAAAGTCATCTCTTAAGATTTCTACTACAAATCATTTGTCTTTTCTTATTTTAAGCTTCTGTATTTTTTTATGACTATTTGCTGTTAAAGTGGAGAAAGCGGATTGCTTATGGGAGAGGGAAAAAGTTAAGAGGAAATATGATCGCTCCTTTAAAAAAAACGACCTTTCAGTGATCCCAGTTTCCTATTATATAAAGCATAAACTCTGTATTCTGATACTCAAGAACTCACTCAATCTCAAACTACTCCCTATCAACTGGAAAAATTGAATTAGCTCTCTACCTCTCATTCTGTCCAAGCCCTCTACAGTCTTTGGACCTTTCCTTATTCACACTGTGCCCCATGCACACTTTCTAGTCCATCTCCTCCAAGAAGGCTTCCTGGGCATCATTCCCCCACACCTATTCCACCGCCCGACAATCTCACACACACACACACACACACACACACACACACACACACACCCTCTTTCCTTCCCTTAGTCTCGGAGGAGTTGACTTAAAAATGTCACCTGCGATTCTTACTTCTTGTTACTTTGGGTAAGAAACAATTTCCCTGAGCTTCGGTTTTCTTTAAGGTCATTAAAGTCGCCTCTTTCTACCTTTTCAATCTTTTGCACCTTACTACCCTCCGTGTACTCTGTAATACAATTCACTGACCAGCTAGTTGTTACCCCACCACACACACTGCACTCTATATCCAGACTGAGCTTTGTCACACTTTATTTCCCAGGTTTGGAACCCTCTTCCTCCCCATTGTCACCTCTCAGTTTCCCTGGAGGCTCAGATCAGTGACTTTCTGCAAGATGTCAGTGTCTTCCCTCTGAGAATGCCCCCAGTGGGTCTTATCTATGTAGGGTTTATTTGAATTTTTTATTTGTAGTAGTTTTCATATTGTTCCCCCTGCCCCCATCAGACTGGGTGAGATCAAGGTCTGTATTCTCTCTCTATATTCTTTCTCTCTATGCCCAGCACTTAGTACAGAACCTGGCACTTAATAAATACTAGCTGTCTAGTCAACTGAGGTCCCCTCTGGCTCTAATCTTTTCTCAAAGGAATACTGCTTTTGCTGTTCTCTTAGGAATTCGGTGAGACGCAAAATAAAAAAGAATAAGAATAAAAGGAGGCCCCGCTGGGATTCGAACCCAGGATCTCCTGTTTACTAGACAGGCGCTTTAACCAACTAAGCCACGGAGCCAAGACTTTACCTTTCCTCCCATTCCAGCAGGAAAGAAAAAAAGGAGAAAGAAAAACCGCCCACTTACTTCTTGACACTTTCCCTTTCCTGACTCCCCAATCCCGGGCACACACAAAGGTCACCTGGCCTTTTCTTGTTTTCCCCTTCCTACTACGCCGCACCACAACTTGCCCATTCCTTTCCCCAGTCCTCCCCAGGAAGGCAGACGCTCACCCACAAACGCGCCAGCCCCACCTTCCTTCCCTTCTCGGTCCACCAACCTCACCCCTCCCTCGCCCCTTTGCTCCGCTGCTCCTCTCCTCCTCCCTCACTCGCCGCACCAAGACAGCCTCTGCTCAGTGGCTCCAGTCCCTACCTCGACACCAGTCTCTACCATGGCATTCCAGGACAGCCGTCAGCTAACCTCGGCTTGGAAAGAAGCGAAAGCGCCAATTTCGAAACACTTCAATGCGCACCGGGCACTGAGGAGGTGCCTATTTCGGCCCGACGGACCCTCCCTACTCCTTGCCGGGAGTTAAATAGTGGGATCCAAGGAGAAAACCAGAAACTCTCCTGCTCCCTGCAGCAAAAGACCCTTGACGGAACGTCAACGGAGCCTTCCCACGGCCCATCAGCTAGCTGCATCCCAAACGCTGTCCCCCAGCCGGTCTTCGGCACCGCATCCTTCCTTCTGGGCGCTCTCCCGCGATCGCGGTCCTCACGAGGGATTTTAGACGGCTTGGACGACACGAAAGATCCGGGATGTACCCGTCGAAGAGCTCGCAAGCAGCAGGTGGCTATCCGTGGGGCTACTTTCCTCTCGTCTGCTGGAACGCTTAGACGCTCTTGTCCTGCCCGCAGGATCTGACGTCAGTTCCCTGAGGGAGCCCCGCCACGAGAGGTATTTTCCTCTCCCCAGATCAGAGTTTGCAGAGAGAAGAGGAGACGGAACTGACAGTTAGTTTCTCCATGGGCGCCCTAGGAGAAGTGTTCTCTTTGGTTCTGCCGCGGGTCGTGTAACCTCCAGCCCTCACGACCAACAGGGCAGCCTGAGCAAATACCCCGCATCGGGTTTCTGCAGCCTGAAGGCGACCGTCCGAAAGGAAAAGAGGCAAAAGAAGACTCGCCTCTGAAGGGATCCCGCGTCCCTCTTGGGTTAACTACCTTCAGGGCGAGACGCACGCTAAGCCGGGTCTAGAGCACGGGGCTCCGGGGACTCGATCGTGAGAGCCGCGCCCCAAGCACACAGGCAGGAGCCTTTGCCCGCTCAGCCACAGAACAGCAAGCCGCCGCGTTGTGCTTGGTGTAACGGAAGTAAGAACAAACTCAGGCGGCAGCGGAGGTAGCGGCGGCAGCGGCCAGCCCGGCTCCTGCGTCAGACCTCCGTCTCCTTTGCGTCCCTTTCAGGACCACGTTGAGCCCTCCACTACCTCCTTGAACCCACTGAGACCAGGGATGCGGGGAGTACAGGTGAAATTATCTGTCTGTCCCTGCCCCTCTCCCTCCTCGCCACTTAGTCCCTAAGCCTTGCTCGTTCGCCCGCCGCCCACCTCCACACAAGCGCTCCAGTTCTCTCTCCGGCCCAGGGCCGTTTGCTCGGCGAAGAACCGCCCTAGCGTGCTTCAGGCCTATTTGGGGCTTGGGGAAGCGACCCGGCCCAGACCCGCAGAAAGAAGCCCCTGTCCGGTGTCAGAAGGAAACGCCTGGGGACCGGAGTCCCTGCCAACCCAGCTTGGGGCTGCGTCCGTCCCTCCGCCAGAGACCGACGGGCCAGCCATCCAGCCAACGCACACAGGGTCCTGGGAAAGAGCCCTAGGAAGTGCGACCCCTGTCCTGGCTGTGGCCGCTTCTATCTGCCTTCGGGTTCTTTCGGCCCTGCCTGCTCAAGCCTTCCTTCCGTCCGAGTCTGCCTCCGGCTCGGCCATGTGATCGCCCCTAGGCCTTCGGTTCAAAGCGGGCAGAGGACTTGGACGCTGGTTGATGTGTTTGGTGATGTAGGTGGCTGTGAGGATTACTCTGTGAGAGTAGTCTCAGCGTCGGGGGATTAGCTCAGATGGTAGAGCGCTCGCTTAGCATGCGAGAGGTAGCGGGATCGATGCCCGCATCCTCCACTTTTAATTCCCATGTCCCTGCGTCCTCCTCGCCACCATCTCGGCGCGACCACCCACCTCCCCAACTTCTCCCATTTCCCCACCCAGCGGTGTTCTCGGCCGCATACGCAGGCTCGCCAAGGAGCTCCCTGAAGCTCGTCCTGCCAGAGAGGAAGTTGCTCCTTGAAGCCACAGGGCATCTGGGGTATGGCAGAAGGAGCTCCCTGAAGCTCGTCCTGCCAGAGAGGAAGTTGCTCCTTGAAGCCACAGGGCATCTGGGGTATGGCAGAACGAAGGCATCCGTCTACTTCCCCAGGCTCACACACCCTCCGGTGGGAACGTTGGGAAGCAGATTTTCTCCGGGAGCTAAGAATTGGAAACAGAAACCCTGAGGCAAAACACAAGCGAGTACGCAAATGAACATTTCAGCTCCTGGATCCCGTGATACAAGGCCCGTATCGCCAATAAGCTAGAAGGAAGAATTAGGTTAGGAAAGAAAGAAAAAAAAGAAAGTAAGCAAACAAGGAAGAAGCAATTATTACAAAGACGAAAAAGTGAGCCAGACAGCAATTTTTTACTCAACAAAAATTCGCTTTTGCCCAGAATTGAAATTCTATTGGAGTGGTTAAACTCATTATCAACGTCGATAGGCAATTACCCTGAAACTTATTTTCAGAGTTGCGTGAGGCCCTGTGAAACAATGTTACATTTGGATTTGTCAGAGCTGGATTTTTCAATAGAGGGTTTTTTTGGCCTAAGATTCAGGCTCTTGTTTTATTCTGCCTCCTTTTTTGCCGGTTCTTAGTTCTTCAGTTTCTTCTTCTTTCTCCTCCTCTTGAACCTCTTCTTTCTTCTTCCATTTCTTTTGTTGTTGTTCAGTCATGTCCAACTTTTCCTGCCCCATTTAGTGTTTTCTTGGCAAAAAATACTGGATTGGTTTTGTCATTTCCTCTCCAGCTCATTTTACAGATGAGGAAATTGAAGCAAATAGGGGTGTGACTTTCCCAAGGTCACATAGCTAGTTAAGTGTCTGAGGCCAGATTTGAACTTAGAAAAATTAGTCTTCCCCAGCTGGTGCTCTATCCACTCCTCCATCTAATTCGTGAAATTAGCATTTCTAGCACCATATGAAAATAATAGTGTAGGCCGGGTACACACTCCTGCTTTGACCCTGAACCTATTGAGAGAGATTTCAGTGTTTTTTTATCTGATACAAACAAGTGTACCTTTTGCTTATATTTTTCTTCAGTTTTTCTTTATTATTACAAACTTAATAAACGTGAACTTTTTTCATATAAAAAGTATAGGGAGTATTATGTGTGATTATGTAAACTTCTGTTATGTATAGTTTGTTGTACTGGAAAGATAGCCAGCCTTAAGTGGAGGAAAACCTGTGTTAAAGTGCTCCCGCTGACATGTACTAGCTGTGTGATCCTGGGCTAATTATAACTTCTTTTTTATAATTGGACTTGCTCTTTGAGCTTAAGCTGGCAACTTGCATTGGTAGGTGTTTTCTGTCGTTGCTAGAGCTTCTTACCCCAAAGAAATCACAGACACAGCCACTATCTCTGTTTTTTACTGTCTGTATTAAGTCTGACATCATAGTTTGTTGGGACTGGAAGCTCAATTCCGTGTGGACAGTCTCGGGCAGGTAAAAGTGGGACTTCTAAATCTTAGAGTCTTACGAGGCCCTCCATGAACAGCGGGGGTTCGAGAAGGTCAGACCGAGCTAGCTCGGCTAGCTCGGGTATTTCCGCCTCTCCCCTGGAGATACCTGATGGGTGGAGTCTCCCTGCCCTCGAGGTCGTCCCGGATTGGAGCACACCTAGTTACCTAACAGCACGGTATTGAGATGCAAACTGTGTGGCTGAAGATTAAGTAGGATTGAGGAAGCCAGAAAGCTCTTAGCACGTGTGGAGCCAAAGAGAAAAGTAGGGCTCCGCTTCGCTTCTTTCCTCTCTCCCCTCCCCCTCTCTCCCCGCTTGTACTTCTACTTCCATTCCCTTAAGCTTAGCCTTCTTAGGAAATCTCCCCCTCTTCGTCCTAAGAAAGAAGAGCCCCTGCACTTGTAACCGAAACCCTGTAATAAAGCTCAACCCCTGTTTGACTCTGGAACGTCCTTTCTCTCATATGTGCATCCGGCGTGGCCAGCCGAAGACCTCGGGAGGTGAGGTAAGAAAGACTCGGGTAGCCCAATACAGGCCTCTAGGCTTGGCAGTTGGCGTCCCAACAGGGATTGGGAGCGTAGATAATCCTGGGTGCTTTTGGGGTACACCCGGAAGGGGCTGTGAAAGAAGCGAGTCCCGAATCCTAGATTCGGAAGGAGAGAAAGGGGAGAGAAGCTTCCCAAACCCCTGGGAAAAGGGCAGGGATGAGGAATCAATTGCCAGTAATAAAGCCAGAGGAACAGGAGGTCTGGGCTGAGAAACTTCACAGGGAATGCAGGGAGGCGGGGGTCACAATAGAGTTAAACGACCTCCGAGAATTTTGTAAGGAAGGGCCGGAGAGGCCAGGGCGGGATTGGAATAAGAGTGGAAGCGGAGAGAGGGGAGGGGAGGACCTTGGCGAGCAGAACCCTGGCGAGCAGAAAGTTAAGGAGTGTAGAGAAAAAATAGGTTCGGAGCTCCATCTAGCGGATGGAAAAGGCGAGGCAGGGGAGAATACGCCGTGCCTTCCCTCCGCGCCTCCTTATAACCTGCTCCATTGGTCAGACAGTTCAGGGCCACAGTCCAGTTTGGAAAAAGGAATAAGAAAGGCTATAGAGAATGGAGAAGATGTAGGGACATTTCCTGTGTTAGAAATAGCGGACCCCAGTGTCCCCGGTGGGGTTCGGAGGAGCCACATACCCATAGAGTGGAAGAGAGTGGCGACTCTTAAAGAGGCTTGTACCAAGCATGGCCCTAATTCACCCTTTGTTATAGCCATGCTTGAAACTCTCAGCGGTCAGTTCATTCTGACTCCTAATGACTGGAAGAGCTTAGCCAGAGCCTGCCTTACCCCTGGGCAGAAAGAAATAAGTACAGGGAGGGGCCAGGATCAGCTTCCCATAGCTATTGCCCTTCCCTTAAGGCACTGGAAGCTCAAAGAAAGCCAGAGACCAGTGTGGGGAATAGGAGGGTGCCAAAATACCTTAGAGACAATGCACCCAGTAAAGTGGGAGGCAGAGGATCGCCAAAGGACCGTATGGCCGTTGGTGATTCCAGGACTTAGTTTTAACATCTGGGGCAGGGACATTATGAGCCGCCTCGGGATGAAGCTATCAAATTTTTAGTAAGGGCCATTGCAGTTGCACTGGAGTCCCCACCCTTGAATTGGAAGTCAGACACCCCGATTTGGGCTTTGACTCCAGAAAAACTCCAGGCACTACTACTATTGGTTAAGGAGCAATTAGCACCCTGGAATGCTCCTGTGTTTGTTAAAAAGAAAAAATTCTGGGAAAGTCAGGTTCCTTACAGATGTTAATGAAGCATTTGTAAGCACCTGGCAGCAGCTATACCTAAGTAAAGAGCCACTATGCATTCTTATCATCTTTACCTTAAAGGCGATCCTCGCTAAACAAAGAAGGGGAAAAGGTCGCCTAATACAATCAGAGCTAAGATCAAGAGGCCTAATACAATCAGAGCTAAGATCAAGAGGCCTAATACAATCAGAGCCTGATACAGCTGTCTCAAGGAGCGCACATACTACTCCAGCTATGAGACATTTTAAGATACTAATAGGGGGTCGAGGGTATGTTTGTGTCTCCACAGGAAAAGGTGATGCGTGGATTCCCATTAGAAGGATCCGTAGGTGGGAACCGAGGTCGGAGACGACGGAGACGCAGGAGGCGGAGACCCCGGAGAGCCCAGAGACCCCGGAGAAGGATCATACACCACCTGAGCCTGCTGCTGACAGCTTTAACCTTGCTGCCCAGAGAGGAAGCAGCCCTCATCACAACCGCAGACACTGCTGCTGACAGCTTCCCATCTAGGCATCCTTTTTTCGCCAGCTGAATGAGGACTTTGATATCACAAACCCAGGACACTTGGGTGGGGAGGAGGTGACCAATTTTCCACCTGTATAGATCCATTTGCAAGATTAAGGGAGTGGTGACGTGTAAGGCGCCTACACCAGCTGCTTCTCTTAAAATATGCTTTGGGATTTTAGTTGATTGCACTTCCCCTGTTGTAACTCAGCCATTTAGTTTCATCTTTGTTTTATTTGATGCCTCCCTTTGTCAGTTGTGCTAGCTGCAGATTTCTGTGTGAATGAAGTCTTGTTGTAAGGTACTCATATGCTAAAGGCCTTCCTTAATCCACTCAGCCTCCAGCCACTGTTTGCTCTAGAGCCAGGTGCGCTCCGCGCATAACAAAGAAGGGGATATGTTGGGACTGGAAGCTCAATTCCGTGTGGACAGTCTCGGGCAGGTAAAAGTGGGACTTCTAAATCTTAGAGTCTTACGAGGCCCTCCATGAACAGCGGGGGTTCGAGAAGGTCAGACCGAGCTAGCTCGGCTAGCTCGGGTATTTCCGCCTCTCCCCTGGAGATACCTGATGGGTGGAGTCTCCCTGCCCTCGAGGTCGTCCCGGATTGGAGCACACCTAGTTACCTAACAGCACGGTATTGAGATGCAAACTGTGTGGCTGAAGATTAAGTAGGATTGAGGAAGCCAGAAAGCTCTTAGCACGTGTGGAGCCAAAGAGAAAAGTAGGGCTCCGCTTCGCTTCTTTCCTCTCTCCCCTCCCCCTCTCTCCCCGCTTGTACTTCTACTTCCATTCCCTTAAGCTTAGCCTTCTTAGGAAATCTCCCCCTCTTCGTCCTAAGAAAGAAGAGCCCCTGCACTTGTAACCGAAACCCTGTAATAAAGCTCAACCCCTGTTTGACTCTGGAACGTCCTTTCTCTCATATGTGCATCCGGCGTGGCCAGCCGAAGACCTCGGGAGGTGAGGTAAGAAAGACTCGGGTAGCCCAATACAGGCCTCTAGGCTTGCCAATAGTTTCCCCATTACCACAGTGCCTGGCACTTAGTAAACACTTAATAAATGCTTGTTATCTGCTAGTCTGCCCTTCTCCTTCTCTTACTGCTCTCTTCTGTGTAATTTTTTTTAGTGTTTCATTTACTCTTTTTTCTTTTTGGGACCTCTTTTCATGATATCAAAATCACTTTCTCTTCCAAATTCCCCCCTCCGCAAACAAAAGTACTCCTTTATGTTAAAACAACACAGTTAAGCCAACAAATCTATGTACTGTCCCATGTCTGAAGTTATATGTTTCATTTTACTTATCTAGTCCATTACGTCTCTGCCAAGAGATAAGAAGCATGTTTCCCAAATATTCAGGAGGCCTGATTGGTCATCATTCTTAAATTTTTCATGGGTGTTTTCCTTTATATTGCCAGTGTTCTAGTATAAATTCTTCTGGTTTTCCTTACTTCTTCATCATTTTGAACAGGCCATTCAAGTTTTTTCTCCCCCTTCTTCACTTCTTGCCACTCAATTTGCTAAGTCAGTCCCTGTTGATGGGCACCCACCTTGTTTCCAGTTCTTTTTAAAACAATGAAAAAAGCAGCTTTAAATATTTTGTCCATATGGGTCCTTTCTCTTTTCCTTTAGCCTTTTTTACGTGAAGTTTTAGTAATATTATCACTGAGTTAAAGGGTATTTAGACTTTTAGTGATCTGAGGGGTATACTTCCAACAGTGCTTTCAAGAATAAGTGGACCAATTCATATAGATATCAACAGTGCATTACTGAGCCTGTCTTCCAATAGTCCCTCCTACAATTGTCATTTTTCTTTTCAATCATTTTTGCCAACAGAATGGTTGTGTAATTGAATCTCAAAGACATTTTAATTTGCTTTTCTTTTGTTAATAGTGAATTGAAACTTTTTTCATATTTCTATTGATAGTCTGATTTTTTTGTTTGAGGAACTGTTTGATCACATCCTTTGGAGAAAGGGCAACCAGACAAAGGCCCAGCTTTCCTGTGAGGTTGCAAAGCAACTTACAAGCAATATTTCATTTTATAGTCATAACTGCCCTATTTTTCAGACCTTCATTTTATAAATGAGGAAACTGAGATAGAGAATAAATGACTTGCCCAGGTATTTCAATCACTATACTTCTGCATTTGTTTCTAGGTCTTGTGCACTTAATATGTATTACTGATCAATTTTTCTATTTTATGAATAGCATCAGAAAGGTTTGATGATTACTACTTTGTGATATAGTTTGAGATATGGTAGTAGTAGGCCCCCTTTCTCACTTTTTTCATTCTTTTGGGATTATTGATCTTTTTTATTCATCAGGTTAAATTTTGTTATGTGTATATGTATACGCAAATATATATATATACATATACATATATATACACACACATGTATGTATCTTTTTGGTATGGCACTAAATTTGTAAATCAGTTTCAGTAGGAGTGTGATTTTAATTATATTGTCATAGATGTTTTTATCATATTAAAGAGTAGTCCATCGATTCCTATGCTTTCTATTTTTTTTAACGCAAAGGAGCAAATCTTTGTCAAAGGTTTTTTCTGCATCTCATTTTATACAAACTGATTTTTAAAAATATTTTGTAATTATGTCGTAGGATGGTTTTTAACTCTAATGTTTTAAACTTTGAATTTCTATCCATGTTAGACATAATTTTCATCAGTCTGACATGATCCAGCTTATATGCGAAAGAAGCTTTCATAATTACCCTTGAATTATCCTTAAAAACTCGCCAAAGGCTGAGATTAATTACAACTGCCCTGACTTTGCAGATTTAAATATGTATCGAACAATGGCATAACTGCCCCAAAGGGTAGGCACGATTCAGGAATTTGGGGAGTGCAGTTACACATTGCTTCCCAGAATGGCTGGAACAACTTACAAAGCTACAGCTGGAGAACCAGAACCAGTTGGACATTTCTCATCTTTCTTTCGGTAGCAGTTATCTTTACCAATCTGAGGAGTTCAGGTAGGACCTCAGAGTGGCTGAAATGTTCATTTGCGTACTCGCTTGTGTTTTGCCTCAGGGTTTCTGTTTCCAATTCTTAGCTCCCGGAGAAAATCTGCTTCCCAACGTTCCCACCGGAGGGTGTGTGAGCCTGGGGAAGTAGACGGATGCCTTCGTTCTGCCATACCCCAGATGCCCTGTGGCTTCAAGGAGCAACTTCCTCTCTGGCAGGACGAGCTTCAGGGAGCTCCTTCTGCCATACCCCAGATGCCCTGTGGCTTCAAGGAGCAACTTCCTCTCTGGCAGGACGAGCTTCAGGGAGCTCCTTGGCGAGCCTGCGTATGCGGCCGAGAACACCGCTGGGTGGGGAAATGGGAGAAGTTGGGGAGGTGGGTGGTCGCGCCGAGATGGTGGCGAGGAGGACGCAGGGACATGGGAATTAAAAGTGGAGGATGCGGGCATCGATCCCGCTACCTCTCGCATGCTAAGCGAGCGCTCTACCATCTGAGCTAATCCCCCGACGCTGAGACTACTCTCACAGAGTAATCCTCACAGCCACCTACATCACCAAACACATCAACCAGCGTCCAAGTCCTCTGCCCGCTTTGAACCGAAGGCCTAGGGGCGATCACATGGCCGAGCCGGAGGCAGACTCGGACGGAAGGAAGGCTTGAGCAGGCAGGGCCGAAAGAACCCGAAGGCAGATAGAAGCGGCCACAGCCAGGACAGGGGTCGCACTTCCTAGGGCTCTTTCCCAGGACCCTGTGTGCGTTGGCTGGATGGCTGGCCCGTCGGTCTCTGGCGGAGGGACGGACGCAGCCCCAAGCTGGGTTGGCAGGGACTCCGGTCCCCAGGCGTTTCCTTCTGACACCGGACAGGGGCTTCTTTCTGCGGGTCTGGGCCGGGTCGCTTCCCCAAGCCCCAAATAGGCCTGAAGCACGCTAGGGCGGTTCTTCGCCGAGCAAACGGCCCTGGGCCGGAGAGAGAACTGGAGCGCTTGTGTGGAGGTGGGCGGCGGGCGAACGAGCAAGGCTTAGGGACTAAGTGGCGAGGAGGGAGAGGGGCAGGGACAGACAGATAATTTCACCTGTACTCCCCGCATCCCTGGTCTCAGTGGGTTCAAGGAGGTAGTGGAGGGCTCAACGTGGTCCTGAAAGGGACGCAAAGGAGACGGAGGTCTGACGCAGGAGCCGGGCTGGCCGCTGCCGCCGCTACCTCCGCTGCCGCCTGAGTTTGTTCTTACTTCCGTTACACCAAGCACAACGCGGCGGCTTGCTGTTCTGTGGCTGAGCGGGCAAAGGCTCCTGCCTGTGTGCTTGGGGCGCGGCTCTCACGATCGAGTCCCCGGAGCCCCGTGCTCTAGACCCGGCTTAGCGTGCGTCTCGCCCTGAAGGTAGTTAACCCAAGAGGGACGCGGGATCCCTTCAGAGGCGAGTCTTCTTTTGCCTCTTTTCCTTTCGGACGGTCGCCTTCAGGCTGCAGAAACCCGATGCGGGGTATTTGCTCAGGCTGCCCTGTTGGTCGTGAGGGCTGGAGGTTACACGACCCGCGGCAGAACCAAAGAGAACACTTCTCCTAGGGCGCCCATGGAGAAACTAACTGTCAGTTCCGTCTCCTCTTCTCTCTGCAAACTCTGATCTGGGGAGAGGAAAATACCTCTCGTGGCGGGGCTCCCTCAGGGAACTGACGTCAGATCCTGCGGGCAGGACAAGAGCGTCTAAGCGTTCCAGCAGACGAGAGGAAAGTAGCCCCACGGATAGCCACCTGCTGCTTGCGAGCTCTTCGACGGGTACATCCCGGATCTTTCGTGTCGTCCAAGCCGTCTAAAATCCCTCGTGAGGACCGCGATCGCGGGAGAGCGCCCAGAAGGAAGGATGCGGTGCCGAAGACCGGCTGGGGGACAGCGTTTGGGATGCAGCTAGCTGATGGGCCGTGGGAAGGCTCCGTTGACGTTCCGTCAAGGGTCTTTTGCTGCAGGGAGCAGGAGAGTTTCTGGTTTTCTCCTTGGATCCCACTATTTAACTCCCGGCAAGGAGTAGGGAGGGTCCGTCGGGCCGAAATAGGCACCTCCTCAGTGCCCGGTGCGCATTGAAGTGTTTCGAAATTGGCGCTTTCGCTTCTTTCCAAGCCGAGGTTAGCTGACGGCTGTCCTGGAATGCCATGGTAGAGACTGGTGTCGAGGTAGGGACTGGAGCCACTGAGCAGAGGCTGTCTTGGTGCGGCGAGTGAGGGAGGAGGAGAGGAGCAGCGGAGCAAAGGGGCGAGGGAGGGGTGAGGTTGGTGGACCGAGAAGGGAAGGAAGGTGGGGCTGGCGCGTTTGTGGGTGAGCGTCTGCCTTCCTGGGGAGGACTGGGGAAAGGAATGGGCAAGTTGTGGTGCGGCGTAGTAGGAAGGGGAAAACAAGAAAAGGCCAGGTGACCTTTGTGTGTGCCCGGGATTGGGGAGTCAGGAAAGGGAAAGTGTCAAGAAGTAAGTGGGCGGTTTTTCTTTCTCCTTTTTTTCTTTCCTGCTGGAATGGGAGGAAAGGTAAAGTCTTGGCTCCGTGGCTTAGTTGGTTAAAGCGCCTGTCTAGTAAACAGGAGATCCTGGGTTCGAATCCCAGCGGGGCCTCCTTTTATTCTTATTCTTTTTTATTTTGCGTCTCACCGAATTCCTAAGAGAACAGCAAAAGCAGTATTCCTTTGAGAAAAGATTAGAGCCAGAGGGGACCTCAGTTGACTAGACAGCTAGTATTTATTAAGTGCCAGGTTCTGTACTAAGTGCTGGGCATAGAGAGAAAGGCAAAATACAGACCTTGCTCTCTTCCATGATATCAAAGGTTTCCTCGTCATCCTTTTCTCCAGATGACCTAGAGAAAAGAAAGAAATTTCCACAGGGGATTCAGAGGCGCAGTACAAGCAGGGAAAGGTACAAGAACTTTTGAGAACTGTGCAGAGTGAATGGAAGAGTGTTGGCTCAATGTGGCTAGTAATTGAAAAGAAATAGTATGAGATAAGGTTGGAAAGGTAGATTTGAGTCAGACTGGAGGTCTTGAATACGAGTATCTGAAGTCTATGACAAGTAAAGTGAGTATGGGGGAGTCTCTGGAAGTTTTTGAATAAAGAACCAATGTCTTTTCCTCTTAACCTTTTCACTCTGAGAGGCAGCCAATCTCAGGTTTTACAGCTAGTAGCCATAGGAAAACATACATAGACTTTAAAAGAAAAAAGGAAAAAGAACAAGTGGTGGAAATTTTAACAGCTGGACTTCCATTCAGTTACAGAATAAGTAGCTGGGCCTAAGTCTTGCTGTTTCTTGTCTGACTCATCAAGGAGGGTAATTTGAAAATGAAGGTAATTTAAGAACAAAGATATTGATACTTTTTAAAACGTAAACTTTAAAAAAGAAATGGATTGGGCTGTTAAGGGAGCTTGGAGTTCCTTACCAAATTGAAGATTTTCAAGAAGAGACTGGTAGTACACTTTGAGAATACAGGTTGGACCAGACCTTAGAATTGTGGGATGGGATAATGTTAGAACACCCCAGGAGTAAAGGAGTCTTCAGGTTAAACAAAGATTTCAAAGAAATCCATTTTAACATCACAGAGACAATCCCAGTCCATTAGTGTTCATTCTGGATATCCCTGGAATACACACTTTATGTATGTACTATTTTCCAAATTATAATCATGTGTTGATTTTATTTGAAGAAAATGTAAGTTAAATATCTTTAATGTAGTAGTTGAGGTGTGAAAGTTAATGCCTAGTACCAGGTAGAGCCTAGGGTATGGGTGGGGAACCTATGGCCTGGGGGTCATATGTGACCTTCTAGGTCCTTGGGTGTGGCCTTTTTCTATCAGTCCAAGTTTTACCGAATAAATCCGTTTATTAAAGGGATATGTTCTGTAAAGTTTGGATTCAGTCAAAGAGCCACATTTTAGTACCTAGAGGGTCACACTCCAGACTACAGGTTTCTCTCCCCTGGCCTAGGGTGATAGAATTATAGGACTGGAAAAAATAAACTGTCTTCCGCTTTAAAATCTTGTAATAAATAAACTGGTGGGTTTTTTTTTTAACTTTTCTTTCTTACAAAGGAAGGGCTATGGACAAGAGGATACTTAAGGATATGAATGATTTTTTAAAAAGATGTTAATGAAACTTCAAAAAAAAAGCCTCCTCTCTTTTCCTTACTAAATTAAGGCTACCACTTTTGTGATACCACACTGTAAAAGCCCAAGTCTTTTACAAAATCCACGACAGAAAAACTGTGGCTGTACTCTAACCATTAAACAACATGTCTACCCACACCCCCTGATATTCTTTCACCTCCTAATATTAACCCAGCTTCTCACTGATACCAACACCTCAAGGGTTCTAAAAGTTACTCCCTTGGAAAACAGCTGTCTAGGTTGCTGGAATGTTCTATTGTTTTTTTAAGTCCCTAAGAAGATGACTTGGCACCCCCTCTCCCTGGCCCCAGTCACATCAGCTAGAAATTGCTGAATAGGAAAAAGTGAATCCATGGTGGATCAGGATGGAGGCATAACAGGGAACAGTTTTGTCCTGGTACCCCCATAAATGCCGACAGAAGCTGAGGAAGACTTCCAGAATGTTGGTGAAATACTCTATGGGAAAACTGGTGGCAGAGTTTGGGCAAGAAGAACATGCTAAGGAAGGGTTTTCATTTTCTGTGACTGAGAATCCATCCACAATGATGAGGTCATAGATACATTAAAGCATTGCAGTCTATAAGCAGAACACTGTGCTCCATGAGCAGACAATCTTACTAAGCTGGAGACAAGAAATAAAGCCTAACCATGGTGGGTGGGATGGGGAGGGACTGACGATTAACTGGGCACATTTATCATTCACTCAAAAGATGAGCCATTTTTTTAGATTCCCCACTAGATGGCAGACACAAATGGAACTTTTGAAACTTTTATTGTTAATCAAATTGCAAGAATTGCCTAGAGCAGAGGTTTTGAGTGTTCCAGATGGGTTTCATTCTCTGCTGTATATCACCTATATGTTCCCCTCAGTTAGAGGGCGTGGAATCATGAACTTTTGTCAAGAGGGTGCAGCAATCTTTTGAGAGATGGGCATTAAATACTCGTAGGCAACATGGTAATGAAGGCTCAGGTGCCTATAACATTTGCTCGGGTCCTTTACAAAATACACAGAGGAGAAACTGTGGCTGTACTCCAACCATTAAACAACATGTCTACCTATGTGTTACAAAATGTTGGCTTTCCCAATACAAGAAACATTGCTAAAGCTCCCCTTTGATTCTCTAGCATTTAGAAGAGTGTCTGGCACATAATGACTTGTGTAATAAATTCTGATTGTCTTGCCTTGCCTTCTGTTGCATGCAGAACCCTGAGACAGGGATGAAGGGAGCAACCAACTTCCATGACTCTTTTCATATCTTATTTAGGTAAAATGGCATCTGCAGTCTCATGGAGCTGCTTCTCACTTAGCAGGTAATAAACCAGCACACAATATTCTACAACAAATTCAATGGAGCTACAAAAGAAAATTTGAAGCAAAGTTCTAGTGGAAGGACATTGCATGGGATCATCAGGCAAGAATCCCTGGAACAAGGGTGCTTCTCCTAAACTGATGGGCATTCAACAAGAGAAGATTAGAATGAAAGGCATAGAGAAGAGTCTGAATGAAGTCACGAAGTGAATGTATCATTATCATCATAATAAAAAATTTAAACACAACCTGTAGAACCTGGCATCCAGCCAGGGACCTTCCCATGTTGATGCAATAAGATTGCTTCTTCTTCAACTTTCAGGCAGGATGACAGGGTCTCAAGATATGCCAATGACATAACAGCCCAGAACCTGGATTGATGAGTGTCTCAGGGATCTTCTTTGTGTCTGTCAGTGAAGCTGTTCTAATCTCTATCTACTCTTATCAACTTCTGGATTAACTTTATTCTCCTGGTGACCCGTATGACTAGAGGAATATAGGAGGGGAAACAGGAAGCCTATATCCCATCAACTCTTAAGTTAATTGGAGAGTAAAAATCTGGTTGGGAACTCCAGAAAAGAAAAACCTGGAGGACTGTGAGCATCAGTCCTTTATGCTAAGAAAGCACTCTATATACCATCTGAGCTAATCCCGCAAACCTTATTGCCATTCTAATAGGTTTCTGAGTGGCCAAACTCACTGAATTCCTGGGGCCCTCCCTTGCATGAGAATTGATGTTTTAAAGGCAGAAAAGGACTGGACCCAAAATGAGTATGGGGTTCTGAAAGAGTAACCAATAAAATGAAAGGAGGGATTCAAAATTGTAAAAAAAAAAATATTTTTATTTATCTCATTAAATATTTCTCAATTTCATGTACAAGAATGTTAAATCATTTTAAAAATTTTGAGTTTCATATTCTCTTCCTCCCCCCTGCTGCTCTCTAGCGTCTTGAGAAGACAAGCAATTTGATGTCAATTATACATGTGAAGTCATGAAAAACATATTTCCGTATTAGCCATGTTGCAAAAGAAAACACAAAACACCCCAAGAAAAATAAAGAAAGTTTTAAAAAGTATATTTCAATCTGCATTCAGAGTTCCTTAGTTCTCTCTGGAAATGACTAATAGGTTTTGTCATGGGTACTTTGGAATTATCTTTGATCACCATCTATCAGAATAGTTAAGTCTTTCAAATTAATTGTACTTACAATATTGGTGTTACTATACACTATGTGATCCCCCTTCTGCTCACTTGACTTTTCATGAGTTTATCTAAGTCTTTCTAAGTTTTTCTGAAACCATTTTTTTGTCATTATTTATAATACAATAATCCCTCGAAATCATATACCACAATTTGTTTAGCTGTTCCTCAACTGATGGGCATCCCCTTGATTTCCATGTCTTTGCCACCACAAAAAGAGCTCCTATAAATATTTTTGTACCAATAGGTCCTTTCCCCTTTTCTTTGATCTCTTTGGGATATAGACCTAGTAATGGTATTATTGTGTCCAAGGGCATGTATGAAACAGTTTTATAACTCTTTGGGCATAGTTCCAAATTGTTCTCTAGAATAGTCAGACTAATTCACAACTCCACCAACAGTTTATTAGCATTTCAATTTTTCCACATCCCCTGCAGCATTTGTCATTTTTCTTTTCTGTCATGTTAGCCAATCTGATAGGTATAAGGTGGTATCTCAGCATTGTTTTAATTTGTATTTCTTTAATCAGTAGCAATTTAGACTAATTTTTATGGGACTATTGATAGCATTGATTTCTTCTGAAAAGTGCTTTTTCATATCCTTTGATTATTTAGCAACTGAAGAATTATTCTTTTTTATACATAAATTTGGTTCAGTTCCCTATATATTTGAGAAATGAGGTCTTTATGAAGAAACTTAATATAAAATTTCCCCCAGTTTCCTGTTTTCCTTTTAATTTTGATTGCATTAGTTTTGTTTGCACAGAAGCTTTTTAATTTCATGTAATCAAAATTATCCATCATACTGTGATCCCCTCTTGTCTCTTGTTTGGTCAGAAACTATCTATATATCTGACAGGTACATTTTTCCATGCTCCCCTAATTTGCTTATAATATCACCCTTTATGTCCAAATCATACTCATTTTGACCTTATCTTGATAGATAGTCTGAAATGATGAACTATATTTAGTTTCTACCAAACTGCTTTCCAGCTTTCCCAGCAATTTTTGTCAAATAGTGAGTTTTTGCCTCCAAAACTTGGATTGTTCGGTTTATCAGACACTAGATTGCTATAGTCATTTACTACTGTTTTTGTGTGCCTAATTTATTCCATTGGTCCACCACTCTATTTTTTAGCAAGTACCATATTGTTTTGATGATTACTAATTTGTAATATAGTTTGAAATCTGTTATTGCTAAGCTATCTTCCTTCACATAATTTTTAAATCTATTCCCTTGATATTCTTGACCTTTTCTTCTTCCAGGTGAATTTTGTTGTTATTTTTTGAGTTCTATAAAATAATATTCTGATTGGTATGACACTGAGTAAGTAAATTAATGTAGGTAGAATTGTCATTTTTATTATATTGGCTCAGCCTACCCATGAGCAATAAATATATCTCCAATTATTTAGATCTGTCTTTAATTTTGTGAAAAGTATTTTGTAATTTTGTTTATATATCCCTGGGTTTCTTTTGGCAGGTAAACTCTCAAGAATCTTATATTGTCTCCAATTATTTTCAATGGAATTTCTCTTTTTATCTCTTCCTGCTAGATTTTGTTGGAGATATATAGACATGCTCATGAGGTGTGGAGGCTTATTTTATATTCTACAACTTTACTAAAGTTGTTTTAACTAGTCTTTGGTTGATTCTTTAGAGTTCTCTAAAGAGAACATATCATCTGCAAAGAGTGATAGTTTTATTTCCTCATTACCTATTTTTATTCCTTCAGTTTTTTTTCTTTTCTTACTGCTAGCATTCCTGGTACAATAGTGAATGATGGTGGTGATAATGGACATCCTTGTCTCACCCCTGATCTTAAGGGAAATGGTTCAAGTTTCTCCCTACAGATAATACTTGCTCTTTGTTTTAAATAGATACTACTTATTTAAATAAAGACTCCATTGGGATTCAACTTTAAGGAAGGTGGGTGAATGTAAGATGTTGCAGGAATGTAAGAGGTTGCAAGAGTAAGCACTCTACCTGCCAGGCTTCTGCTAGGCTCAACCCAGGGCATTTTGTAAAGCAATCTATTCCCAAGGAGTTTTCTTTCAAAGACAATCACTAAAATGGCCTTATTAATAAGGGGCAAAATATGACCTGATGAAAGCATGTGGCATGATTGAGATAGACCTTATAAAAGCCAGGGAGTCATCTATCCCAACCACTCCCTTTACCTTCATTTTAGAGACAAGGAAAATAAGTACCAGAGACCTTCAATGATTGGTACTAGCTTATACAAGGACAAAGTGTAAGAGTCATGATTCAAATTTAGTTGCCCTAACTCAAGTTTTAAAATTACCCTGTTCCCTCTTCAGATGTTGCAGCAGGGAACTTCTTTGAAGTCACTAGTGGGGAAGTAAAAGATGGGTTTTTCCCTGAATGGATCTGATCATAAGATCATGAGACCTCTAAAGATGATGACCCAGTAAGAACAATGCAAAAGAGGTCACTATTGAGGCTTGCTGAACTCCATTTCCAAACTCCCCAAATTTTCACTTTATCAAAGGTCCAAAAGAGTAAAAGGACTGTGAGGTCTATGCTCTCACTCCAACAATTGTCAGGGGAAGAATAAATTCCTAGTGTTTTATTTAATATGCTACACAATCACTTTCTTTCATAATTTTTTAGATCCACCCTACTTCATGTCTTTTCTAGCTTGAAAAAAACATCAGGTTTCCAAGCAAAAGGTGACAGATCTATGGTTAGACAATAGTGTGCCTGAAAAAGTTCTCCAAATTTTGCTTGACCATATGGCCAATATGAGTCAACAGTGTGATATAAGAACCAAAATACTTAAGAAGATATTGGGTTGCCTTAGGAGAGATGTTGCTTCCAGGAATAAGCAAATATGTAGTCCATGTATTCTGTCAGAGTATATCTGTCTGATATATATCCCTAGTCAGAATACATCTGCTGAATTGTGTTGACTTATGAGAACTATAGTTAAGAAGGATATGGACAACCTGGAGAGTCTCCAAAGGAGGTCACCAGAATGTTGAAGAGTCTTAAGTCTACTACGTAGGAGAACCACTTGAAGGAAATGAAGATATTTAGCCTAGGAAAGAGAGTTCTTCAAGTATCTGAAGGACTGCTAGACTTGTTTTATTTCGCAACAGACAACAGAGATAGGAGCAACAGTAGAATTTGCAGAGGCAAATTTAAGCTTGATTTCTGAAAAAGCTTTCTAACAATTAGAGTTGTAAGCAAGAATAGTCAGTGAAATGGGCTTCCTTTGAGATCAGTTCCCCTAATACTCATTGAATGAACATTTATTTTAAAAGTTAGAGATTGTTTTGGGTTATGCGGTGAACTAGACTGCTTCTGGAAACTTACAACTTGAAAATTCCATGATTTTGTATTATTTTTAGTTCTGGGTAGCATATTTAATAAAGGCATCAGAGGATCAGGTGATGCATAGAGAAAGGAAAGCAGGGAAGGAATAAACAGGCAAAAAACCAAAACAAAACAAACCCACCACTCCAGGCGGTGCTAAAAGCTGATGGAAGGATCAAAGGAACTTAGAGTATTTATGCTTAGGAAAAGTCTATTTAGGACATGATAACTTTTTCAAGGTGAAAGGATTTGATTCATTCCACTTAGTTGCCATCTGAATTTTTGGAAATTTTCTATTGGAAAGACAGAGGCGTTTGTGTAGATTGCAGGTGAATTCCCCATGCAAGGAGTTTGCAATTATTTCAAAAAGAAATATCCCAATGAAAGTGCACGTCAATCAATTATCTGAGACTTTAAAAGAGCAGATACAGATAAATCGAAGAGAGAGACAGAGACCGAGACCGAACGAGAGAGAGAGCGAAAGAGAGAGTGAAAGAGAGAGAGAGAGAGAGAGAGAGAGAGAGAGAGAGAGAGAGAGAGAGAGAGAGAGAGAGAGTTTTACACCTGTATCTATTTGTGACATTATGAAAACGCAAGTCTGGCCAATGGGAGGAGCATTTTACCAACCCTTACCTGCTTCTGTGTTTCTGACTTTCTTGTTATTTGGGTTTTGGACCTGAACACCTCCCCAGAATGCTCGAGCTGCCTCGGAGAGGCTCGCAGTTCCTCCTTCATCCTTAACTTCGCCTTTTTTTTTTTTCCCGCCACAATTCCCTTTCACCCTCCTCTCCACTAGTAAGGAGACGGTGTTTTCCATCTCTTCAGATGCTTTTTCTTCCTTCCTTCCTTCCTTCCTTCCTTCCTTCCTTCCTTCCTTCCTTCCTTCCTTCCTTCCTTCCTTCCTTCCTTCCTTCCTTTCTTTCTTTCTTTCTTTCTTTCTTTCTTTCTTTCTTTCTTTTTTTTGCCTCCTAAGAAGATAACTTTTAAGTTCACATCTGGGCGGGGGAGGGACGCCGCACTTATCAAAATAATTACTGGGATTTAGGAGGTGGAAAATATTCTTCTGTTTACACTTTCATTTAACGCTGATGCTTAAAGCGAAAAATTCAAAGATCTAGGGCTTACATTATAACTTTTTATTGTCTTTTATTTATAAAATCAGACTTTTATGAGTTTAGGCCAGTTACTTCATAATTCTGAGCTTCCGGAAAGGTGGAAAGGAGAAACTGTTTTCCGGTGATCTGGGAAAGGATGTTGGTTGGATTGGAGTTTTTTGGCACATTGCACGAGGTAACTTGACTTACTAATTAAAATACCTTGTGGAGATGCCGGGGATCGAACCCGGGGCCTCACACATGCAAAGCGTGCGCTCTACCACTGAGCTACATCCCCCCGCTTGCGTTTATGTTTTTTATTCTTTCACTTCAACTTGGTATTTTAGCAAATTAATATTTAGCTTTTCTTTTTTTGTTTTCTTGGTCATTAAACTAGGTAAAGGGGGTATTCTAAAATTCTGAAAATCCCATTAAGGAACATATAGAGTAACAGCCAAAATGGAAACAAGAACACTATTTTCCATTGCCTTTCCTCCCCCTGAATTCTGAGTTTTTAAAATGGAAACACAACCCTCCAGCCCCCCAAACACACAATTTCAACTTCACGTGGTTGACTGAAGGGTTTTGAGCAAAAAAGAAACTGCTTTTTCCGACTTCGTGTCCCACTCTTCGTGACCACATTTGGGATTTTCTTGGCAAACGCTTCGGTATTTCCTTCTCTAGCTCATCTTATGGATGAGAAAATCGAGATAAAAAAGGTTAAGTGACTTGCCAAGGGTCACACAGATAATAGATGTCTAAGGCTGACTTTGAACTCAAGTCCTCCAGACCCCAGAGCCTGCATTGTATTCAGTGCACGAGAAAATCCTAAACTGAACACTGTAATTATAAGGATCAAGCTTGACTCAGAAGAAGAGACGAAAAAATAAAGCCCCTTCTTTGCAGGAGTTTTAGGGACACTATGGACGTACATATGTCTGTGGGGGGGCGGGGAGAGACAGAGACAATGACAGAGAGACAGACAGAAAGACAGAGACAGACAATCGGTTGAATAGGTTGAAAGACTAGTTCGTTTTGCTGCCCTCCTTTCCCCCTTTTAAATTCGTTGTTACAAGGGATGGCTCACCAGAGAGGAGACAAAAGGAATATTTCAGAAAAAAAGGAAGGTAAAACTTCGAATTTTAAAAGGAAACTTTATCCTGGGTGCAGAGCAAGAACAGATAGGCTATGGGAAGTTCTCTTAGGAAGTTACAGATTCTATGAGAGATGACAGAGAGAGGAGAATCAAAGATCTGCTGTCTGGTACTTCTACTTACCAAGTCTCCCACAAGGTTCCCATTTCCACAGCCTTCAATTTTCATCTCCCTTCAGCTCCTAGCAACTCTGAACTCTGTTCACCATCCCCTCTTCTCTGTTTCATCACACTTTCCTACTACTTTTCTATCCTTTCCTTCTGGACCCCGTAATGCCCTGGTCTGCCTTCTCAGTCTTCTCTTTATTGCTATCACCCTGGATAACAGTGGAACCCCGCAGATGGAAAGAGGAACTGAGGAGTTCTAATTTGGTGTGGGAGGGGAGAATATATAAGGCTTCAATTTGATCTTAAATCCGGGGAGGCGATGGGGAGGTCCCGATGGAGATTTCTTGGAAGTTGACCTCTTGGGTCCGGAGCGCAGAAGTCAGGGCTGGAAAGTGATCTGAGTGAGTGCCAGTGACATTTTGGAATGGAGAGATGGGGAAAGACCTAGACAAGAACCCGAAGAGGCACAGAACAAGAAAGGCTGGTTAATAAAATATTTTGGTAATTATAAATCAATTTTGCAGAGTCCAAGAGTAAGCAAAACTTCGGGAGGTTAAAAGGGGCCTGGGAAAAAGGCTGGAGCCACTGTCCTTTTGGCTTATAAACCGTCGAGGGCACTAATAGTCGAGCTACAGAAACTGCTGTTTTTGGTCATGTTACAGAAGATCCAAACCTAGGGCGAGGGGAGAGTGGAAGTGTGTACCTTGTCCCTAAGGTCAAGTGGGCATGGGTCCTCTGGACACCGTAACCTGACCGTAGTGGAGAGGCCGAGATCTGTAATTGTGAATAAATTCAAGCTCAAAAGAGAAGTCGAAAAGGAATCAAAGGACAAGTTTCCCCTCCTAGAACGCGAAACTAGAAAAAAATAAAAACTGCCAGCCTGACTTCCTCTGCCTCCCATTCCACTGCCCAGCCCTTAAAGACTGGCCTCTGGAAAGGACGTATGCTCCAAGTTGTTCCCAAGCGGGAGAGCTACGTGGCAGCTTAGAGGGGGTTTGGAAGTAGTAGTTTTTACTTGGGCAGTTCTCCTTGGACACCAAGGTAAGGAGAGTCGAAGTAGCTTTGCGCATCCGAGTCCCAGGAGGAAAGATGTGTCCTCTGATTCCTGCTTTGGAATCTTGGGCTTGACTTTGTTCCATATGCATATTGACACTTTACTATCTTTTAGAGGTTCCCTGAGAGAAAAGGTAATCTGTGATCACTAAACCCTTGCTGTACTTTAAAAAAAAAATTTTTTTTTCGGTCTCGAGTATCAATTTGACTCACCTTGCAAAGTTACGCAGTCTCTGTGGCGCAATCGGTTAGCGCGTTCGGCTGTTAACCGAAAGGTTAGTGGTTCAAGCCCACTCAGGGACGCAGTTAAGGGTTTTCCTTAATGTCTTTTCCCCCTTCGTTTCTCCATTTTTATAGGCTCTGCCGGTTCATGGTCTCCAATACTAGAGCTTAATAGTAAGGTGAACTGAATAAGCAAACTCCCTCTCTTCCAATGCAAGTAAACACCATCTCATTGTGAACGAATAAAATGAATGAAAGCGTATTTATTAGGAGTTTACCACAGTAAAATTTGGATGTGTTTTTTAATCAAAAGAGACGATCTAAGCTTTAAAAGAGCTTTTATTGTATTAAGGAAGACAATACATCTAGGAAATTGGTGACCAGGGAGGAGTGTTTTGTTCGGGGGAGTGGAGGGGAGAATTTGGGACTGTGGGTTGGAAAAATAAACTTTATCCCGGGCTATAGGAATATAGCATAGCGAAATGACCCTGGTAGATGGCAGTATGGAATTGTAGCTGAAGTATGACCCTTGTCTCAGGGGCAGTCGGTAGATATCCTAGGCTAAGGGGATTCACTTGTACCTAGTCTCCAATCACCTGTATTGGACCCCAAAGCAGAAGGTAGTAAATGATTATTCCCAGAAACTGGATCCTGGCTTTTAGAGGATAGGGGTGGAGGTCCAGGACGTGGGTTGTGTGCATCTTAGAGAGTTTCCTAGAGCTCTGATGACTAACCCATGGTCACACACCTAGTATGTATAAGAAGAAGCCTTTAATAATGACTGCCAAGATCTGTATCATTATCCAATGGTACACATAGCCTCTCTGTTTGGAGGCCCCTGGAATCTTAAACTCAATTTGTCCAAAAACTGAGAACATTACTTACCTTACCACCACTCCCCAGAAACAGTTCGGATGTCTTCCTTATTTCTATCTGTGTCACCTACTTAATCAACCTCTTCTATTATCTAATGGATACTTGTAGACAAAGGAGAAGTAAAGGGAACCTTATCAAGGACAGACCCTTGGAACAACACACACTAAGGTGTAGGGAAAGGTCTGAGAAGTTTCTTGGGAGTCAGAAAGGAGACAGAGAACGGGAAGAATGGGACTGATGAATAAAGCATAAAGTTATTCATGATGTCAGTTGTAGTTGCCTCATTTTCGGAAGAACATTGACATGAGTGAGCATGAGCATAGGCAAGTTAATTAACTGTATCAGCAGGAGTTTCAGCATCTGGGAGTTGAGAACTTTTCAGGGCCGAAAATACCCAGCAGAAGTTGAGGAGAGAACCTTAAGAGACGCTGGAAATGACAGCTGCATGCTATTGTGTGCGGATCACTTCAAGTAAACTGGAAATATTTAAGTTGGAGAAGAGAATATAGGGTGACCCCAAAAAACACAGCCAAACAGAGTGGAGATGCCGGGGATCGAACCCGGGGCCTCATACATGCGAAGCATGCGCTCTACCACTGAGCTACATCCCCAACAACGAGTAAGGTGGTTGAACGAGAGACTCAGATGTGCTATATATGGTGATTTCAAACGGTTGCTTTCACATTTCTACTTTCGTGATCATAGAACCTGGACCCACAGTTAGATAAATCAGAGAACTGACAGCCTGTTACTATGGACAGAGGATTACGGTGGAAAAGGAGGTAGACTGCATCATTATACCGACCTCTCCCAACCGCGTCTGCGGATGTCCAATTTCATTCGCTTTTGTTACCTGGTTACAATAGAAAGACAGAAATAAAATCGCAACCTAAGAAAGAACAAGGAATGGAGGGACTTCGGTTGACATTCACCAGCAGAGGAAAAAAGCCGCGGTTTTGGTCGGTGATTCATAAAGAAATGCAGTATATTGCCACCAGCAAAATTAATACGTCCATTCATAGCTCAGAGGAGAAGATTGAAGTAAAGAATTAGTGTGCTCACTTCCCTCCCCTCCCCTCCAACACTCCTTTCACTCTGAGCTTTTCCTTTTGAGATCCAGACCCTGATTTCTATTGTCCAGAGGACCTAGAATGACCTCTTTCACACCCTATCAGGACAGATTTTGTGCAAGGTGTAGAATCGTGGGTGGCAAGCCCAGCAGTTAGGAAAATCTGCTTTCAAGAACTGCCTCTGTCATATACTGGCTGTGTGACCATGGAAAGGGCACTTGTGCTCTTAGTTGCCTTAGCATCTCTACCCTCACCTTCAGCAGCTTTCTAAGACTGTAGGGAGTTCCCACACCTGGAGCTCCCTGCTCCTATAAGATCAAGGGTCTGGACACCTCAGCTCCTCCCCCCCCCCCCAAAAAAAAATCACGGCAAAAGGAAGACAAAATTAGATAAATCTTTCTGAATCAGCTGTTAAGAACTACCCTCCCTCCCTGGAGAGGGGAAGAAGGACTTGGGAGAAACTGGCAGTATCCAGCTATTCTGATTCTTTTTTTCTCCCAGGTCAACAGATCCTGCCCAAATTTCACTCTGCTCTCCCAGACCCTCTAAGACTCAGTAACCTCAATCTGCCCTGGGGAAGTAGAGGCCAAAGCAGCCTGCTAGGTTCTTAGTCTGTTAAGATCCTTTTGAGCGAAGCCAAAGCTCTAGGTCCCACCAAGTCCATTAGGAATAGATCTTTTCTTTCTTTTCTTTTTTTGTCAGAAATGTATAATTCTTTTTGTAAATTTATTTTCAGAGTTCCACAATCACTTCCACATAACTTAGATTTTTTTCCCCTCCCTCCCCCTCCTTCACCTCTACCGTCCCTATCTCTCTCTGAGACAGCATACAATTTTATATAGGTTCTATACATACATTCCTATTAAATACATTTTGACCATAGTCATGTTGCATAGAAGAATTAAAATGAATAGGAGAAATCATAAAACAAACCAAAACGTAAGACAAAAGAAAATGATCTGCTACAATCTGCAATTGAATTCCATAGTTCTTTCTCTGGATGTGGAAGGCATTTTGCCTTAAAAGACCATTGGGAATTTTTTTGAGTCCTTGAATTGCAGTGAAGTTCTAAGTCTACCAGAAAAAATCCTAGCACATTGTGGTTGTTGCTGTGTACAAAGTTCTCCTGGTTCTGCTCTTTCGCTCAGCATCAGATAATATAAATTTTTCCAGGCCTCTGTGACATCTTCCTATTCATCATTTCTTACAGCACAGTAGTATTCCATTACATTCACATACCACAATTTATTTAGCCATTCCCCAATTGATGGGCATACCCTTAATTTCCAGTTTTTGGCCACCACAAAGAGTGCTGCTATAAATATTTTTGTACATGTGGGACCCTTTCCCATTTTTATGGTCTCTTGGGGATGTAGTCCTAGAAGCGTATTGCTGGGTCAAAGGGTATGCACATTTTTGTAGCCCTTTGGGAATAGTTCCAAATTGTTCTCCAGAATGGTTGGATCAGCTCACAGCTCCACCTACAATGAATTAGTGTTCCAACTCTCCCACATCTTCTCCAACATTTATCATCTTCCTGTTCTGTCGTGTTAACCAGTCTGATAAATGTGATGTGATATCTCAGAGTTGTTTTGATTTGAATCTCTCTAATCAATAGTGATTTAGATTTAGTGACTATGGATATCTTAAATTTCTTCCTCTGAAAATTGCCTGTTTGTATCCTTTGACCATTTATCAATTGGGGGGAAAACCTTCCATTTTTTACCCTTACTTTTACCTCTGGAGCCAAGAGGAACAAGTCTAATCTCTCTCCCAGTAGTTAAAAGACAATTATCATGAACTTCTTAGGACTTCTTTATTTGGTCTCTCCTTTTTTATTCTGACCAGGCAAAACCAGTGAGTTACTTTTTTTTCTTGACTTACATTTGTTTGCTTGTTTTTATTTATTTTATTTTTAATATGTTGCATAAAACAAGCATTTCCACAACATAGTACAATTTTTAAAATGCACATGAAACTGCAAATCTACTATGCACAATTTTCTATCCCTTTCAAATATACAACAAAATTATCATGTAAATTTCTTTTTAACCTTTTTTTCTTTCCAAATCTCTCCCCAGATGTCTACCATTAGACACAAATAGGGATGTGTGTGTATGTACACACACACACATATATGTAAAATTATACTATGTACACTTCTATTTATCAGTTCTTTTTCTGGATGCAGATACCATCTTTCTTCAAATACTCTTTATAGTTAATTTGGCTATGCTTTTAAGTCCTTTCACCATCCTGGTCACCCTCTCTCTGGTCTTCCAAAATTATAAATGTCCTTCTTAATATAACAATAATTTAAAAGCCTGACTTTTATATTCTTAGAAATATTTTAAAAATAAAACCATATTCAAATACTCCTAGCAGTTCTCAAGGTAATTAAAAAGTCCTTCACAAGAACACAGAAGTATTTAAATCTTCTAGGAGAGAAGTTAAAAGAATAGAGATTAGCTATAAAAGCATAGAGATTAGCTCCAACAGAATCTTAGAGGTGACTTTCAATCTTTCTAGTGGGAATAGTTGGGCCCAATGATTCAGCGATTATGAATTTCCTTTAGGAACCTCTACAATTTCACAGAGTACATGTAATTAATACAAGCTCAGTGGAAATATTTTACCATCTATTCAGAATCTCTTTTATAAATAGGTCAGAGTTTAATGTCCCATCAAGCAAATTGCTGGAAATAATAGAGTCTGATTTTTTGTGAGGGAATTTTTTTTTTCTGCTAGTAAAGAGGGGTGCCATTTTATTTCTGGGTGCCAGATTATGAAAAACTGAAATGGCAAACCCCATCAAACTTGTTAGGCTTATATGAACCTTATTGAATGGATAAGTCTTGGGACATCTATTAATAATAGATATTTGGACATTTTGAACATCCAAAGTCTCAAAGGCTCTGGTGAGGTTGGTTTTCAGGAATCAATTAATAGGTGACACTGGTGAGGACTTAGGTCTTTTCAGGAGAGAAGATTGGGTCCAATACCCTTTTTTAGAAGTGACAGATTTCCTATCCTATGCACAGCTATATCAAGTCGAGATAGAATAATGTGAACCTGCAGTTTAAGCATACTTTTAATTGGCTTCCCCAATAAAATATTATCAGTGACTCTATTGTTTATATGCTAAAATTCAAACTCCACAAATTGGCAAGACCTTCTAAAATCTGGTTTCAAAAACATTTTAAGCAAGCTGTTCTATGTACCAGTCAAACTGGAACATTAATGGTTTCTTGACATCGTTTTATATTCGCCTAATTTCAAGCATACTCATGATTAAAATATACTTCTTCCTCCTACTTAAGTTCTACTATTTCAGGGTCCAGCTCAGGTACAGCCTGCTTCATGAAACTGTTTTCCCACCTTGGACAAAATCAATGAACACATAACCCTGTGGTTGTGTCTGCCTATTTTGTGTCTATTCTGATTTGTTCTTAGGTGAAGAGAGGGCTGAAACCATGTGAGTTGCAAAAGACCAGAAGAGGAGTTTAAAGTAGAATTTGTGGGCAGCCAATTCCAGACCACCAGCAGAGCATTAAGAAAAGACCAGAACCAATCCCAGCAACAATTTCTGTCTAGTGAAGGGTTTGACATGCTTACACAGTGGAACACATGGTCTTCCCCATTTTGCCCATATTCAGAAAGACCTTTTTACAGAGGTGGAGCCCAAACATGGGGATTAAAGAGAAAGTCACATTTGGTGGTAGGAGAATGGGAGTAGATGGAAAAAGATTGTCAATGTCTATATTCCAAAGTTGGGGACCAAACAGGGAGAAATTAAAATTCCTAATCCTTTGTCTCCCGCTGGAGCATAGCAGAATCGTTTCACCTTATATGAACAATGCCTCCTGGATATTCTGCTAGGGAATGCATACTCAAGATTATGAACAATATGTATGAATTCAGTGTTTGCCAAGAATGTAACTCAGATTTAGCATACAATCAACTACCTCTGTAGCTTTAGAAACATGTTATGGTTAACAAGAGGGAAGGCTTATAATGAACATTTCTCATAATTAGTCTAAGGATGAAATACATTTAGTAACTGTGGGATATAACTGTTACCTTGTGATGGGCAGCATCCACAAAACAGTTGGTAGTGATTATTTTGAGTGTGACTTGGGAAGAGGCTAATATTATCTTATAGTTAAAATTTGAGTGCAAGGGTAAAAAAATATCCCACTCAGCCTTTTTTTCCCAACAAGTTATAAAGAGAAAAATATCGTTGAACTTTTAAGATACAACAACAATGCACATATGTGTATATGTGTTTTTGTGTACATGTATATACATACACATATATAATATAGTTACAAAAGGTTTCAAAGAAAACTCTGAACTCAATATTAAATCAAAAATGATAATAATAAATTCTTGCTACCATGTTTCTTTTACTTAGGAAGCTTCCATTTCACTACACAATAATAAATGCCTTCCTTCTTGCACTAAAGCAGATCAAACCAGCTCCAGCTATGCCTGATGCTGCTATCTGTCCATCTTCTCAAAGGCCACTTCTCTACCAAATATACCCTCCCCCATCCCACCCCATCTCCTCACTTACCAGTTCCGGAACCATAATCAAAACACCATTGCTCTTGTTCTTGAAAAGTGTGTCAATTTACTCTTCTGAAGCTCCATTGACCATTTCTATTTAACTTCTATTACAATTATTAGCTCAGTTTGAGACTCAAAATTGATTTGTAGTCCTCAAATACCTACCTGGTCCCCTTCTTTTCAGCTTTAGGGTGTTTGTTTTAGATGAAAAGTTATAAATTTAGTCACAATTTCTCTAAGCTCCCAGTTAGGAAAATTTCTAACATTCAAAACTCAGAACCAATGACCTAATCTCTCCATCCAGGTTGACATGAATCCATGAACGCATGACCCTATGGTTGCTTCTGCCTATGTTGTGTCTATTCTGATTTGTTCTTAGGTGAAGGACTACTAGAGAGGGTTGAAACCATGTGAGTTTCAAAAGGCCAGAAGAGGAGTTGATACTAGAATTTGTGGGTAGCCAATTCTAGACCACCAGCAGATCACTAAGAAGAGACCAGAACCCATCCCAGCAAGGTACTGATTTCACAGTCAAAATCTCGACTCTTACAAGCAAGGGAGAGACTATCTATTGACTATGCTGCACTTAGAAGTGAACTTGATAGAGCCAATGCTTTGTGGAAATGCTTCAAGTTTGAGCCCACTCTTCCAGGGGCTGAAGTAGTAGTATAGAGGAGAGTATGGTAATAGTTCACAGGGATGTGCTTATTACTTCTGGTTGTGCTGTATCTTCTCAGTAAATATTCCTTTTTAACAGTAATTGATATTGATGATATTGAATGACATTGTGGAATGAATCATTGAATCAAATGATGATACTGGAAATTGATGTTGGAAAGAACATGCCAAAATGGGGAGATGGGATCAAGTTGATAGTATGAGAAAAAGACAGCATAATCCCTTAAGACTACTCCTAGAACCTTCATAAGAGATATCCTCACTCTGTGGGCTCTGATTCATCACTGTGAGTGTATTGGGATAAGTACCCCAAGAGCCTGTATGAAGTACACAATAAGATAAAAGGAAATTATGAAGAAAAAAGGAAAAGAAGGACTAGCTCTGTCAGATTTTGAATTATTCTATGAAGTGATTATTGCGCAAATTATTTCATGCTGACAAAAAAGTAAAATAAGTACAAAAGCCCAAAATAAGCAATCGAGAATTTAAATCAAAGTTATATATTAAACTAAAGGTTTACAAAAAGGTGGATTGTAAAGCAATTAAAAGGTAGTCATTATTCAATATCTCAGCCAGAAGGGCTAATAGAAATTTCAACTGAATTAAGAGAAACATGAGATCATTAACTAGGACGAAGGTGAATCTACTGGATTCTGCCTTAGTCAGATAAGATACAGAATACTAGGTTCAATCCTGATCTCCACATTTTGGAAAAACATTGAAAATATAGAGAGCATCCAGAGGAAGATCACCAAAATGGTGGTCAGTCAACAAGGATTTTAAGTGCTTATTGTATGCCAGACTCCATGCGATAACTTGGAATACAAAGAAAAGCAAAAAACAGTCTCTGCCAGCCACAAGCTCATATTAAAAAGGGTGAGGCACCATGTAAATAACTATGTGGGGTGAATGGAGTATTCAGGAAGGACTAGCACCTTTGGTGTGAGGACTTGTCAAATCTTTTCAGAGTTGATTGACCACCTTTGGCGTCCACCTTTCACCTGCAGCTCCAAGAAGCAGTCGCATTGTGCAATGGCCACATCCTAGCAAAATCATCTCAACAGATCGACGAAACCAGGTTAAAAGTAACAAACAGGCATCAAACTCTTTGGGGGTTGGGAGATGTCCACTCCAAGCATATGAAGATTTTCCCTGGCAAAAGGGTTGTATAAGAACAATATTTTCCAATGGTGAGGATGGCAGCTGAAGCAGACACTGTGGAGTGTTGAGAGCCTGGTTAGATATTAAAGATGCCAGGAATTTCCACTACATCCTGGCCACTGAAAATCATTTTGACTTTTGTTTTGTCACTAGTCTTTAATGACTTGGAAGAAAGAGTGTGGCTTGGGGAATGATTGCACAAGTTGTGGTTATGAATGCAATGGAACACTATTATGCAATAAGAAATAATGAACAGGCAGATTTCAGAAAAATCTGGAAAGATGTGTACAAACTGATGCAAAGTGAAATAAACGGAACAAGGAAAACATTGTACACAGTAATGGCAACATTGTATGATGATCAACTATGAATGACTTAGTTCTTCTGGGCAACAGAATGATCCAAGACAATTATAAATGACTCATGACGGAAAATGCTGTCTACATCCAGAGCAGTTACTGATGGACTCTGAATGCATATTGAAACACTATTTTCACTTCAATTTTAATGTTTTTTTTCCTTTTCATGTTTCTTCTTTCATAACTGTGATTAATATGGCAATGTATTTTACATGACTGCACATATATAACCTCTATAAAATTGCTTATCATTTTAGGAAGAGGGGAGGGGGAGGAAGAAGGGAGAAAAATTTGGAGCTCAAAATCTTGTCAAAATGAATGCTAAAAATTGTCACATCTAATTGGAAAAGAATATAAGAAAGAGTGAGGTTGATGACTTTGTCCAACTCTGTCTCACTTAAATCCATTTCACATTCAAGTCAAGACATCACCCTATGATGTCACTGGTCCTCTTTGAAAATGAAGGATGAGCAACAAATAATTAGGTACATACAAAATATAGACAGAGCAGATGGAAGGTAATCTTAGAGAGGAGACTACTATTAGCTTCAGAGGCCTGGAAGGCTTTATAAAAAAGTAGGATTTGAGCTCTCTGGAAGTAAGGCAGGGAAACTAAGTGGTAGAGATGGAAGAACAAAGTATTTTAGAAGTATAAGATAGCCAGTGTAAAGACACAGAAAATGGAGGAACATTTTTGGGGAAACACAAATAGTCCAGTATAGCTAGATTGTACAATTACAATGATGGGAGTAAAGTGAAATACTAGAAATGTAGGAAGGAGACAGGCTGTGAAGACCTTTATTTTTCAAGGTATTCTTTATTGATATATTTTGTTTATAGATGACCTAAATTTTTTTCTACTATCTCTCCCTCCTCATCCTTCCCAAAGAGCTATCCCATAGAAAAAAGGAACACATTTTTACAGGCATATTATGCCACAAAGATGGCCATTGATAAAAAAGAATGTTGCTACATACACCAAAATATTTATAGCACCACTTTTGTGGTAGCAAAGAACTGAAAGCAAAGCAGATGCCCAGTGATTGAGGAATCGCTAAACAAAGTGTGGCATAAGAACATAATAGAATATGACATTAATACAGAAACATGGAAAACGCATAGTCTGATACAAAGTGATGATAGGAGAGCCAAGAAATCAATATATAAATGACTACACCAATGCAACAGAAAGAACAACACCCATAAATTAATAGAAAATTAAAGCTATAAAATCATATATATATATATGTATATATATATATACATACACGTGTGTGTGTGTGTGTGTGTGTGTGTGTGTGTGTGTGTGTGTGTACAAACAATCGTGGATCCAAAGAAGAGTAATGAGAAGGCACCTCTCCCTACTTCTTTGCTGAGACGGGATGTTTGTGGAACAATGCATGTGTTTTCAGAATGTTGCAATCAATATTTAAATTCACAAATCTAACAAAGTAAGTGAAAATATACTTTTTCTAAAGCCTATTTGTATCACTTGATCATAACCACTATGTCAGTAGAATATTAGATTCTTACAGGTTGGGGTTGTTTCATTTTTGTCACTTATCCCCTTAGCCCAATACAGTGTCTAGGACATACTATGTACTTAATAAATAACTGTATTGACAGAGTCAAGAGGGCACATTAGGGGAAACTGTCCAACTAAACTATCCCAACACTCCCCTCTAAACAACTTTAAAATAATACCTCAAACCAAATTTTAGAGAGGGATAACCAACAAAAGTCCAAGGTGAGAGATTTTTCCAGCCTAAGAAAACAAAAAGTGAAGAGGAGAAGTCTGTGCCACCAAGGTAGAGGCCTATCTGGAGCCCACACATGCCACAGTGGCAATAGTAGCCACAGCAGCAACACATTTAAGAGCTCTCAGTCCAGAGATAGTAAGGAAAATTGGACAACTGGTGAGAGAGAGATTATAAGGGATACTTTACTGGCACTGGGCATAGCTGGCATTGAGTGGCAACTCTATTGCCCATATGCAGTTCTGGATTGTAGTTCCAGGATTGAGAGAGTCCTGGAACAGAGTCCTGGTGGTTGTTCAAAGGGGAACAAGGGCCTTGGACATAGTTCCAAAATACTTATAGTTGCAGGAGAACAGGAGCCCATCTTGTGAGGGGGCCTGGACCAGGAGAGCAGTGACAACACCTCCCCCAGGATCATACTACTGAGGAAGCATGAAAAACTCAGACTTCCAGAACTAGCTGTAAAAACAGCAGCACAAAAAAGGCCCAAAGCTTTAGATAATACCTCCCATTCCCCAGGTGAGTAGAGCCTAAAATTAAAAAATTCAAAGTGAAGAAATAGACTAGAAAAACAAGCAAACATTAACAATAATAGGATTTGACCATAAAAATTACTATTGTGGCAGGAAAAACCAAGACATAAATTCAGAAGAAGATGCTAATGTGAAAACAGCTACAAAAAGCCTCAAAAAAAAGTACTAATTGTACCCAAATTCAATAAGAATTCTTGGAAAAGTTGAAGAAAGGAATAACAGTAGCAGAGGAAAAATTGAGGAAAGGAACGAGAATGATGCAAGAAAATTATGAGAAGAGAATTAACAGCTTGGTAAAAGAGGCACAAAAAATACTCAAGAAAATAATACCTTAAGAAACAGAATTGACCAAAATGGTAAGAGAGGTCCAAAAATCCACTGAAGCAGATTCGGCCAAATGGGAAAAGAGGTACAATAAGAAATACTTAAGTACAATAAGTACCAAGGAAAATAATTCCTTAAAAACTAGAATTGGACAATGATCTAAGACAACTCTGAAGGATGAAAAATGCTATCCACTCCCAGAGAAAGAACTAATGGTGTCTGAATACAGATTGAAGCATACTTTTTTACGTTATTTTTCTTGAGGGTTTTTTTTGGGGGTGGAGGCTACATTTTCTTTCACAACATGAATTTTATAGAAATGTTTGCATAACTATACATGTCTAACTTATTTCAAATTGCTTACCTTCTCAATGAGGGGGAGTGCAATGGGGAAAGGGACAGAATTTGGAACTCTTAAGTTTTAAAAACAAATGTTAAAAATTCATTTTACATGTAATTGGGGAAAATAAAATACTAAATTTTAAAAAATGTGATTGGGAAATATTTATCGAAATAAATTAATTAATTTCAAAAATTTGAATTGGGCAAGTGGAAGCTGATGACTCCATGAGACATGGAGAAACAATAAAACAAAGTCAAAAGAATGAAAAACAGAAGAAAATGTGAACTATCCCACAGGAAAAGCAACTGATATGGAAAATAGATCCACGAGAGATAATTTAAGAATTATTGGACTACATGAAAGCCATGATCCAAAAAGAACCTAGACATCATCTTTTAAGTAATTATCAAGGAAAACTACATTCATATCTTAGGCTCATCAGGAAAAATAGAAATGAGATGTAAACAGCTTAACATGTGTCTCTTGTGATTTCCCTTTCATGTATACTTTTTTATGTTTCTCTTTAGTTTTCCTTTGAATGTCACATTTTGTATTCAGCTCTGATCTTTTCATTAGGAGTGCTTGGAAGTTCTCTATTTCATTGACTACTCATTTTCCCCCCTGAAAAATTATTACTATTCTTGATTGTAATTCTAGTTCCTTCATTTTCAAAAATATCATATGCCAGGCCTTTCACTTCTTTAATACAGAAGCCACTAAATCTTGTGTGATTCTAACTACATCCCACACTATTGAGGTATTTTCTCTTTGGCCTGGGAGCTTTGGAATAAGAGAAAGAGATGAGGATGACAAAAGGGAGGATGAATTGAGGCAAGCAGTGATCATAAGCAAAATAGAGTTTTGAGGGAGAGAGAGAGAGAAGAAGAAGAAGAAGAAGAAGAAGAAGAAGAAGAAGAAGAAGAAGAAGAAGAAGAAGAAGAAAATGAGATGAAGGGAAATATACAGTTAGCAAACATAACTGTGAATGGGAATGACAGCAGCTTACCCGTAAAATGAAATTGGATAACATAATGGATTAAAAACCACAATCCAATAATATGTTATTTATAAGAGACAGATTTGAAATAGAAACACACACATAAAATTAAAATAAAGGACTGGAGCAGAATCTAATATGCTTCAGCCAAAATAAAAAAGGTAGGGGTAGTAATCATGATCACAGACAAAGCAAAAGCAAAGAGAGACATGAGTAAAACAAATAATTAAGGAAACTACATTATGCTAGAAAGTAACATAGACATTGAAAGATCAAATTTTTTACAGAATGTGTTCTTGATAAAAACTTCCCTTCACATACGTATAGTGAGTATAAAACACAGTCAAATTTGTAGAGAGAGAGAGAGTGAGAGAGAGAGAGAGAGAGAGAGAGAGAGAGAGAGAGAGAGAGCGCACATGGTTCTTCAATTGATAAATAGTTACAGGACTTAAACAGACAGTTATCAGAAGAAGAAATCAAAGCTATCTATAGTCATATGAAAAAATGCCCCAAATCACAATTGATTAGGGAAATGCAAATTAAAACAACTCTGAGTTACCATCACACACCTATCAGAAATGATAAATGGTGGAAGGAATGATGGAAAAAATAGGTATACTAATGAACTGTTGGTGGAACAGTGACTGATTTAATCATTCTAGAGAACAATTTGGAATTACATTCACAGGGCAAAAAATTGTGAATACCCTTTGACCCTGCAATACCACCACTAGGTCTATACTCCAAAGAAATCAAAGAAAAGGGAAGAGGGCCTATCTCTACAAAAAATATCTATAGGAGATTTTTTTGTGGTGTACTAATCAATTGGGAAATGGCTGAACAAGTTGTGGCTTATGATTGTGATGGAGTACTACTGTACTTTAGGAAACTATGAGGGAAGTATTTTCAGAAAAAGCTAAAGCACAATGAAGAAAGAACTGGGAGATCATTGTGCATAGTAGTAACAGTGTTTTAACCATGATTGACTGTCAAAGATTTGGCTACTCTGTTCAGAACAGTGATCCAGGACAATTTTAAAGGACTTATGGTGGAAAAGGAGAAAACTGATGAACTCCGACTGCAAACTGAAGTGTAATTCTTTAACTTTCTTCATTTTTTTCTTTTTTTGAAGTATGGCTAATATGAAAATATGTTTTGCATAATTTCAAATGCATAATTGATACCATATTGCATACCTTCTCAGTGGGTGTAGAAGGGAGGGAGAAGGAGGGAGAGAATTTGAAACTCAAAATTTAAAAATTACAGAGTGTTTAAAATAAATAATAAAATATTTTAAAAATATTTGTATAGAGTTGAATTCATGAAAAATGATGTTTCCTACTAATCAGTTTTCTTAGTGCTCCCTTTACTTCATTGTTCCTTAAACTGTAGATCAGGGGGTTGAGCATGGGGATCAGTACACTGTAGAAAACAGAAATCACTTTATTCTCATCCTTTGAGTAGCTAAAATTAGGCATGACATAAACTAAAGTAAGGGTCCCATAGAAGAGAGTGACTGCTGTGAGGTGGGAGGTGCAAGTGGAGAAAGCTTTGGCTTTCCCCTCAGGGGAGTTTATCTTCAGGATGGAGAAGAGGATGTATACATAAGAGATTATTATAATTAACACTGTGATCATGATTAGTGACCCAGCAGAGGCAGGAGGAAGAATTTCAGCAAGATTATCTTTAGAATAGGAAAGCTTCAAAAGTGGTGAATAATCACAGAAAAAGTGATTGATCTCATTGGGTCCACAGAAAGACCGATTCAATAAGCAGCCAGTAAAGATCCAAGCATTCACACAACCACCCAGGTAGGATGTAATAAGTAACAGAGTGCAGACCCTAGAAGACATGTTGGTGGAGTAGAGTAAGGGACTACAGATGGCCACATACCGATCATACGCCATCACAGCCAGTAAGAAACACTCAACTCCCCCAAAGGTGACTCCACAACATATTTGGGCCACACCCTTGCAGAGGGATTAAGGTTATGTCCTCAAGGTACGTCCTGAGCATGAGAGGGGTGACTGATGAGGAAATTTCAATATCCACAAAAGCCAAGTGACTGAGGAAAAGGTACATTGGGGTGTGAAGTTGGGAGCAATTTCTGATCAATAGGATTATGGTGAGGTTGCCAAGTAATGTGACAGCTTAGACACCTAGAAATATCACAAAGAGGATGACATGAAGGGTTGGGTCATCTGTTAACCCCAAAATAATAAATTCAGTCACAGCAGTGCAGTTACTGCCAGTCATCTGTCCTGGGAAAAGTGCCTATTAGACAGAGAAAAGGAGATTAAAATACAATACAAGATTAAGATGATTAAGATTTGGAAATGTCTTTTGATATATTTAGGAAATATTCAACGCCCCCTTCCTACTTGCCCATCATGTGATCTTACTCCAATACTTGGTTGCTACGCACCATAAGCAAAGCAGAGATGAATAAATTTTTTGCCCACAATTTTTTCTCCATGGACCAACAATACTGTATGATTTGCCAATTTTGAATTGTGCCAGTGTGAAAAAGCATCTCAATTTGAAGAGGATAGCTGAATTCCAACCATAGGAGTTACATGCTGAGACTCACCTATAAATTAAATATATACAGAGCTTACATCCAAATATGTAAATGCTGGTCTGTCAACTGGCCACCATTATTTATCCCTTCCAAAGTCCTGAATAACCACAATAATCATAAGAGGGGAAACCACTTTGAAAGACTTTAGAAGACTAGTGAGGAAATATTTTCTACCCCTTCTTGGCAGAAAGGTGATGACCAGAGGTACAACATGAGACATGTATTTTCAGACATGACCAATCTGTTGGTGTGTGCTACCTGACCATGCATAGCTCCTACAAGTGAGGGATTCCACTATGAGTCAGGTAGTGACAGACCTGAGTGGAGGGAAGGAACATTAACAAAACTTTTTCAAAACGCACAGGCAAAAAGAGAAGTATGATGTTACATATATATATATGTATGTGTATGTGTGCATGTGTATGTGTATGTGTGCATGTGTGAATCAATATATCTTGAATTTTTTTTTAATTTTCACCCTGCTGATGTCATGGTCTTCAAGAAAGAAGGACAAGCAACAATCCTTTGAGTAGCAGAAACTGCCCCACTGGGGACTGAACTGGAACAGCTCTTTTTTTGTCCTTCTTTCCTTCCTTCCTCCCTCCCTCCCTCCCTTCCTTCCTTCCTTCCTTCCTTCCTTCCTTCCTTCCTTCCTTCCTTCCTTCCTTCCTTCCTTCCTTTCTTCCTTCCTTTTCTTTTTTCCTTCCTTCTTTCTTTCCTTTCACAAACATTACAATATATCTTGAGGTTTATAGAGTAGGATCACTGACTGGCCGATAACAGTTCCCAGGCTAAACCAAACTTGATCTTTGTTTGGCCTCTGATTGGCTCAGAGTGAATGTAAACAGGAATTGTTTCTGTTTTGGCCAGAAATCCTGAGGATCTTCCCTTCCAAGTTTGACCTTTTTTGTTTTTTCACTAGGTTAGAGAGACCATTCTTCCTCATTTTTTTAACCTAGCCTTTACTACTGAATGGACACAGTCACACTGAAACCTCCTAAACATCTTAGCTTTAAAAGACCAATGTCTTCTGCTGTTTCTAGGGTCATCTCCAGTTATCCTGATGTGTATCTGGCCACTGCAGCAAAATGATCTGGTGACTTTGCAAGGCCCTCCCTCACTTAAACCCAAATCATTTGCATGTTGCAGCATTGCCTCCCTGAAGTCATGGTCCTCTTTGAGAATGAGGGACAAACAACAACAATCTATGTATCTGAAATACTCCTTTTAAAGATCAAACTATCTAGAAATATTTGCATTATTTTGTGCTTGGTAAGCTCCAAATAAAAGAAATTATCTTAAATATTACTTTTTTCCTGATATGTTCTCATTACTCCTAACTCTAACCTCACTTTTCTTCTCTTCGAAGTTGACTAAGAAAGCATAAAAAATATTGAGATACTGTTCAGATCAGAGAAGAACCTGACTATAAATACTCATTTATGAATCTGTGGTTGAACTTTCTTTGTGACCACAAGAAAAAATGGATGTATTAAGAAAACAAAATGTTGTAGAGTGCTGAACGTCTGCTACTTCACTCTCCTACTCAAGACAGGATTTTGCTTCCTACTTTTCTGACAAAAGAAGGGTTGTCCCTGTGGGCTCCCTTTTCTTTCCTGTTCTACAGTTCAAACTTCCTCAATATCATCCCCTATTGTCTTTGCAAGAAGCTCTGAAGAAGAGACAGTCCTTCTTTTCCCTAGGGTCAATCCTTCTACCTGTTCCCGTGATCCCTTCTGTCGTATTTCAGCCTTAAACTTTCCCCATTGAAAAACTCCCTTTTGAATTTTAATCTTTTTATCTATGGACTTCTTTCTACAAATGGGCTGAGGCCTGTCTAATCCTTTAAGATGTTCCACTTAACCCTGCCATCCTTTCAAGTTATTACACTATATCTCTTCCCTTTCTTAATCATCTCTCAGGAAGAAATTACCCTTGTTGAATCTACTTCTTCTCCTCCTGCTGATTTGTGAACCCATTCTAATCTGATGTCTGAACCCATCACCCCCACTGAAACTATTCTCTACAAAGCTATCAACAATTCTTAAATTTTCAAATCATAATATTTTTGTAAATCTCATTTAAATTCCTTGAAATGTGAGATTGTTTCAGACTTTGTATTTGTGTTAGCCATAACCCCTAGAAAAATGATTGAAAAATAGGTAGTTAATAAATACTTGCTCATTGATTCTTGGTCTCTTTTCAGCATGTGACAAGGTGGGCCACCTACTCTTCATGAATATTTTTTCCTCATGAATTTTTATGCCACTGGCTTTCCTGGTACTAGTATTTCTCCTACCAATCTAACCTTTTTTTTTTTTAACAGCCTGCTTTGGCAGATTGTAATCCTGGTGTAGCCTCCTAATCATACATGTTTCATCTAGATCTATCTTAGGCTCTCTGCTTTTTCTTTTATACCTTCTCAATGAGCTCATTAGCTTCTACTGCCATTACCATCTCCATTCAAATGAATCTGATCTGTCTATCCAGCTTTGAACTTCAATCTATGTAAGCCCAATAGCTGGACATTTGCACCTGAATGTCCCAAAGGCATTTCAAAATCAACAAGTCTGAAAGAGAGCTCATCTTATCCCTAACACTGGATCAAAAACCACTTGTTTCCATAATTTCTTATTTCTGTTCAGAGCCCTACCATCCTTCTAAGTACCCTGATTTTCAATCCTGGAATTAATGTCTAATCTTCTTTCCATCTTTCCTTTCCCATCCAGTTAACTGTCAAATCTTGCCACTTCTACATCCACATGTCACATCTCATATGTCTACTTACACAGTGACCAACTTATTTCAGGTTTGCATTCCTTCTCACTTGGACTATCACAAAAAGTCTCATAATCAAAAGTCCAGGCTCTACATCCTCTAAACCATACTGTAAAAACCTATAAAAATGATCTTCCTCAAGCACATGGCTGACGATATCATTTGATTACCCAAGCCTTGAACAGATCACTAATTGCCATGAGCACAAAATAACAACTCTTTAGCTTGATTTTTAGAGTCCTGGAAAATCTGAATCCAGTCTTCCTCTTCAGATTTACTTCTCTATATTTGTTATATTCCAGTTCACTTGGTCTACTAGTAGTCTGTTCCTCAGATTTAGAATCCTACACCCATCTCCTTCTTCTACACAGGCCATCTCCCCATACTCAAAATGCCCTACATCATCTCTGCTTCTTAGAATCTCAAGCTTCCTTTGTGTCATAGCTAGTGGGTCACCATTTATAGGAAACCTAGTTTTTTAACTCTGTTCCTCCTTAATGTATCTTGTATTTAATTATGCATGTAAATATTTTATGCCTTTCTCCCCAATAGAATGTAAGATCCCTGTGGTTAAGGAATGTTTTGTCTTTTATACTTTCTATCCCTAGCTCCTAAGACAGGACCCAGTGCATATTGGGCTTATCAAAATATTAGTTGAGCGGAAGGCAACAGCTCAATTCTGAAAATCTCAAATGTCATTTATTAGTAACAGAATCATAAAAATTAGGATAACTCAAAACCACAATTTAAATTTCATAAATTACATTCCACCCACAATTTTTAGAGGGAAATATTATTACACCATTTTATGGATGAGGAAACTGAGGATCACAGAAGTTCAGTCACTTACCCTCCAACACAGTCAAAGCCAGTTCAACTCAGATGTGGGATTCAAACCCAGATCTCCTGATTTCAAGTCTAATTCTCTTTCTGCTATTATCAACCAACAAATACATAAATGAAATTCCTCCTGTCAAAGTCTCTATCTGAGAAGTGCATGTGCATGTGTGCGCGCACATGTGTGAAGCATTATATGAAACAAATGCACCTGTGTATACACAGAAATCTTTACCAAAGGTGTCCTTAACTAATCATGGTGTATCAGACACTTACTGTTTGTTGTGATACATTTCTGGCTGCATGACATGACCTGTGATAGATTACAGTTTACTTACTGATATGATAATGCTCCGTGTATATAGTTCATTTTCAAATATTTGACTTTATATGGCATTATAAGGGACCAGAGATATGAAGACTGTAATGGAGAGTAAGAGAGACAGAGAGAGAGAGACAAAGAAAGAGGAAGAGAGAGAGAGAGAGAGAGAGAGAGAGAGAGAGAGAGAGAAGAAATCTCTATGTAAAAAAGAAATCCACATAAAATCTGGCATAGCAAAAGGAATAGACAAGCCTCCCTGGAATAAGCTACAATTCAAAAATTATATCTGTTTTACAGCCAAACCAAGAACAGCAGTGGTACCTATTGATGAAGAAGATGGTAACTTTAGACTCCAGGGAATTATCTTTGTATGGTAGCATCCTATTTATGTTGGGATTTGTAGCATTTGGGATACAACCCTTTGAGCACTTTAACACCAAATATAGCCTACATCATTAAAATGCCATTTGAAATCTATTGGGATAGAGAAAATTGTTAACACAGAGATAACTTGTCTGAGAAGTTTTTTAAATTCTCAGAGGCTCCATTTATTTTTTGTCTCTTTCTTTGTTTATCCAGGATTTGTAAAAACTGAAAAACACTATTGGACAACAATATAGCCAAACTACTATGATCTGTCATGGAAGCTCTCAACAACTGTTCTGTGATCAAACTGTGGCAATTGTAGTTTTGACTGTGTTGACTAGGTATGAAAACTTGTCCTTATCACGTTATCAGATTTGTTTTGGTCAGCCTGTAAACAATACTGATTATATACTTATACACAACTGAGGCTGAAAGGCATTTATGAAATTCAACTTAGTAGCAATTATAGATTCTAGAATAAAGACTATTCACAGTAAGAAAAATCATCCATATGTTAAGGAAGTATGGATGATCTTTTCAAGGCTCCTGATAAATTTTTCCTGGAATATAAGAGCATGTATGATATATGACATGGAGATTTTTTGAAAGGACAGTTGATATATCTTGAGTCAGCTGAAAGACAGAAGATAAGGATCATAGGTTGTCTACCTTGGTAAGGTGATTTGGTTTTGTCCCCTCTGTTTTTAAAACAGAAAAGCTTAAATGGACTTCCTTATAACAACCTACAGGTGTATTAGCCTTTCATGTCATAGAACACAATAGGAAATATTGGAGCTTGGGTCATCAACTGCTTTGCACCTCATATTTATATTGGTATTTTGCTTTCAAGATATTAAATAAACTTTCAATTGAATGAATATTTTGGAGGAAGGGTCAAATTATAGAAAAAAACCAGATGCAGGATCCAGTGAGTGGGGTCTCGAGTCAGGCAAATTGTTGGTTATACAAATATCCAAACCCATAGAGAGGAAATTGGGAAGGCATTAGGGAAATATAAAGATTTGGAAGGTCTTGGAAATGGGAGTACAATCTGCACATATTTTAGAGATCAATAAAAGGTAGATTCTCAAGGGCACAGCTCTCTAGTCCCTTTTACATATTTTCATTTGAGTAGTGTAGGGCATCTAAAGTTTAGATTTCCACCTACTGGTTGTCTTATCCAAAGGTGCTGCTCCAGGGTTATGAGAAACTGTTGTTTCAACTAGGCAAATGCATCACTGGCTTCTGGATTTTTATATTTCTTACTCTTGAACCATATTTCCCAGCATATTTTTCATTCTTCTCACCTATGCTCACTTTTACAGTGCAATAACCTATCTTTAAATTAGATGGTCTTTGTAAGTTATTTGCAATATTTCTCTATTGTCTCATCCTTTGTAAAAGATGTTTTTCTTTAAATTTAATTTTAATTTAGGTTTTTCTTAACTTCATGCCAACAAAGTTGTTCAAATTAAATTTTATTTCTTTATGTTAAATTTTGACTTCTAAACAGTCTCCCTGTCTTATCATCTCACAATAGAAGAGGCCACCATCTGGTGTGTGTGTGTGTGTGTGTGTGTGTGTGTGTGTGTAAAACCATAACATATATACCTCTACTTAATCAATTCTTTTTCTGGAGGTGGACATCATCTTGTTTTATAAATTCTTTGTAGTTGATTTGAATATTTATAATTCTTAGAATAATTTATTCTTCCTATAATATTGCTGTTATTTATACAATGTTCTCTTAGTTCTCCTTGTTTCACTCTTCATTATTTTATGCAAATCTTTCCATTTTTTTCTAAAATCAATCAGCTCCTCATTTCTTATAGCACAGTAGTATTCCATCACAATTATATACCACAACTTGTTTGGTCATTCCCCAAATGATGGACATCTTCTGAAATTTCGGTTCTTTGCTACCTCAAATAGAGCTGTTATATATTTTTAGAACATATAGATTCTTTTCCTTTTTCTTGATCACCTTGGAAAATAGATCTAATATTGCTATTGTTGGGTCAAAAAACCAACACAATTTTATAATTCTTTGGGTGTAATTACAGATTGTTCCCCAAAATGTTTGAATCAGTTCATAGTTCCACTAACATTGTATTCACGTCCCAATTTTTTCACATCCCCTCCAGCATTTGTTGTTTTCCATGTCTATCATTTTAGTCAATGTGGTAGATATGAAGACATCTCAGTTGTTTTAATTTTCATTTTTTCTAATCAATAATTATTTAGAGAATTTTTACATGACTATATAGTTTGGTTTTCTTCATCAAAAATGACCTATTCATATCCTTTGACCATTTATCAATCAGGGAATCATTTGTATTCTTATATATTTGATGATCTTTATATATTTGAATTATGAGACCTTTACCAGTCTATAAAAATGTTTTCCCAATTTCTACTTTCCTTGTAATCTTGTCTACTTTGGTTTTATTTCTAAAAAATCTTTTAATTTAATATAAATGAAATTATCCATTTTGCATCTCACAAGAGTATCTATCTCTTGTTTATTCATCAATTCTCTTATCCATAAGTGTAATAGTTATTAAGTTCCATGTTCTCCTAATTATCTTATATTATCTACCTGTATGTCTAGGTCATATATCCATTTTGACCTTACCTTGGTAAATGGTGTAAGATATTGAATTATGCCTAATTTCTATCAGACTGCTTTCTGGTTTTCCCAACAATTTTGACCAAATGGTGAATTCTTATCCTCCAAATTTAAATCTTTACATTTTTCAAACACAATGTTACTGTGATTATTTATTACTGTTTATTGTATGTTTATTCCATTTTACTGATTCACCTTTCTATTTCTTAAGTACTTAAGTACTAGAAAGTTTTGATAGTTACTGATTTATAATATAGTTTAAGATCTGGTACTACTAAGCCTCCTTCCTTTGTATTTTTCCATTCATTCCTTTGATATTCTTATTCTTTTGTTCTGCAAATGAATTTTCTTATATTTTTTCCCTGAATAAAATATTTTTTGGTAATTTATTGATATAGCACTGAATGAGTAGATTAGTTAAAAATGGCATTTTATGTTATTAGATCTGCCCACCCATGAACAACGAATATTTCTCTAATAGTTTAATCTGACTTTATTTGTATGAAAGCTTTATTATTAGGTTCATAAGCAAACATTTTTAGCATTTAAAAAAAATTGCAAATTCCACATTTTCTCCCTCCCTCTTTCCCCATCCCCTCAATGAGAAGGTGAGCAATTTTATATAGATTATACATTTGCAGTCATGCAAAATATTTCCATATAAGTCTTGTTGGAAAAACAAATGAACTAAAAAAATCAAGAATGATAAAGAAATTGAAAAACATATGATTGATACAAAAACATAGAAAATATTTACGTAATCTGATACAGAGTGATGACAGCAGAGCCAAGAAATCAATACATAAAATGACTACACCAATGTAATGGAAATAACAACACCCATAAATTAATAGAAAATGAATGCTGCAAGATTATGAAAGAAAAAAAATCCTGGACCCAAAGAAGAGTAATGAGAAGATGCCTCTCCCTACTCCTTTTCTGAAGATAAGAACTCCTTAAAAAAATTTCTGCCAAATGGGGAAATGAGGTACAATATTTGACTAAAGAAAATAATTCCTTAAAAATTAGAATTAGGCAATAATCTAAGGCAACTTTGAAGGATGAAAAATGGTATCTATCCGCAGAGAAAGAATTGATGATGCCTGAATACAGATTGAGGCATATATTTTTTCTTTATTTTTCTTAAGGGTTTTTTTTTTTGGTCTATGTTTTCTTTAACAACCTGATTATTACAGAAATGTTTCCCATGATTAACCTATATTGAATTGTTTGCCTTTACATTGGGAAGGGGAAGGAAGAGAATTTGGAACTCATATTTTTAAAAACAAATGTTAAAAATTGATTTTACATGTAACTGGGGAAAATAAAATACTAAATATTTTTTTTAAAAAATATAATTGGGAAATATTGACCAAAATAAATTAAAAAATTATTATTTGGCAGGTGAAAGCTGATGACTCCATGAGATGGGGAGAAATTATAAAACAAAGTCAATAGAATGAAAAATAAAAGAAAATGTGAAATATCTCATAGGAAAATCAACTGACCTGGAAAAGAGATCGAGGAGAGATAATTTGAGAATTTTTGGACTCCGTGAAAGCCATGATCCAAAAAGAGCTTTGACCTTATCTTTCAAGCAATTATCAAGGAAAACTACCTTCATGTCTTAGCCCTAGAAGGAAAAATAGAAATGAAATGTAAACAGTTTAACTCTCTTGTGTCCCTTATGATTTCTCTTTCATGTTTACCTTTTTATGTTTCTCTTAAGTTTTCCTTTTGGATGTCACATTTTCTGTTCAACTGTGGTCTTTTCATTAGAAATGCTTGGAAGTACTCTATTTCATTGGTGACTCATTTTTCCCCTGAAGAATTATTGCTATTCTTGGTTGTAATCCTTGTTACTTTACTTTCAAAAATATCATATTACAAGCCTTCCAGTCCTTTAACATGGAAGCCACTAAATCTTGTATGATTCTAACTAAAGAGATGAGGATGACAAAAGAGAGAATGAATTAAGGGAAGTAGTGATTACAAGCAAAATAGAGTTTTGAGAGAGACAGAGAAGACTAAATGATGAAGAAGAAGAAGAAGAGGAAGAAGAAGAAGAAGAAGAAGAAGAAGAAGAAGAAGAAGAAGAAGAAGAAGAAGAAGGAGGAGGAGGAGGAGGAGGAGGAGGAGGAGGAGGAGGAGGAGGAGGAGGAGGAGGAGGAGGAGGAGGAGGAGGAGGAGGAGGAGGAGGAGAAGGAGGAGGAGGAGGAGGAGGAGGAGAATAAAAAGGAGGAGGAGGAGAAGAAAAAGCAGGAGAAGAAAGAGGAGGAAGAGGAGAAAAAGAAGAAGAAGAAAATGAGATGAAAGGAAATATACAGTTAGTATTCATAACTGTGAATGTGAATGACATCAGCTCCCCTGTAAAATAAAATTGGATAACAGAATGGATTAAAAACCAGAATCCAATAATATGTTATGTATAAGAGACAGATTTAAAACAGAAATATACACACACACAGAGTTAAAATGAAGGGCTGGAGCAGAATCTAATATGTTTCAGCTGAAGTAAAAAAAAGGCAGGGGGAGTAATCATGATCATAGACAAAGCAAAAGCAAAAATAGACCTAAGTAAAAGAGACAATCAGAGAAACTGCATTATACTAGAAGGTACCATAGACAGTGTAAAATCAAAAATATTTACAGCAAGTTTCCTTGTAAAGACCTCATTTCTTAAATGTGTACTAAGTATAAAAAAGAGTCAAATATGTAAAAAAAAATTAGAGCTATTCCACAAATGATAAATGGTTACAGGACACAGACAGTTTTCAGAAGAAAAAAATCAAAGCTATCTATAGTCATATGAAAAAATGCCCTAAATCACAGTTGATTAGAGAAATGCAAATTAAAACAACTCTGTTTTATCAGGAATGATATCACTTACCAGGAATGATAAAATTGTAGAATGAATGATGGAAAAATAGGTATACTAATGAACTGTTGGTGGAATACTGAACTGATCTAATCATTCTGGAGAACAACGTGGAACTATATTCACAGGGCAAAAAATTGTGCAAACCCTTGAATCCAGTTATACTACTACTAGGTCTGTACCCCAAAGAGATCAAAGAAAAATGAAAAGAACCTATATGTACAAAGTTATCTATAGCAGCTCTTTTTGAGGCATCAAAGAACTGGAAATGGAGGGTAAGCTCATCAATTGGAAAATGACTGAATAAGTTGTGGCATGTGATTGTGATGGAGTGCTATCGTACTTTGGGAAATGATGAGTTTCAGAAAAGAATGTCAAGGACTACATAAAGTGAAACAAAGTGAAGAAGATCATTGCGCACAGTAGCAGCAATGTTATAATGAGGATTGACTGTCCAATACGTGGCTCCTCTGATCAGAAAAATAATCCAAGAAAATTTTAAATTACTGATGGTGAAAAAGGAGCAAACTGATGAACTTTGAGTGGAAACTGAAGTATAATTTTTTAATTTTCCTTATTTTCTTACTTTTTGAAGTATGGCCAATATGAAAATATGCTGAGTATAATTTCAAATGCATAATTGATACCACATTGCTTGTCTTCTCTCTCAGTGGGTATTGAAGACAGTGGGGGGGGATGGGAGAAAATTCAAAATAAAAGAAAATTTAAAATAAAACATTAAAAAAATACTTATATTCAGTTCAATTCATGAAAAATGATGTTTCCTACTCATCAGTTTTCTTAGTGCTCCCTTTACTTCATTGTTCCTTAAACTGTAGATCAGAGGGTTGAGCATGGGGATCAGTACACTGTAGAAAACAGAAATCACTTTATTCTCATCCTTTGAGTAACTAGACTTAGGCATGACATAAATTAAAGTAAGGGTCCCATAGAAGAGAGTGACTGCTGTGAGGTGGGAGGTGCAAGTGGAGAAAGCTTTGGCTTTCCCCTCAGGGGAGTTTATCTTCAGGACAGAAAAGAGGATGTATACATAAGAGATTATTATAATTAACACTGTGATTATAATTACTGACCCAGCAGAGGCAGGAGGAAGAATTTCAGCAAGATTATCTTTAGAATAGGAAAGCTTCAAAAGTGGTGAATAATCACAGAAAAAGTGATTGATCTTATTGGGTCCACAAAAGGACCGATTCAATAAGCAACCAGTAAAGATCCAAGCATTCACACAACCACCCAGATAGGATATGATGAGTAACAGAGTGCAAACTCTTGGAGACATATTGGTAGAGTAGAGTAAGGGGCTACAGATGGCCACATACCGATCATAGGCCATCACAGCCAACAAGAAACACTCAGCTGTCCCAAAGGTGGCTCCACAACACATTTGGGCCAGACACCCTTGCAGAGGGAGTAAGGTTATGTCCTCAATGTAGTTCCTGAGCATGAGAGGGGTGACTGACGAGGAAATTTCAATATCCACAAAAGCCAAGTGACTGAGGAAAAGGTACATTGGGGTGTGAAATTGGGAGCTATTTCTGATCAGTATAATTATGGTGAGGTTATCAAGTAATGTGACTGCATAGACACCCAGGAATATCACAAAGAGGATGACACGAAGGGTTGGATCATCTGTTAATCCCAAAATAATGAATTCAGTCACAGCAGTGCAGTTATTGAAAGACATCTGTCCTGGGAAAAGTTCCTATTAGAAGAAAAGGAGATTGAAATAGGATACAGGATTAAGATTTGGAAATGTCTATTGATATATTTAGGAAACATTCACTGACCACTTCCTACTTGCCCATCATGTGATCTTACTCCAAAACTTGGTTCCTATGTGCCATGGCAGGTTGCCCATAAGCAAAGCAGAGATGAATAAATTTTTTGCTCACAATTTATTCTCCATGGACCAACAGTATTGTATAATTTGCCAATTTTGAATTGTATCAATGTGAAAAAGTACCTCAGAGTGAAGATGATAGCTGAATTAAAACCATAGGAATTATATGCAAGACTCAGCTATAAATTAAATATATGTAGAGACTATATCCAAAAGTGTAAATGCTGGTCTGCCAACTAATCACCATTGTTAATCCTTTCCAAAGGCCTAGAGTCTGCTCTTTGATCCCTGACCTCTCAAAGGACTACCTTCCACAACTGGAGACGTTATCCACATTATGCTAATTGACTATAGGAAAGTTCTTGTTTCCAAATCACAAAATCACAGAAGAGAAGGAATATGGAGTCTGGATTCTAAGTCTTATTGTATTTTGCTCTCAGAACTAGGCATTTCTGAAAGGGGCTATCATAAGGCTAGATATTGCTAGCCTGAAAGACTAAGGGAAATTACTGATGGAAAACTATGCTGTTTCTAGGCCAAAAAAGTATTGGAAAACAGTTGTTCAACCTTTTGTAACTACATCTTATTTACATGTTGGTTATTTCAATTGGAGAATAGTTGAGCAAACTGGTATAAGAAAGTAATGGCAATTTATTGTACTGTAAGAAGTGATGACTATGACTGCTTTGGATAATATGGAAGCACTTCTATTAACTGATGCAGAGTTTACTCAGTAGAAATATAAGAACAATTTATGTAATAGCCACAATAACCATGAGATGGGAAACCACTTTGAAAAACCTCAGAACTTGGATCAAAATAGCGACAAATCATGTCTTCAAAAGACTAATAACAAAATATTATCTATACCTTCTTGGCCAAGAGGTGATGCACCCAAGGTACAGAACGAGATGTATTTTCACACATGGTCAATCTGTTGGTGTGTACTACTTGACCACAAATAGCTCCTACAAGGGAGGGCTTCCACTATGAGTCAGGAGAGGTAACTAAGCACATATGGACAAACATGAAAGAAAAAGTCCAATTTTATGTGTGTGTGTGTGTGTGTGTGTGTATCTTTGTTTTCTTTCTTGTTATCACCTCCCCGATGTCATGGTACTCTTCAAGAATGAAGGAAAAACAACACCCTTGTAAGTAACAGGAGCTGCCCCACTGGGAAAGCCCTTTTCTTCTACTTCCTTCCTTCCTTCCTTCCTTCCTTCCTTCCTTCCTTCCTTCCTTCCTTCCTTCCTTCCTTCCTTCCTTCCTTCCTTCCTTCCTTCCTTCCTTCTTTCCTTCCTTCCTTTGTTTCTTTCTTTGTTTCTTTCCTTCCTTCTTTTTTCATCTTCTTTCTTTCTTCCTTCCTTCCGTTCTTTCTCTCTCTCTTTTTCTTTCTTTCTTTCTTTCCTTTCAGAAACATCACAGTATATTTTGGGGTTTACAGGGTAGGCTCCCTGACTGGCCAGTAATAACAGATCCCAGGCTAAACTCTATTTAGCCTGGGTGGGTAAATTGACTCAGAGTGAATGTAAATAGGAATTGTTTCTCTTTTGACCAGAAATCTCGAGGTTCTTCCCTTCCAGTCTGGGTCTTTGTTTTGGGGGGAGGATTATGTTAAAGAGGTCATTCTTTGCCTCATTATTTTTTTAACCTAACCTTAACCACTGAATGGGCATTGCCTCAGCCACACTGAAACCTACAAAAGACCTTAGCTTTAAAAGGTCAAGGTCTTCCATTGTTTCTGGGGTCATCTCCAGTCATTCTGAGGTGTATCTGGCCTCCGGACCCAAATGTCCTGGTGACTTTGCACAGCACTCCATCACTTATACCCCATCACTCCATCACCTTGCTGATATTATGGAGCTCTTTAAGAATGAAGAACAAACAAATAAACAGCAATCTATATATTTAAGATATTTCTTTTAAAGAGAAACTATCTAGAAATGTTTTCATTTGTTGGTGCTTGGTAAGTTTCAAATAAAAGAAATTATCTTAAAAGTTACTTTTCCCCCAAAATGTACTTATTACTCCCAACTCTAATCTAATTTTCCTTCTCTTCTAAATTGAATAAGAAAGTATATAAAATATTGAGATATTGTTCAGGTCAGAGAAGAACCAGATTAAAGTACTCATTTATGGGTCTATGGTCCAACTCTTTCTTTGTGATCACAAGGAAAGAAAGGATGCATTGACTAAACAAAAATTTGTTGAGTGCTAAGTGAATTACTTAAATTAACTAAACAAAAATTTATTGAATGCTGGATTTTTCAATGTCTCCTACTTCACGTTTCCTTCTCAGAATGGGACTTTGCATCCACAGTCTTTCTGACAAAAGGAGGGCTGTTTCTGTGGGCTCTCTTTCCTTTCTTCTTCTATAGTTCAAAATTCTTCAGTATCATCACCTATTATCTTTGCAACAATCTCTGAGAAAGAGAGAGTCCTTCTTTTCTCCAGGGCCAATCCTTACCTGTTCTATTGATCCCATTCCTCTTATTTCAACCCTAAACTTTCCCCATTGAAAAATTTCCTTTTGATCTTTATTCTTTTTATCTATGGACTTCTTTCCTTCTTTCTACAAATGGGATGAGATCTGTCCAATCCCTTAAGACATTCCATTCAACCCTGACATCCTTTCAAGTCATCATACTATATCTCTTCCTGCAGGAAAAATAGTTTACCCCTGAGTCTATTTCCTTTCCTCCTACTCATTAACCCATTCTAATCTGGTTTCTGACCGCATCACTCCACTCAAAATATTCTCTACAACATATCTCACATTTTCTCTTATGTCCACTCATAAAGTGACCTACCTCACTCAGGTTTGTATCTCTGCTCCCTTGGACTATCACAAAATGACTCTAAATTAAAAGTCCAGTCTCTATGTCATCTAAGTTGTTTTCTAAAAGCCCATAAAAATGACATTCCTCAAGCACATGATTGATAATGTCACTTGATTATGCAAGCCTTTAACAGATCCCTTATTGGCTTGAGCACAAAATAACAGTTCTTCAGCTTGATATTTGGAGTCCTGGACAATCTGAACTCATCCTTCCTCTTCAGATTTATTTCTCTATATTTTCAGCCATGTACTCTATATTGCAGACCAATTGGCCTACTCTCAGTTCTTCAGGCTCAGAATTCTACACATACACACACACACACCCCACCCCTTTCCCTCTGTACAAGCCATCCTCCATACTCAAAATGCCCTACCTCATCTCTGCTTCTTAGAATCTCAAGCTTCCTTTGTGTCACAACTAGTGGGTTACCACTTACAGGAAGCCTGGTTTCTTAAACTCTCTTCATCCTCAACTTATTTTGTATTTACTTATGTGTGTAAAAATTTTATCCATTCCCTCTAGAATTCAAGATCCCTGAGATTAAGGAATGTTTTAACTTTTATTCTTTCTATGTCTAGTTCCTGGGACTGGACCCTTTGCATACTGGGCATACCAAAATATTAGTTGAGTAGAAGGCAAAAATTAACTTCTGAAAATCTAAAGTGTCATTTATGTTAGTAACATAATCATAATAACTAGAATAACAATACCACAATTTAAATTTCATAAATTACTTTCTGTCCACAATTTTTAGAGGAAAATATTATTACCTACTTTATGGAAAAAGTGAGGATCACAGAAGTTCAGTCACTTACCATCCATCACAGTCGTAGCCAGTTCAACTCAGATGTGGGATTCAAACCCAGCTCTCCTGACTTCAAGTCTAATTCTCTTTCCACTATAATCAACCAACAAATATATTAGTGAAATTCCTCCTTTTAAAGCCTCTATTCTAGAAGTGTGTGTTTGTGCGAATGTGTGAAGCAATACATGTGTATACACAGAGATCTTTATCTAAGGTGTCCTTACCATATCATGTTGTATTAAATACTTACTGTTTGTTGTGATACATTTCAGGATGTATGACATGACCTGTGATAGATCAGAATTTACTTATGAATATGATATAATAACAATCCATGTATATAGCTTATTTTCAAGAGGGAGGGAGGGAGGGAGAGAGAGAGAGAGAGAGAGAGAGAGAGAGAGAGAGAGAGAGAGAGAGAGAGAGAGAGAGAGAGAGGAGATCCCTATGTAAAAAAGAAATCCATACAAAATTTGACATAGCAAGAGGAATAGAAAAGCCTCCCTGAAATGAATGAGCTTCAAATCAAAAACTATATCTAAGTGTTTTTAGAGTCACATCAACAGCAGCAGCGGTACCTATTGATGAAGAAGATGGCAACTTTAAACTCTAAGGAATTATCTTTGCATGGCAGCATCCTTTTCATGTTGGGGTTTGTAGCATTTGGAATATAACCTCTTAAGCACCTTAACAACAAATGTAAACTACATCATTAAAATGCCATTTGAAATCCACTGGGATACAGAAAATTACTAACACAGACTTAAGTTATTTGAGAGATTTTCTAAATTCTCAAGGGTCTTGCTATGTTTTTTTCTTTGTGTTTATCCTGGATTTGTAAAAAGTGAAAAACAGAATTGGATAGCAGCAACATAACCAAACTAGCATGATCTGCCGTGGAAGCTCTCAACAACTGTTCTGTGATCAAAATGTGGCAATTGTAGTTGTGCCAGTGTTGACTAGGTACGAAAATTGGTCCTCATCACCTTACCAGATTTGTTTTGCTCAGTCTATAAACAGTACTGATTATACTTATACATGACTGAGGCTAAAAGGCATTTATGAAATTCAACTTAATAGCAATTATGAATTCTAGAATAAAGATACTATTTACAATAAGGAAAATCATCCATATGTTACGACAGTATGGACAATCTTTTCAAGGTTCCTCATAATTTTTTCCTGGAATATAAGATCATTTAGGATATATGACACAGAGATTTTCCAAGGACAGTTGACATATGCTGAGTCACCCGAAGGTCAGAAGATAAGGATCATAGACTCCATGGTCATGAAAGGGAACATGAGGTCCTCTAGCTTGGTAAGGTGATTTGGTTTTGTCCTCTCTGTTTTTGAAACAAAAAAGCTTAAAAGGACATCCTTATAACAACCTGCAGGTGTATTAGCCTATCATGTCATAGAACTTAGTGGGAAATATTGGAGCTTGGTAATCAACTGCTTTACACCTCACATTTATATCTGTATTTTGCTTTCAAGATATTAAATAAAATTTCCTTTGAATGAATATTTTGGAGGAAGGGTCAAATTATGGAAAAAAGCAAGATGGAGGATCCTATGGTTGGGGTCTGTGGACCCAGGCAAATTATGAGTTACAGAAATATAGAAACCCATAGAGAGGAAACCAGGAAGACATTAGGGAAATATAAAGATCTGAAAGGTCTCAGAAATGGGAGTACAACCTACATATTTTTCAGAGAAAAACAAAAAGTATATTCTCAAGGGTACAACTCTCTAGGCCCTTTTACACATTTTCATTTGAGTGATGTAGTGCATCAAAAGTTTAGACAGCCACTTAGTGACTGTCTTAGATACACTATCCAAAGGTGCTACTCCAGGGTTACGTGAAACTGTTGTGTGAACCAGGCAATTATATCACAAGCCTTTGGACTCTTCCATTTCCTACTCTTGTACCATATTTCCCAACCTAATTTTCACTCTTCTCACCTATGCTCACTTTTGCAGTGCAGTAACTTATCATAAAATCAGGTGGTCTTTGTAAGTTATTTATAATATTTCTCTATTGCCCCATTCTTCATAAAAGATGTTTTTCTTTACATTTAATTTTTCTCTTAATTTCACACAAACAAACTTTTTCAAATTTAATTTTATTTCTTTATGTTAAATTTTGATTTTTAAACTGTCTCCCTCCCTTCTCACCTCACCTTAGGAGGCCGCCATCTCGTGTGTGTGTGTGTGTGTGTGTGTGTGTGTGTGTTTGTGTGTAAAACTATGCTATGTATACCTCTATTTAATCAGTTCTTTCTCTGGAGGTAGACATCATTCTCTTTTATAAGTCCTTTGTAGTTGATTTGAATATTTATAATACTTAAAATAATTTATTCTTCATATAATATTGCTGTTACTGTGTACAATATTCTCTTAGTTCTCCTTGTTTCACTTTTCTTTGATGAATGCGAGTTTTTCCATTTTTTTCTAAAATCAATCAGCTCCTCATTTCTTACAGCACAGTAGTATTCCATCACAATTATATACCACAACTTGTTTAGTCATTCCCTAATTGATGGATATCCCCTCAAATTCCAGTTCTCTACCACCACAAAGAGAGCTGCTCCAAATATTTTAGAACGTATAGATTCTTTTCCTTTTTTCCTGATCACCTTAGAAAATAAGCCTAATAGTGTTATTGCTGGGTCAAAAATCTACACAGTTTCATAATTCTTTGGTCATAATTCCAGATTGCTCCCCACAATATCTGAATCAGTTCATGGTTCCACCAACATTGATTGCATTCATATCACACTTTTTTCACATCCTTTCCAATATTTGTGTTTTCCAGTTTCTATCATTTTAGACAACCTGGTAGATATGAGATGACATCTCAAGGTTGTTTTAATTTGCAATTCTCTTATCAGTAATGATTTAGAGAATTTTTACATGATCATATAGTTTGGATTTCTTCCTCAAAAAATGACTTATTCAGCATCCTTTGACCATTTATCAATCTGGGGTTGATTTGTAATCTTATATATATGATTAAGCTCTTTACATATTTGAAGAATGAGTCCTTTGTCTGTCTATAAAAAATGATTTCTCAATTTTCTACTTTCCTTCTAAACTTACCTACTTTGGTTTCATTTGTTTAAAAACTTTTAATTTAATATAAATGAAACTATCCATTGTGCATCTCACAATATTCTTTATCTCTTGTTTATTCACCAATTCTTCTCTTATCCATAAGTCTAATAAGTATTAAATTCCATGTTCTCCTAATTTTCTTATTATATCTACCTTCATGTCTTGGTCATGTATCCATTTTAACTTTACCTTGGTAAATGGTGTAAGATTTCGGATTATGCCTAATTTCTACCAGACTGCTTTCCATTTTTCCAAACAATTTTGACCAAATAGTGAATTCTTATCCCAAAAGAGTAAATCTTTACAGTTTTTAAACACAAATTTACTATAACTATTTATTACTGTTTTTTGTATGTATTCCATTCCATTGATTTACCTTTGTATTTCTTAACAAGTACCTGAAAATTTTGATAATTACTGATTTGTGATATAGTTTAAGATCTGGTACTGCTAAGCCTCCTTCCTTTATATTTTTCATTAATTCCTTTGATATTCTTGACCTTTTCTTCTTCAAATGAATTTTGTAACTTTTTCTACCTTAATAAAATGGTTTTTTTTTGTAATTTATTGAGATGGCATTGAATAAGTAGATTGGTTTAGTTTAAAATGCCATTTTATGTTATTGGCTCTGCCTACCCATGAACAATTAATATTTCTCCAATAGTCTAATCTGATTTTATTTGTATAAAAGTTTTATTATTAGGTTCATAAACATTTTTAGCATTTAAAAAATTTTAAATTCCTTATTTCCCTCCCTCCTCCTGTCCCTGCAGCTTAGCAATTTTACACAGATCAAACATTTGCAGCCATGCAAAATATTTCCGAATTAGTCATATTGCAAAAGAAAATGCAGACCAAAAATATCAAGAATGATGAAGAAATTGAAAAACATATGATTAATACAGAAACATAGAAAACATTTGCATAATCTCATACAGAATGATGATAGCAGAGCCAAGAAATCAATACATAAAATTACCACACCATGTAATGGAAAAACAACACTCATAAATTCATAGAAAATGAATGCTACAAGATTATTAAAAAAAAAAAAGTGGACCCAAAAGGGAGTAATGAGAAGACAGCTCTTCTTTGCAGAGGTGGTAGGTGCATGTTTATGGGACGTTACTTTTATTTTCAGATCTTTACAATAAACTTTTAAATTCACAAATTTAATGGAGTAAATGAAAATATACTTTCTCCAAAGCCCATTTATTCATATCACTTGATCATGACCTCTATATCAGTAAAACATTAGATACTTATAAGGTGGGACTGTTTCATTTTTGTCACTATCTCTCAAGTCTAGCATTTTGCCTAGGACATAGTATGTACTTAATAAACGTTTGTTCTTTTGAGTTAAATTTATAAAAAAATATGTTTCCTACTCATTAGTTTCCTTAAATTGCACATCAGGGGTTTAACATAGGAATAATAACAACGCAGAAAATAGACATTACTTTGTTTTCATCCATTATGTAGCTGGAGTTAGGTACTATATAAATGAATATAGTGGTTGCATAGAAAAGAGTGACTGCTGTGAGGTGGGAGGTTCTAGTGGAGAAAGCTGAGAATCTCCCTTCAGTGGAGCTTATCTTCAGGACAGAGAAGAGGATATATACACAACAGATTAGGAAAATTACTACTCTGATCTCAATCACTAACCTAGTAGAAGCAGCTAGGAGAATTTCAGCAAGATTATCTTCAGAGTAGGAAAGCTTCAAAAGTGGTGAATAATCACAAAAAAAGTGATTGATCTTATTGAACCTATAGAAGGACCAGTTCAATAAGCATGTAGCAGCAATCCAAGAATTTACACAACCACTCAGGCAGGGTGTGATGAGTAACAGAGCACAGATCTTAGGAGACATGTTGGTGGAGTAGAGTAGGGGGCTACAGATGGCCACATACTGATTATAGGCCATTGCAGCAAGCAGAAAGCACTCAGCTGTCCCAAAGGTAGCTCCACAACACATTCGGTCCACACAGCCTTCTAGAGGGATTATGATTTTGTCCACAAGGAAGTCTTTGAGCATAATAAGTGTGACAGATGAGGAGTATGCTATGTCCACAAAAAGCAAGTAACTGAGGAAAAGGTACATTGGAGTGTGAAGTTGAGAATTATTTCTAATCAATATGATTATGCTATAGTTACCAACTAAGGTGACAGCATAGACACCCAGAAATATCACAAAGAGGATGACACAAAAGGTTGGATCATCTGTTAACCCCAAAATAATGAATTCAGTCACAGCAGTGCAGTTATTGCCATACATCTGTCTTGGAAAGAAAGCTCATTAGACAGAAAAAGAGATTAAAATAGGACCCAGGACTAAGATTTGGATATGTCTATTAATGTGTTCAAGAAACATTTACTGACCATCTCCTATATGCCCATCCTACTCTCTTATTGGCATACTTTGCTAGTATGCCCCATGGCAAGGTCATTATAAGCAAAGTAGAGAAAAACAAATTTGCTTCCTCCTAATTTTTCCCAGTGGACTAATAGTAATATGTGATTTGCCAATTTAGCCATTGTGACAATTTTTAAAAGCCTGTAAGAGTGAAGAGGATAGTTTGTTCCCAGCATAGGAACTTTTCTTAAATAAATGCAGAGATTATATTCAAATGTATAAATGCTGGTCTGCTAACTAACCACCATTTTTAATTCCTTCCAGAGAAATAGAGTCTGATTTGTTATCCTTGCTCTCTCACAGGACCACTTTCCACAACTCAAAATGTTATCCACTCCATGCTAATTGACTATGAGAAAAACCCAGGTTTCCAAGAGGACCCTTGTGCTTAAAGTCACAAAAGAGGAGAAATGGGGAATCTGGACTTCATCTTATTGTATTTGTCTCCTAGAACTTGGTATCACTGAAAAGGGTTATCATTAGGTGAGATATTGCCAGCCTGTGACTCTGGGAAATTTCCCAAGGGAACCTCTGCTGTTTTTAGGTTAAAAAATGGAAAACTCTTGCTCATCTTGATGTAACTATATCCTGTTTTATATATTGCTTCCTTCAATTACAGAATAGGTAAGCAAAATGTGGTATATGAAAGCAGTGAGAACTTATTGTGCCATAAAAATGATGAATATGACTGCTTTGTAGAAATGTGGAAACATTCATATTGACTGATGATAACTGACAAGTGAACTCAGTAGAACTAGAAAAATTTATGTTATGACCACAATAATCATGAAATGGTAAACAACTTTGAAAGACCTTAAAACTACAATCAAATAGTGACAAATCATGTCTTCAAAAGACTGATGAGGAAATATTAACTATCACCTCTTGTCAGAGATTTGATCAACTAGATTACATTCATAACTTCCCAAAGTGGGTGACACTGCCCACTAGAATGCTGGAATGATCCAGGATGGGGCGGTAGTTGCCTCAGGGCACTGAATAAAAATAAAGGTTAACCTAATCTGGGGCAGGGGCAGCACTGAGTAATTATTTTAAAAAGAGGGCAGTAGGCTCGATAAGTTTGGCAACCTCTCATTGAGACATGCATTCTCAGACATGTTGAATCTATTGATTTGTGTTCCTTGACTATGCATCTCTTACAAGGAAGGATTTCCACGGTGAGAGGTAGCTGAATGGGTAGTGATAAACAAGGAGGAAGGGAAAGGGTAACAACAAACCATTTTCAAAATGCAAAAAAAAAAGGAGGGTAAGCATAACTTTACTTGTATATGTTTTGTTTCCTTTAAAGATGAAACTTGAAAGTTTTCATTTTTTAAGCTTGGTTAAATCCAAATAAAAGACATCACATTAAATATTAATTTTTACTAGAATGTTTTTATTATTCCTAACTCTAAACTAATTTTTCTTTCATCGTTATTCTCCTCTTCCAGTTCCAAGATATGAAATATCAAGATACTACTCAGCTGTAAGAAGAATTAGACAATGACATTCACTTACATGTCTATAATCTAACTCTCTTTTTTTGTGACTACAAAAAGAAAGGAAGCATTAATTAAGTAAAACATTTTGGAGTGCTTAGTCAATTTTTCAGCACCTCCTATTTTAAACACCCCTCTCTAGAGAAATATTTGCATATTACTTTTTTGACAAAAGAAAGGCTATTCTTGCGGGTTCCCTCTTCTTTCTTGTTCTGTGATTCAAAATGTCTCAATATTATCTCCTATTGTATTTGCAGCAATTTCTGAAAACAGTCCTTTTTTTCTAGGACCAATCCCTCTACTTGTTCCATTGATCCCATCCTCTTATTTCAACTGTAAGCTTTCCCTTTTGAAAAATAACCTCTAATCCTTAATCTTTTCATCTTCTTCCCTTCTTTTTACAAATCAACTCAGATCTGTCCATCTCATAAAAATTTTCATTTGGCTTTGACATCCTTTCAAGCTCTCATACTATTCCCTTTCCCAATCAGCTATCAGGGGGAAAAATCTACCCTTGTTGAATCCACTTCCTCTCCTCCTAGGTATTTGTTTTTTTTAAAAAAATATTTTATTTTTAATTTATGGAATAAAACAATCATTTCTACAACATAATATAATAAAAATTGCAAATGAAACTGCAAGTCTATTATTCCCTTTAAATATATAATAAATTTTTCATGCAAATTTATTATTTTCTTCCTTTTTCCCCCTTCTTCCTCCTCCCCCCCCCCCCCCCACGGCTACCATTAGACACAAATATGTGTATAATATGTAAAATAATTCTCTACATACTTGTATTGATCAGTTCTATCTCTAAAAACAAAAAGCATCTTCCATCATATGTCCTTTGTGGTTAATTCGTATACTTATGATAGTCAAAATGACTTATTTGCTCTCAATTGTTCTTAAAACAGTATTACTGTTATTGTATACAATGTTTTCTTGGTTCTGCTCATTTTCACCTTCATTGCTTCATGCAAGTCTATCCATATTTTTTTAAAATCATTGAGTTCATCATTTCTTATGTAGCATAGTAGTATTCCATCTCAATCATACAGCACAACTTGTTCAGTCATTCCGCAATTGATAGGCATCCTCACAATTTTCAGTTCTTCACTACCACAAAAGGGAACTGCTGCAAATATTTCAGAACACATAGGTTCTTTTTCTTTTTCCCTAATCATCTTTGGAAACAGACCTAGTAGTGGTATTGTTGGGTCAAAGAGTATAGGCAATTTAATAACTTTTGGGGCATAATTTGAGACTGCTTTTCAAAATAGTTGGATCAGTTCACAATTCCACCAACAATAGAGTCCCACTTTTTCCATATCCTCTTCAACATTTGTCACTTTCCCCTTCAATCATTTTAGCCAATCTGATAGGTGTAAAATTATATCTCAAGATTGATTTAATTTACATTTTCCTAATCAGTAATTATTTGGAGTGTTTTTACATGTGGCCATAAATTGTTTTGATTTCTTTAACTAAAAACTACCTGTTCATCTCCTTGAACAATATGTCAGCTGTGGAATGATTTAATATTTGACAAAGTTCTTTATATATTTGAGATACGACATCTTTATTTGAGAAACTGTCTATAAAAATTTCCCCCCCAATTTTCTACTTTCTTTCTGATCTTGGCGATTTGTTTTACTTGTTAAAAAAAAAACAACTTTTAATGTAATTACAATTATCCATATTACATCTTGCTCTCTTCTCTATCTCTTGTTTATCCACAAATAATTTGCCTATTCATAAGTCTGATAGGTAATATGTTCCATGTTCTTCAAATTTTTTTAATACCTTTCTTTATATTTAGATCATATATTTATTTTGACCTTATTTTGGCAAACATTGTAAGATATTGATCTATGTTCAATTTCTGCTATACTCTTTTCCATTTCCCAACAATTTTTTTTTACCAAATAATGAATTCTTATTCCCAAATCTTAAGTCTTTACACTTGTCCAATACAAGTTTACTGTATTTTTCTTGCTGCTGTAAATTGTATATCTATTTTGTTCCACTGATTTACTTTTCTATTTCTTAGCCAGTATCAGAAAGTTTTGATAATTACTGTCTTATAATATAGTTGAAGATTTGGTACCACCAAACCTCTTTCCTTTACATTTTTTTATTAATTCCTTTGACATTCTTGCTTTTTTAATCTTCCTGATGAATTTTGCTACATTTTTAATTCAGCAAAACAGTTTTTCTGGCAATTTCATAGGGATGGCATTGAATATATAAATTGGTTTAGGTTAAATTGTCATTTTTGTTGTATTGGCCCTCCCTCCCCATGAGCAATTAATATTTCTCCAGTTATTTACATCTGATTTTAATTATATAATTTTTTTTGTAATTTTGTTTGTATAGTTCATGGGTTTGTTTTGGTAGGTGTACATGCAAGTATTTTATACTGTCTAGAGTTGTTTTAAATGGGGTGGCTGTTACTATCTCTTCTTGCAAGGTTTTGTTTGTGATATATTGGAATGCTGATGATATGTGTATATTTACTTCACATCCTGGTATTTTTCTAAAATTATTATTTCAACTAACTTTTTAGTTGAATCTTTGAGATTTTACAAGTATATCATCCTATCATCTACAGAAAAAGATCATTTTATCACTTCATTCCCCATTCTGATTCCTTCTGTTTCTTTTTCTCCTCTTTTTGCAATTTCTAGGATTTCCAGTACAATATGGAATAATATTGGTGATAGTGGGCATACTTGTTTCACACATGATCTTTACTGGGAAGGCGTATCCCTATTACAAATAATGCTTGCTGATAATTTCAGATAAATGCTTTTTTTAAAATCAATTTAAGGAAAAAATCCATTTATACCTATATGTTCAAGTGTTTTAATAGAAATGAGTGTTATACTTTATCAATAGCTTTTTCCTGAATCTATTGGAATAATCATATGATTTTTAAACTTTTATTATTGATATAATCAATTATACTAATAGTTTCCCTAATATCAAACCATCTCTGCATTCCTGGTATAAATGCCATTTGGTCATAATGTATGATCTTTGTAATATATTGTTGTAATTTTATAACTAGAATTTCATTTATGATTTTTGAATCTGTATTCATTAATGAAATTGGTCTATAATTTCCTTTCTCTGTTTTTAGTCTCCCTGGTTTAGGTATCAGTATCATATTTGTTTCATAAAAAGAGTTTGATAAGATCACATTTTGGTCTAATTTAGCCCATTCTAATTTGGTTTCCAACCCCATCACACCAATCAAACCATTCTTGACAAAATTGCCAATAATTTCTTAATTTTGAAATAATAATATTTTTGTAATCTCCATTTAAATTCCTAGAGGGTAGGGATTGTTTCAGCATTTGTATTTGTATCACTAGCACCAAGGAAAGTGGCTGGAAATTAATTGTTACTTAATAAATACTTGTTGATTGATTCTTGACCTCTTTGTGGTACGTGACATAATACACCACCCACTCTTCTTGGATATTTTCTCCTCAGGGTTTTTCATGGCCTTAGCTTTCCTGATATTATTATTCCTACTAAGTATGCCTCCTTTGACAGATCATGTCCTAAGTGTCGCCTTCTGATTATACATGTGCCCCAGCATCTGTCTTAAACACTCTCATCTTTTTTATACCTTCTCAGTGAAGTTATTAACTTTCACTGCCATTGACATCTCTATTGAAATGAATCCCATGTCTACCTATCCATCTCTAAACTCCAATCCACATTTCACCAACAGCTGAACATTTGTACCTGGATTTTCCAAAGGCATTCTAAACTCAAGAAGTCTAAAAGAGAACTCATCTTAATCCCCAACCTTCAATCTAAAAACCATTTATTTCCATAATTTCTTATTTATATTCAGGACCACACCTTCTTTCTAGGTACCAGGTTTACAATTCTGGAGTTCATCTCTACTCTTCTCTCCATCTTACTGCCCCCAACTAGTCAGTTGCCAAATCTTGCCACTTCTACATCCACAACATATATCGTGTCTTCTCTTATGTGCTCTCACATAGACACCACCCTAACTCAAGATTACATCTCCTTTCACTTGGATTCTTACAAAGGCCTCTTAATCAGAAGTTCAGTCTCACTTTCCTCTGAGCTATCCTCCCAAACCTGCAAAACCATTCTTCCTAAAGCACATGGTTGACCATGTCACTTGCTTACTCAAGCCTTGAACACATCCCTTATTGCCTTGAGGACAAAATAAAAAATTCTTCAGCTTGATATTTAGAGTCTTGTGCAATCTGAATCCAGTCTCCTTCTTCAGATTTATTTAACTTTGTTCTCAGACATGGACTCTATATTCCAGCCCAACTGGCCTACTCTCTGTTCCCCAGACTCAAAATTCTATCCCCATCTCCTTCCCTCTGCACAGGTCATTCTCCTTGCTCAAAATTTCCTACCTCATCTCTACTTCTTAAGATCTCAAGATCTTAAGCTGTGGCTCAACTAGTAGGTCACCACTTATAGGAAGCTTGGTTTCTAAACTCTGTCCCTCCTCAACTTATCTTGTATTTCCTTACTTCTGTAAAATTTTATCCCTTTCTCTCCAATAGAATGTAAGCTTTCTGAGATTAAGGACTGTTTTACATTTTTTCTTTCCATCCCCATTACCTAGGACATGGCATATGCATAGTGGGCATATCAAAATATTAGTTGAGTGGCAAGGCAACAACTCACTTTCAAAATTTCAAGTCTCATGATGGTAACATAATGATCAGATAGTAATACTAAAAATTCAATATGACCATATTTCATAAATTACTTTACTCCCACAAGTTTTAGAAGAAAATATTGTTATTCTCATTTTACAGCTGAGATAAATGAGGATCAGAGAGATGCAGTCACTTACCCCCAATCACAGGCAGAGATAGTAAGATTCAGATGTGGGATCCCAGCTCACCTGATTCCAAGTGTAATTCTCTTCCCCCACATCAAACAACAAATATATCAGTGAAAATCCTCCAGCCAAAGTCTCTATTTGAAAAGCAAGCAAAATGTAATACATGAAACCAATGGCCTATGTATACTCAGAGGTCTTTACCAAACATATCTTACCTAATGATGTCCTGTCAAGTACTTACTATTTGTAGTGAGGTATCAGGATATATGATATGACCAGTGATAGAATAAAATTTTATTTACTAACATGCTGTACTAATGTTCCAAGTATATAACTCACACCCAAATCTTTGAAGGACCAGAAACATGAAGACTCAAATCAGAAATGAATCTTATTCACTTGAACAGGGGGCGAAAGAGATGAAAATAGAAAAACACAGATAGACAGCAATAGAGAGAAATAGAAACAGAGAGACAGAGAGATGCATTAAAGCATCATGTAAAATTGAAATAAATACAGAGTCTGGCAAGGCAAGTGGAATAGACAGGCTCTCTGAAATGAACTACAAATAAAAAAATTATAGCTGACTGTTTCTTATAGTAAAAACAAGAACAGCAGTGATACCTGCTGTTGCAAGAGGATGATAACTTTAGATTCTAATTATTATCTTTGCATGGCAGCACTATATTTATGTTGAATTTAGAACCATTTGAGTTATAATGCCATGAGCCCTATGAGTCCCATAACTCCAAATGATGCCTGAGAAGCTATTTAAATCCATTGGGATTGAGAAAATTACAAACACACAGATGAGTTCTGTAAGAATCTCTCTCAAATCTCAGGGACCTTCATTTATTTTCCTTTGTCTGTATTTATCTGGGATTTTTCTGAAAAACAAGATTGGATAGCAACATAGTCAAACTAATATGATCTACCATGGAAGCTCTCAACAATTGTTCTGTGCTCAAAATGTGTCAACTGTAGTTGTGACAAAGTTGACTAGGTATGAAAATTGGTCCTCATGACCTCACCAGATTCATTTTGGTCAGGCTGTGACCCATACTGATTACACATATACACAACTGAGACTGAAAGACTATCTATGAAACTCAGCTTAGTAGAAACTGCAAATCCTGGAAAAGAGATACTATTCACAATGAATGCAATCATCCATGTGTGAAGGCAGTATTGTCAATCTTTTCAAGGTTCCTGATAAAATTTCCCTGGAATATAAGATCATTATAATGATAATTATAATTATTACAATTATAAGATCATAGGATACAGAGATTTTCCATAAGATACTTATGTTGTAAGTCAATTGAGGGCCAGGAGATAAATATTATTTACTCCTTGGTCATGCAAGGGGAAAAAAGATTCTGTAGCTTGGTAAGATGATTTGGTCTTGTTCACTCTGTGTTTGTACCAGGGAAGCTTGAAAAGACCCTTTAAAAATACCTTCAGATGTGTTAGCATATCATTTCACAGAACATGGTGGTAAAAATTGGAGGTTGGGTAATCAACTGTTTTATATCTCACATTTATATTTGTATTTTCTTTCAGAATATTAAATAGAATTTCATTTGAATAATTTTTTTGAAGGGAAAGTCAAGTTAAGGATATCAGGATGGAGGATCCAATGGATCAGAACTCTTGAGTCAGATAATTTATGAGTTATTGGAATATTTAAACCCATAGATAGGACCCCAGGCAGACATTAGAAAAATACGAAAGTTGGGAAGGTCTAGGAGATGTAAGTAAATCTGGAAATCTTCAGAGAAAATAAGGTGGAATCTTACGGCTATAGCTCTCTAGGGGGCTTTTCTTCTTGTTCTTTTGATTGACATGTATCTGAAGCTCAGATTGTCATTCAGTGGCTTGCTCAAATACAAATGTGTTACTCCAGATGTAGCATATTTTTTCTGTTTTATGAAACACTGTTCTATGAACCTGGGAGTTATATCACAAGCCTTTGGACTCTCATTTTTTACTTTTGAACCATATTTCCCAACATATTTTTTACTCTTCTCATATATGCTCAACTTTACATTAAAATAACTTAATTTTAAATTACATAATCTTATTGAGTTGTTTGTAATATTTCCCTACTATCTCATTCTTGTAAAAGGTTTTTTATATTTAATTTTTATTTTATATTCTCAATTTCACGTGAGCAAAAATTTTAACATTTTTAAAAATTTTGAATTCCATATTTTTCTCTATATTCTTTCCCTTTCCCCTGATTGAGAAGGCAAGCAATTTGATACAGATAATACATTTACAGACATGCAAAATACTTCCATATTAGCCATGCTATAAAAGAAAATATAGCCCAAAAAAATCAAGAATGCTAAATAAAATCAAGAAGTGTGCTTTAATCTTAATTCAGATACTGTCAGTTCTTTCTCTGGAGGTGTATAACATTTTTCATCATAAGTTCTTCAGAATTGGCTTGGATTATTAAGTCATTCACAGTTGATCATTGTACAATATTGCTGTCACTGTGTTCAATGTTCTCCTGGCTCTGCTTACTTCACCTTGAATCAGTTTATGTAAGTCTTCCCAGGTTTTTCTGGAAGTATCTAGCTCCTCATTTCTTAGACCACAATACTATTCCATCATCATCATATAACACTATTTGTTCAGTCATTCTCCAGTTAATAAAGATACCTTCAACTTCCAATTCTTTGCCAACACAAAAAGCTTCTATAAATATTTTTTACATACATTACCTTTTCCTTTGATTTCTTTGGGGTACAGATCTAGTAGTGGTATTGCTGGATTAATGGGTATGCATAGTTTGATAGCCCATTGGGCATGTTCTCCATTGCTATCCAGAATGGTTGGGTCAGCTTACAACTTCATCAACAAAACGTGTGTCCCAATTTTCCCACTTTTCCTCCAACATTTGCCATTTTTCTTCTTCTTCATATTGACCAACTTGATAGCTATAAACTGATACCTTGGAATTGTTTTAATTTGCATTTCTTTATTCAATTATGATTTAGAGCATTTTTTCATGTCAATAGAGATAGCTTTGATTTCTCCTGAAAACTGCTGTCTCATATCCTTAGACCATTGATCAATTGGAGAATGACTCATATTCTTATAACTTTGTCTAAGTTTTTCTATATGTTTGAAAAATGAGGCCCTTATCAGAGAAACTTGTAAAATATTCTCTCCAGTTTGTTGCTTTTCTTCTAATATCGGCTGTATTGGGGTTTTTTAATTAAAAAAATTTTTAATTTGATGTGATCAAAATGACACATTTTATATCCCACAATGTTCTCTCTTTTTATTCATAAATTCTTCTCTTATCCATATATCTGACAGGTAAACTATTTCATGCTCCCCTAATTTGTTTATAATATCATCTCATGCCTAAAAGTGTACTCATTTTAATTTTATATCAGTATGCAATGTGAAATGTGGTTCTATATCAAGTTTCTGCCAAAATGCTATCTAGTTTTCCCAGTAAACAAAAAACACATAGCCAATCCATGTGAACCTGAGAAAGTGAAGAGAGTGAACTATATGGAGGCCCAGGAGTGGAGTAGAGCATCTAACATCCAAATTCTGAGGAATGATCTTCAGGACCCAGCCTAACATTAACTGAGACTCATTCTCATCCAGTTGCTATGTCACATTTGGATGTGAAATTGGTGGTGGGAGGGTAGGGGAAATGCTATACAGAAATTGTGGTAATTCTGAGTCCACTCTCCCCAGGGACCAAGGTGGCATAGAGAATGTACTTGTCTTCCAGGTACTGGGGAGTAGGGAATATCTTCCAAGTAAAAATTCTTTTGGAAAACCTGATTGATATTAATTCGAGAAGTAATTATTGTTGGCCAACCATAGAGGAGAACATTGCAGTAGAGGATTAAGTCCAGAGAGTTAGATGCAAATATCACCAAAACCAGTTAGTGGTACCTTAGAACACAAAGGGGAAGTAATCCTGGCATTGCTGTAAAACAATAAGGCCAGACCATGCCTATGTATAAATGTTAACTGAGCTATTATTTCTCTAAAGGTAACTGGATTCTTGTCCAGTTGTCAAGAGGTGGACATCAACTTAAAATAGTTGCATCATATATTTTGCCACAAATCAAACCAGAATGTAAAACTAAATGGGAAGATGGTTCTGAAGTTGTTCTTGGAGGAGCAAAGAAGGGAGCTGGTAAAGCAGATATTATGTTATGCCCAAAGGTAATAAGAAACATTTCATGAGATATTTTTCATTTTATACTGCAGAGTTTATTAAAAGAATTTGCAAAAAGACCATGATGAAAATAGTCGTAATTTATGTGTCAACCAGTTTTACAAAGAAATGATCAGCATTTCTCTATATTACCAACAAAGTCTAGCAGGAAGAGATATAAAGAGAAATTCCATTCAAAATAAGTGCAGAAAATCCAAAACACTTGGGATTCTATCTGTTAAGACAAACCCTGGAACTATATGAACACAATTACAAAACATCCTTTACACCAATTAAGTGAAATTTAAACAATTAAAGAAATATTAATTGGCCATAGTTAAGCCAAGTCAATATAGTAAAAATGACAATTTGGTCTAAACTAATAGACTTATTCAGTGCCACATCAATCAAACTATCAAAAATTATTTTGCAGAGCTAGAAAAAATAATAACAAAATTCATCTGGAAGTACAAAAGGTCAAGAATATCAAAGAAATTAATGAAAAAAGAGTGAAGGAAGATGGCCTAGCTCTACCAGATCTCAAACTGTATTAAAAAGCAGTAATCATCAAAACAATCTGGTACTGGCTAAAAAATAGAGTGATGGATCAGTGGAATGGATTAAACACACAGTAGTAAATGATCATAATAACCTAGGGTTTGACATACCCAAAGATCCAAGATTTTGGACTAGATTTCAGAGCACTATGTTTAGACTTGCCCTCATTTCAGGAAAATATTGAAAATCTGGAGAGCATCTAGAGGAGGATAACCAAGTGCTTCATCAGTCAACAAGAATTTTAAGAGTTTACTACATGCTATGATCTATGCTGTAACTTGTAATACAGAAAAAAAGCAAAACACAGTCACAGTCTTTCTATTGGGAGAGCTATCATGTAAATAACCAGGTCCATAGAAATTATACACAGTAGATGAGCAATAGTCTTAGAGAGGAGGCTACAATTATCTAGAGAGGAAACACTTCTTGTAGAATATGAGATCTGAGCTATCTCTTGAAAAAGGCCTATGAAACAAAGTGGCAGTGGTGGGGGCACAAAGCATTTCAGGCACACAAGACAAGTAGTATAAAGACACAAAATATGAAGGGCCACATTTCAGGAATGGCAAACATTTCAGTGTAACTACATTGTATACTGCGTAGATGGGGGAAAGTATAAGGTTGGAAAGGGAGGAAGAAGTAAGGTTGTGAATATTTTTGGTTTTTTTTAATGATTCTTTATAGGTATCTTTTGTTTTAACATGACTTAAATTTCTTCTTGTATCTCTCCCTCCTCACTCCTTGCTAAGAGGTATCCCAAAGAAAAACAAAACATTTCTTCAGGTGTATTATGCCACAAAGGTGGTCATTGATAAAAGGAAAGTCCCCACATAGTCCAAAATGTTTACTGCACCACTTTTGTGGTAGAAAAGAACTGGAAACAAAGGATAAGTCCAGTGATTGAGGAATGGCTAAATAAATTGTGGCACATAAACATAAGGGAATATTAATTAATACAGAAACATAGAAAAGATTTACATGATGCAGTACAGAGTGATGATTAGCCTAGCTAAGAAATCAACTCACACAGTGAAATTTGTTGTTGCTCAGTCATTTCTGACCCCTTCTGATCCCATTTGGGATTTTCTTGACAACCATACAGGAATGGTTAGGCATTTCCCTCACCAGCTAATTTTACAGGTGATAGTGATAAAACTGAAAGAAAAGGGGTTAAATGACTTTTCTGGTGTTCACACAGCTAGTAAATGTCTAAGACCAGATTTGAACTCAGCAACATTAGTCTTCCTGACTCCAGGACACGGACTCTATCCATTGCATATCCTAGCTGACCACACGGTGAATATAACAGTGTAAATGGAAAGAACAAATCCCCAAAATCAATAGAAAAGGAGTCCTATAAAAGTCCAAAAAACAATCATGGACCCAAAGAGCTATGAGAAGACATCTCTGCCTACTCCTTGAAGAGGTGGGAGGTTTGTTGGAACATTTCATGTATTTTTATACCTTTGTAATAAAATTCAAAAGTTTAATTGATTAAAATGAAATGCATTTTTTATTGTTGTTATTTCAATTGTGTACAACTCTTTCTGACCCCATATGGGATTTTCTTGGCAAAGATGCTAGAATGGTTTGCTGTTTCCTTCTCCAGCTCATTTTACAAAGGAAGAAGCTGAGGCAAAAAGAGTTAAAGTACTTGCCTTTCCTAAACCCATTCATTGCTACTGCTTAATCAAAGATATTATATCAATAGATTATTAGATCCTTCAAGGAAGGGAATGTTTCATTTTCATCCTTGCATCTGGGAAACTATACATAGTGCCTGAGACATGGTATGTATTTAATAAATACTTGGTGTATTGAGTTGAATTCATGAAAAAAGCTGTTTTCTGCTCATCAGTTTTCTCAAGGCACCTTTTACTTCATTGTTCCTTAGACTGTAGATCAGGGGGTTCAACATGGGGATGATTACACTGTAGAAAACAGACACCACTTTATTCTCATCTGTTGAGTAGCTGGACTTAGGCAGCACATAAATGAATGTACTGGTCCCATAAAAAAGAGTGACTGCTGTGAGGTGGGAGGTGCAAGTTGAGAAAGCTTTGGATCTCCCTTCAGTGGAGCTTATTTTCAGGACAGAAAAGAGGATGTAGACATAAGAGATTAGAATAATTAACACTGTGACCATAATTACTGACCCAGCAGAGGCAGAAGGAAGAATTTCAGCAAGGTCATCTTGGGAATAGGAAAGCTTCAAAAGTGGTGCATAATCACAGAAAAAGTGATTAATTTTATTAGTTCCACAGAAGGACTGATTCAATAAGAAACCAGTGAAAATCCAAGCATTTACACAGCCACCCATATAGGATATGATGAGTAACAGAGTACAGATCTTGGTAGACATGTTGGTGGAGTAGAGTAGGGGGCTGCAAATGGCCACATACCGATCATAAGCCATCACAGCCAGAAGAAAGCACTCAGCTGTTCCAAAGGTGGCTACAAAACAAAGTTGAGCCACACAGCCTCGCAGAGGGATTGAGGTCTTGTCCACAAGGAAGTTGAAGAGCATGAGAGGTGTGACAGATGAGGAATATCCAATATCCACAAAAGCCAAGTGACTGAGGAAAAGGTACATTGGAGTGTGAAGTTGGGAGCTACTTCTGATCAATGTGATTATGCTAAAGTTACCAACTAAAGTGACAGCATAGACACCCAGAAATATCACAAAGAGTATGACACAAAGGGTTGGATCATCTGTTAATCCCAAAATAATGAATTCAGTCATACGAGTGCAGTTAAGGCCAGACATGTCTTGGAAAGAGAATCTATTAGATAGAAGAAAAAGAGATTAAGATAGAATATAGGATTAAGCTTAGGATATGTCTATTGATGTATTCAGTATGCATTCACTGACTACCTCTGACATGCCACTTCTACTGTCTTACTCCAATACTTTGCTCCAAAGTATAGGGTATCCATAAGCAAAACATAGATGAATAAATTTTTCTCCAGTTTTTCCCCATTAATCTACAATACTCTATGATTTGCCAATTTTCTTCCCATTTTTACAGTGTAAAAAAATCCATTAGTGTATAGAGGACAGTTGAATTTCCAATATAGAATCCTTTCTTAAATATATGGAAAGGCTATATCCAGTTGTGTAAGTGCAGTTCTGCTAAGTAACCACCATTGTTAGTCCATTCCAAAGAAACAGAGTCTGTTTTGTGATCTTTCACCTCTCACAGAACAGTTTTCCACTTTTGAGGATGTTATCCACTTCATGCTAATTGACTATGAGGAAAGTCTTGGTTTCCAAGATGAGGCTTGTGCTCTAAAATTACAAAAGAGGGAATGGAGAATCTGGATTCTAAGTCTTCTCATTGTATTTTGCTCTTAGAACTTTGTATTACTACAAAAGGTTAACAATAGGCTAGATGTCCATAGCCTAAAGGAGTACGCGAAATTTCCCCTGGGAATCTCTGCTACTTCCACATAAAATAATAGAAAGCATTTGCTTACCCTTCTGTAACCATATACTGCTCACACATTGCTTACTTCAATTGCAAAATAACTGAACAAATTGTGGTACTGGAATTTGGTAAAATTTATTGAACCATAAAAAGTGATGAAAATGACCAACAGAGTAATATGGAAACACTTTTATTAACTAATGCAGAGTGAACTCAGTAGAAGTGGAAGAAAAATGTATGTGAGGACCACAATACTCATGAAAAGGGAAACAACTTTGAAAGATCTTTGCACTTGGAGGAAAAGAGAGATAAATCATGTCTTCAAAAGACTGATGTGGAAATATTAAGTACCTCTTTTTGGCAGAGAGTTGCAGAATGAGACATGCCTTCTCAAGCATGGCTGATTTGATCAGTTGATTAGTATGCCTTAACTATATACATATCTTTTACAAAGGAGTGCTTCCACTGTGAGTGGGGAGAAGTAGCTCGGTGAGTAGTGATAGACATGGGAAAAGGCAAAGAGAAACAAAGCATTTTCAAAATACATAAAAGACAACTGAGAAGTACAACTTTACATGTATAAAATTACATTTCTTTTCCATGCCAAAATATCTTGAAATGTTTTCATTTGTTGATGCTTTATAAATTCCAAATTAATTATCTTAAACATTAATTTTTCTGGGAGTGTTTTTCTTACTCTGAACTCCTTTTTCTTTTCTTTTAAGTACAGGAAGAAAGAATATATAATATTGATTGAGATACTATTCAGGTTAGGAAGAATCTGACTATAACATCCCTTTTGTGGTCTATGGTCCAGTTCTTTCTTTGTGAACATGAGAAAAGGATGCCTTAACTAAATAAAAATTTGTAGTGTTGAGTCAGTTTTCCAACATCTAATTCACTCTTCCCTCTCAAGAGAGGAATTTACATCCTACTTTTCTGGAAAAAGAAAAGCTGTTCTTGTGGGCTCCCTTTTCTTTCATTTTTTACAGTTCTAAACTCTTCAGTATCATCCCTTATTGTCTTTGCAAAAATCTGTGAAAAAGAGATAGTCCTTTTCTCTAGGGTCAATTCCTTTACTTGTTTCATTAATCCAGTCCTTCCCATTTCAACCCTAAACTTTCCCCATTGACAACTCTTCTTTAATTTTTAATCTTTTTTCTATATGCTTCTTTCTTTCTTCCTAAAAATAAGCTCAGATCTGTCAAATCCTTTAAAAACATTCAATTGCCCCCTGGAAGTTTTCATATTTTATATCTCACCTTTTCTAATTAGCTCTTGGGTGGAAAAAATCTACCCCTGTTAAGTCTACTTCTTCTACTCCTACTGGTTAGCCCATTCTAATCTGGTTTCTGACCCCACCAGTCCACAAAACTGTGAATAATTTCTTAATTTATAAAACCCAATTTTTAAAAATGTTCATTTAAATTCCTAAAAGGTAGGGATTGTTTCAAACTTCATATTTGTGTCTTTTTTTGTTGTTTAATTATTTTCACTCATATCCAACTCTTTGTGACCCCTTTTGGGGTTTTCTTGATAAAGATATTGAAGTGATTTGCCATTTCCTTCTCCAGCTCATTTTACAGAAGAGGAACTAAGGTAAATAATGTTAAGTCAGTTGCCCAGCATCACACCTAGTAAGGGTCAGAGACCATATTCGAACTTAGGAAAATGAGTCTTCCTGACTCCAGGCCAGATACTCAATCCACTGTGCCACCTAGGAACATGCCTGAAGAATAGTAGGTTCTTAATTAAATCCGTTGATTGGTTGATTCTTGGTCTCTACCTAGCACATGACAATGTAGACCATCTATTCTTCATGAATATTTTCTCCTCATGACACTGGGTCTGCTGGTGCTAGAATTCCTCTTAACCTGTCTTCTTACCTCACCTTTTGTTCTCAGTCTCCTTTGGCAGATTTTGATCCTTGTGCTCCCTCCTAGTCATACATGTGCCCCCTGGGTCTGCCCAAGCCCTCTCCACTTTTCTGTACTTTCTCAATATGCTCATTAGCTTCCACAAATCACATGAAGAAACTATTCTGCTTAAATTACTACCAAATCTATCCACCAATCCATCCATCCATCTATCTATCTATCTATCTATCTATCTATCTATCTATCTATCTATATCTATCTATCTATCTATCTATCTATCTATCTATCTATCTATCTATCTATCTATCTATCTACCTATCTATCTATCTATCTATCTATCTATCTACCTATCTATCTATCCATCCATCCATCCATCCATCCATCCATCCATCCATCCATCCATCCATCCATCCATCCATCCATCTATCTATCTATCTATCTATCTATCTATCTATCTATCTATCTATCTATCCCACCCTAAACTCTAATCCATACATTAATAATGGTAGGACTCTTGTACCTAGATATCTCCAAGGCATTTCAAACTCTACAGGCACAAAAAAGAACCCATCTTATTCTTAACCTTCAATTTTAAAATCACTTATCTCCATAATTTCTTATTTCTGCTCAGTGCCCCACCATCCTTCTAGGTATCCTGCTTTGCAATCCTGGAATTAATCTCTCATCTTCTCTCCATTTTCCCTTCCCCAACCAGAAAATTGCCAAATCTTGGCAATTTTACATCATATATCTATATGTGCAAACACATATATACTCATGTATGTATGTATAGTATGTATGCACATACTATACATATACATACAAACAGATCTCACATATCTTATGTCCACTCACAAAGTCATCTCCTTAACCTAGATTTGTATCTCTTCTCACTTTGACTGTTGTAAAAGCCTCTTAATTAGAAATCCAGCCTCTTCTTTCTCTAAATTCTCCTCTGAAAGCCTACAATAATGATGTTCCAAAAGCAAATGAATGACCATGTCTCTTGCTTACGAAAGCTTGGAACACATTCCTTATTGCCTTAAGAACAAAATAACAATTCCCTGGCTTGATATTTAGAGTCAAGTCCAATCTGAATCCAGTGTCCCTCTTCAGATTTATTTCATTTTATTCTCTTTCATATACACTAAATTCCAGCCCAAGCAGCCTATTTTCTGTTCACAAGACTTAGAATTCACCTCCCATTTCTGTCCCTCTGTACATGCCATACTCTACCCTTAAAATGAACTGTTTCATTTCTGCTTCTTAGAATCTAAAGCTTCCTTTGTTTCTCAAGTAGTGGGTCACCACTTACAGGAAGTCTAGTTTCTAAAATTCTGTCCTCCTCAACCTATCCTGTATTTACTTATCTGTGTAACTATTTTATCCCTTCCTCTTCAATAGAATGTAAGTGCCGTGAGATTAAGAACTGTTTTGCATTTTTTTCCTTTGAATCCCCAATACCTAGGACAGATTCCCTGTGAATAGCGGGCACAGAAAAATATTAGCTGAATGGAAGACAACTTATTTTTGAAAATCTCAAGTCTCGTTTTTATTAGTAACTAATGTGATGGCAAGTAAAGTAGGATCTTTTGCTGTTTTTGTTTTAGTATATTCAAGAAGTATAGTGCCTCTATTAGAATGTGACTAAGTGGATCTTTCCTACCCCTTGTGGGGTCTGGGAAGATTTGTAAGAAGGTCCAGGCCTTTTATTAATGAAGCACTGGTTCTCAATGGATGTGATGCCCTCTGGCTCTAAAAAGTGTATAAAGACTCTGAGGGTGAGGTTTTATTTGGGGGTTTAACTTTTGTAACAAGGTTTGATTGGCAAATAAGGACTCTGAGAAGCCACTAAAGTGGTCAAGCAGAGGAAGCCATGTCTGTTGATTACTTTGGGGTTTAGTTTTGGTAAGAAAGTTTGAGTGCCAGAGGAGGATTCTGGGAAGCCGCTAAGGAGCCCCCAGATATTGAGAACTTAGATGTCATGCTTCCCTCTCCGGGAATTGTCAGACAGCTGTACCTGTCTGCTGAATGACTGCCAGACAGAGCCAGCTCCATCTGTTGATTACTTTGGGGATCGGGGTGTTGACTCCCCTGAACTAGGTGAATGATATATGTGCTTGGTTAAAGGAATGATACATGTGCTTGATTAAAGTGATCATTAACCCCTCAAAAGTTGCCTTTCCTTTTATGAATGCATATCTGGGAACCTGTAATAGCCAGCCCCTCCATGTATGTTGGAGTACTTACTGATACACATAATCACAATAATTGGATACCAGCAATTCTAATAAATCCATACTGAAATTTAAATTTCATGAATTATTTTCTTCCCGCAATTTTTAGAGGAAAATACTGTTATTCTCATTTTACAACTGAGGCAACCAAGGATAACAGAGGTATAATCACTTTCCCACAATCACAAGCAGAGCCAGTAAGATTCAGATGTGGGATTCGAACCCAGCTCTGTCGATTTCAGGTCCAATTCTCTTTCCAATAAATCAAACAACTATGTCATTAAGATTCTTCACCCTAAATCCTCAATCTGAAAAGCGGGAGAAAAGTAATAAATCAAATAAATATACTGATGTATACACACATAGAGATCTTTGCCTAAGGTGTCCTTACCTAACCATGTTCTATCAGGTACTTACTATTTGCAGTGAGGTTTCAAGATGTGATGTGACCTGTGGTCAATCAGAATTTACTTAGTACCATGTTGTAATCATTCCCCATACGTATAGCTTACTTCCAAATCTTTGACCTTATATAGCACTACAACAGACCAGAAATCTGATTACCCAAATTATGAATGTCTCTTAATCATTGAGAGAGAGAGAGAGACAGAGGTGGGGGGGAGGGAGGAAGGGAGGGAGAGAGGGAGAGAAAAATTCATTAAAGCCTCATCTAAAACTGAAATGAGTATAAAGTCTGACCTGGCAAGAGGAATGGACAGGTCCCCCTAAATGAACTACAAATCAAAAATGAAATCTTAGCATTTTTATAGCAAAACCAAGAACAGCAGTGTACCTACTGATGCCAAAAGATGGTAACTTTAGACTCCAAGAAATGATCACTGCATGGCAGCACAAACAATTTATGGTGGGCTTAATAGCATTTGGAATATAAGCCCATTAACAACAAATGTAACCTACATCATTAAAATGTCAATTACAACCCACTGGGACTGACTAAATTACTAACACAGAGAAGTTTCTAAGTTCTCAAAATTCTCAAGAGCCTTCATTTATTTTTTCTTTGTGTATATTTATGGAAGATTTTTTTTAAAATGAGAAACAAGATTGCACAGCAATATAACCAAACTAGTATGATCAGCCACTTACTTTCTAAAAAATTTTTGTGAGATCAACATGTAGAAATTGTGATTGTCACAGTGTTCACTAAGTATGAAAATTGGTCCTCATCACCTCCCCAAATCCATTTTGGCCATTCCATAATCCATACTGATTACAAATATACAAAACTGAGATGGAAAAGATCATCTATGAAACTCAGTTTAGTAGAAATTGCAGATCCTAGAACAGAGGCACTATTCACAGTGAGGACAATTGTTCATATGTGAAGGCAGTATGAATAATTTTTTTAAGATCCCTGACAAAATTTCTCTGGCATACAAGAGCATTTATGATATAGGACACTGAGATTTTCTATAGGATGGTTGACAGATGCTGTGAGGCAGGTGAGGGTCAGAAGATAGGGATCATTCACTCCCTGACCATGAAAGGAGATAAGAGATTCTTGAGTTTGTTGGGATGATTTGGTCTTGTCCCCTCTGTTTGAAACAGAGAAGCTTAAAAGAACTTCTTTAAGAAAGAACTGCAAATGTATTAACCTATTATTTCCCAGAACACCACAGGAAAAACTGGAACTTAGACAGTCAACTACTTTAAGCCTCAACACCCTATTTTTAGTTTGCTTTCAGTATATTAAATAGAATTTCACTTGAATTAACTTTTTTGGAAGGAGGATGAAGTTGAGGGGGAAATCAATACAGAGGATCGAAAGGGCAGGGACCTTAGTCAGACAAATTAGGAGTTATTAGAATATCTAAACCCATAGACAGGAACATAGGTAGACACTAGGGAAATATAAAGATTGGGAAGATCTAAGAGATGAGAGTACAACCTGCATATTTTTAGGAAAATAAGGTGGATTCTCAGGGCTGGAGTTCTGCAGGGGTTTTTATACATCTTCAGTTGAGTGATGTTGTGAATCTGAAGCTTAAGCTGCCATCTTGTGGCTTGCCATAATACCCAAAGGCATTACTCAGGTGTAGCTTCTTAACTATTATATGAAAGTGTTCAATGAAACAGACCCAGGTGGGGAACCTGTGGCCTAGAAGGCACATGTGGTTTCTAGGTCCTTGGGTGCTTCCTTTTGACTAAGTCAAAGTTCTACAGAACAAATCCTTTTATGAAGGGGATGTGTTCTGTGAAGTTTGAATTCAGTCATAGGGCTGCACTTGAGGACCTAGAGGGCCACATGTGGCCTCAAGACTGAAGGTTCCCCAACTCTGAACCAGGAAATTACATCATCAGTCCTTGCTGTCTTTCATTGCTTATGAAATTAAATTATATTTCCCAAAACATTTTTCACTCTTCTGAGCTCTTCTCAATGAAATAACCTAATTTTAAATGAGATGGTCTTATGAAATCATATGTAGTAGTTCTCTACTCTCTCATTCTTTGTAAAAAATGTTGACACATATATTATAATTATTTTTGTGGTGGTCTTTTTGCAAACTATTTTGACAAATTCTGCAATACAAATGAAAAACATGCCTCATGCAATGTTTCTTGTAACTTTGGGCAAAGGTAATATCATCTCCACCAACTTACTTCTTATTTCTCCCCCCAAAAACCTTCCAAATCATATTCCATTTAGCTATACCTTCATCTTGTATTCTGGTTTGATTTATAGCAAAAATACATGATATGATTTACTGATCGTTGGATAAGAATCCCATTACATTTAGAGTAATAACAGTTAAGATAATATTTATACATGGGCATGGTCTGGACTTATTGTTTCATAGCTATGCCAGCTAAATCTTTCCCTAAGTTTTCTAAGGCGCCATTGAGTGGTTATGGGGATATTTTTATTTAATTCTATGGGATGAAACCCCTTTGCAATGTGTTTTTCTACTGTTAGCTGACACTGGGTACCGCCCTAGTTCCATTTGTCCAAACAATATCAATGAGGTCTTACATGGGGATATTTACTCAGAAGATATAGCAAACACAGAAGTACCAATATTCCTCGCTCCCCAATATTTAGAGGAAGAGTATGTTCGCCTCAATACCTCCTTTTGCTATGGGGAGAGTAGGCTCATACTCACTACAGCTTCTACATATCATTCTTCCTTACCAAGTTCACATCCAAATGTGGCATAGCAGATGATTGAGTCTGAGACTTACATAATGCTAAACTGCATCCTAAAGATCCTTCCTTAAAACCTGGATGCTAAACTCACTACTCCATTCCTAGACTTTCACATGGTTTACTCTCTTGATCCTTCACCTTCCCCTGGAAAAAATTTTTAAGAAGCAAGTTGTGCACAGATGAGAGGGTCAGCTTGGTTATAACGTACAAGAATTTCAAGAGGGACTGGAGCAGGTATGGTGGTTTCATTTAAACAGCATCTATCCATTTTGGTAGGGGTCACAGCCTGAGAATCTTGTCTGGTGAGACTAGTCATTATTACCCTTCCACTCAGTACTAATAATATTATTGATATGCCTTTTCTTCACCTCTCTTTCTCCCTAGCAGGGAATGCTTGTATTTACTGAAAAGTTTTCTTGTTTTATCCAATTTGTTAAACTTTTTATTGAATTAGTATTGCAACATGTTGTAGGCTAAAAGTGTAGTTGATCACAATAACCAACAATTTCCAGTTCATGTGTGTTTTATTCTATGTGTTCATCCTTCACTGTCAGAGAAGACCATGGCATCAGAGAAATGATGACATGACTTGCACTTGACTTTGTTTTGAGTGAGGGAGGGCTGTGCAGGTCACCAGCTTCACTTTTCCTCCAGAGTCATCTGAATCCAGTAACCAGATATTCATCAGGATGATTGGAAATGACCCAGGATGAGGCAGTTGGGGTTAAGTGACTTGCTCAAGGTCACACAGCTAGTGAGTGTCAAGTATCTGAGGTGAGATTTGAACTCAGGTCCTCCTGACTCCTGCACAGGTGACCTATCCACTGCACCACCTACCTACCCACATTATGTGTTTTATTATTGGAAAGGGGATGAGAGAAGGGTAGTGGCAAGTTACTCACAAAATATGACAAAGAAATTATATTATTGGAAAATGTCAGGCTCTTTATGCTGTAAAACTCTGAGATTAAAGGTCACATTGACTTTTATTCTACAATTTCACAAAATGTGGTAAAAAAAAAAGTCTAATTCTAATTGTTGCCTTTAGGTAAAAGTTGAGCCCAATGACAATTTCTGTCTGGTGAGGGAATCAAGAAAGTTACACAGTAGAGCACATTGTCTTCTCCTTTCTACCCATGCTCAGAAAAAAACCCACCATCCAAGGGTAGAGTCAAGGATGTAGACTAAAGAGAAACCTTCATTAGATGTAGAAGGTGGGGTGTAGCTGGAAAAGACTCAGTGTCATCTAGAAATGTGAAGGTCAAATAGAAATAGATTACGAATCCTAATTATGTGGGATACAGAGACCCTTACTCAAATTAAACTCAGAGGCTTCTCAAGGTAGAAAGCAAAAAGGAATTTATTACAATCTCATGAGAAGGGGCACTTACCTCGAGACCATAGGTGGTGTCAACAAGGGAGTGCACCTGAAAGGAGCAGAGTACAGCATTATAGAGTCTCTAATGTGGAAGCCCACAAGCCCCTCTTCCCATTGGCTGGGAATCCAGGCTTACAATCTAAACACGGGAATCTACCTCATGGGAAAGATTGTTGCTCACCAATGATGGGTTTTGTTACCAAATATGGAAGTTAAGGGAAGACTGCTGATGTGGCATAAAGGGGAGTGCAGATACATCACATTGCATGCAGAACATTGGTGGTTCTCCTCCATCCTGGAGCATTTTATTTGCCTAAGGGGGATACTTAGTTATTTTAGCTTTGGCAGGAAGGGTGGGGGTTTTGGAGAATTCATGCCTGAGGGCTCTTCACTTAACCTGATTTCACTCAATCTCTCCTCTTATTTTTGTCCCTCTGAAGACCCTTCATACCACTCTTGGAAGGCTGACTCTGCTAAATCATCCTTCCTATCTTCTTCTCCACTATCTTCGATTGGTGCCCAACCTTGGTTCTTTAGGACCATGAGTCTGACAGACCCTTCAGCTTTAGTTTCTGGCCTAATCATCTTTGAAAGGGAATCTTGTACTAGTCTGGATATTAGTTGTAACATTCAAGGGAGAAAAACTGGGAGGAGTATAACTCCACTGATGGTGATGAGCTCAAACCATAATAGCTATTTCCACCAGCTATCTCTGAACAAGGACCAGAGAAGTATTAAATGGTGATGCCCAAGTCTGAACTGGAATGTGAGACAATTTTCTAACATTCCTAGTGATTTATTTTACTGCCTTTCCATTGTCATCTATTTTCATACAGCAGGAAGAGAGATTTAGCTTCCCACAAACTCCCTTTTTTTCTTTATTAAAATTCCTGTTTCCACATCTAAATCCAATAAATATCTCCTCACATTCTTTCCCCTATGAATTCTTCCCTTCATCTATCTCCCCTTTATACAAATATGGTAAGGGAGCAAAGTTGACTGACGCATTGACAAATTAAAAGGGGTCAGTCCCCTTTCATACATACAAATACAGTGATTCAAAACACAGGGGTAGATCAATGAATTATCCATTCAGAGGTTCCATCTCATATAGCTGTCTGGGGAGGAACATGTTCTGATGAAGTTTTCTGGTCTGGACGCTCATTCAATCCATCTTGAACAGCATCACAGCATCTTCTTCCCTTTATATCCTTGTGGAAATCCAGATGTCTACTCTCCTACAAAACTGACCTTAATACAATTTTATATGACCATTCCTAAGATTTATACACTTATCACTGTTACAAAACCAAAATCGAAACTTTGGCCAATTGTCATGTTAAAGTAATTCCCATTAGAACCCAGTTTTTACATTTTACATTAATTTACTATTCATTACACCATTAGGAAGATAAGTTTTCACTAAGGAGTCTATAACAGACTCCAGTACTTACATAAATACAATAATTAGTCATTTTTAACACAGCACATATCACCTCATAAAACAATTCCAACTTCTGGTCATGTGATGCTTCTTTTAAAGCATTTACAATATAGACCACAAGCCATTTTTATTTTAACATTAACCAATTGAAACAAAAATAATAATAATAACTGTATATACTAACTTCACAAGCCCTTGACCTGATTTGTCTCCACACTATTACTAAGAATTAAAAGACCCTAATTTACTGTTGTTGGTCTAAAGTCCTAAGCCTAACAGCTTAATTTTTGGACTTAAACTCATATGTTTCCCTATCAACAATCTATTGTTTAATAGAGATGGTATTAAGCTTACAAAACTTTTGATTATAGGAAATTGTCACTATGAGTAGACATTTCAGGAGAACAACATCTCCCTAACTTCATGTCAATTCCAGGCAGGAGTAGATCATCAACTGACATTCAGCCAGGCTTAAAGTCTGCCAGGCATCAGTGGAGAAATTGAGTCAAGAGAATCCTACCTCAGTCCAAGCTGAACAGTCACTCTCTCAACCTTCCCATGTGATCATCTTTTTGCAGTTCATACTAGCATCTCACAGGTTCACTGGCATCATGGATCAGTGGTTCAGACTGCCTTTCTTGCTATCCATTCTTGAGTTAGACTCAGAAGAATGGTCACTTAATAGTCCCATAAAATCTTAAAATAGCAAGCTCCAATGATCAGTTTCAGATATGACTATAATTTCACATTGGCTAAGGAACATCTTTTGAAGCAAGTCTTAAGTAGCTTATATGCCTTTCTATACATGTTCTAGTTCCTGATTAAATGACAATCATAAAATCAAATTTACTATTAAAACCTTGTTATTCCTCTAATAGATTTAAGTATTTTCTTTTTTATTTATTTTTTTATTAATTAATTTTAATGTTCTATAATCACTACCATAAAACTTAGATTTTTACCCCTCCCACCTCCCTCCCTCCCCAAGATGGCATACAGTTCTGTATAGGATCTACATATACTTTCCTATTGAATGCGTTTTCACTATAGTCATGCTGTGTAGATGAACTAAAATAAATGGAAGAAATCATATAACAAATCAATATATGATAGACACACACACACATACACACACACACACACACTAACATGATCTGCTACATTCTGTGAATGAATTCCATAGTCCTTTCTCTGAGTATGAGAGGCATTTTGTCCTAGAAAACCACTGGGAATTTTTTTTTAAGTTCTTGCATTTTTATGAAGTTCCAAGTCTACCAGAAAAAACTGTCACACACTGTGGTCATTGTTGTGCACAAAGTTCTCCTGGTTCTGCTCCTTTCACTCAGCATCACATCATATAAGTCCTTCCAGGCCTCTCTGAAGTCTTCTTGTTCATCATTTCTTATGGTGCCATAGTACTCCATTACATTCATATACCATAATGTATTCAGCCATTTCCCAATTGATGGGCATAACCTTGATTTCCAGTTTTTGGCAACCACAAAGAGTGCTGCTATGAATATTTTTGTACATGTGGGACCCTTTCCCATTTTTATGATCTCTTGGGGATGCAGTCCTAGCAGTGATATTGCTGGGTCAAAGGGTATGCACATTTTTGTAGCCCTTTGGGCATAGTTCCAAATTGTTCTCCAGAATGGTTGGATGAGCTTACAGCTCCACTAACAATGAATCAGTGTTCCAACTCTCCCACATGCTTTCCTGTTCTATCATGTTTGCCAATCTTATAGGTGTGATGTGGTACCTCAGAGTTGTTTTGATTGGCATCTCTCTAATCAAAAGTGATTTACAACATTTTTTCATGTTATAGATATCTTTAATTTCTTCCTCTAAAAATTGCCTGTTCATGTCCTTTGACCATTTATCAATTGGGGAATGACTTGTATAGTTGTACATTTGAGTCAGTTCTCCATATATTCTAGAAATGAGGGCTTTATCCCTGAGATTTGCTGTAAAAATTCTTTCTCAATTTACTACATCACTCCGAATTTTGGTTGCATTGGGTTTGGTTGTGCAAAAACTTTTTAGTTTAATGTAATCAAAATTATCCCTCTTGTATTTCATAATACTTTCTATCTCTTCCTTAGTATAAAATTCTTCCCTTTTCCACAAATCTGATAAATACACTATTCCTTGCTCCTCCAGTTTGTCCATGGTATCAATCTTTAACCTAGATTGTGTAACCATTTGGATTTCATTCCTGTGTACGGTGTCAGGCATGTGTCCATGCCCAGTTTCCACCACACTGCCATCCAGTTTTCCCAGCAATTTTTGTCAAACAGTGAGTTCTTATCCCAGAAGCTGAGGTCCCTGGGTTCATCAAACAGGAGGTTGCTATATTCCTTCCCTACTGTGTCTTGAGTGCCAAGTCTATTCCCCTTGTCTACCCTTCTGTTTCTTAGCCAGTACCAAGTGGTTTTGATAATTGCTGCTTTATAGTACAATTTGAGATCTGGTAGCACTAGGCCACCTTGCCTAGCATTTCTTTTCATTAGTCCCTTTGATATTCTGAATCTTTTGTTCTTCCAGATGAATTTTGATATGATTTAAATATTTTTCAGCTTCTCTATACCTTTCTAACCCTGCTCAGTCTAAAAAGAATGAGCTACACATATGATAAATTCAAACGTTCACTTCAACTTATGTTCATGAAATGAATTTATATCAAAACAGAAACATTTAACTTTTCCATCAATGCAAAATGTTACCAGAAGTGACCTGCCTCTAACAAACTTAGACTGAAATTCTTTCCCCCAAACTGTTTTCATACAACAAATATCTTCCTCTTTTAAGAACAGTTTACAATTTATCACAAAACCTTCATGAACCTAATTGACAAAAATTATAAGATCTAAAACCAAGGCCTTTGCATTTTTGCCCATAAGCTTCCTCTTACAAACAGACTTCTGTAAATGTCTAATTCATAGCAAAAACAATTTTAGTTAAAACTTCCTTCTTAACAGCAGAAATAAATTTTTAACATACTTAATACATCCTTAGATGGAAGAGGCTTGAAAATCACACCCATATAAAAATGTATATGTAATTTTTCCAAGGATCCTCATTTTCTCAATAGGAATTCTGCAACACAGAAACTCTTACACAGAATTCAAAACAGCTTTTTCCTTTTTACCAATTCATCATTAATTTAACAATACAATTTCTAATATAAACTATTTAAGCTTACTGAAAACTTAAAATAAACCATTAATGCATTCAGCCTAATGCACAGTAATACATTTCCTTACCACTACGAGAGCGAACTCTATCACCATGATCAGACAGAGTCATCTCAAATTTAATTGAGCTGTTAATTATCAAATCAAGTTACATGATTTTTCGGTCTTCTTAAAATACTTTCTAACACCCTCACTACTTATTGAAACCATCTGAAACTGACCCATTTTCAATCAAAACATTTATCTCTCCAAGTCTCTCAATCCCATTACTCAGAGTATCCAGTTCCTCCACATCTTAACCATAACTGTCTGCACTGGAATCCCCTTTTAGCTTAAATCTACCATTGTATAGAAAACATCAGCATTTTCACTGCTTACTTATAACCAAATATAAGTTTCAAATTATCAGATTTCTATTATATCCTTTTAAATCCTAAATCTATATATAAAACAAACTCCAAATTAAAAAATTTTGTAATGTTGCATCTAACATATACCCATTCTTATGTTAAGCATTTTACAATCTTAAATGCCAAATAACAGTATTTTTTCTGCTTAATCCTGACAGCAAGAGCATTCTCAGATGCTGCTTGTTATTCCTTCAGGATAGATTTTAACTTGAAATCATATCAAACCTGGATTTGTAATCACTAATGATAAACAATTTAACCCTTCTATTTTTTCAAATGCTCTTGTTACTAAAGAAAACTTGATTTATAACCTCCCATAATCTCTTTTTTTTTTTTTTACTTTACTTCCTTAAAGAGCTAAAAAACCATCTTCAAGGTCCACCAGACCAGGAGCTTTCCCAATTAACTCAGGCTGGGAGAGGGAGGGGGCAACCTCTCCTGAGCACATGGTCTAGGCACATGGATGCAGCTATCTTATCCATATCCTTTTGGGAATTTCAGGCTCTAGAAAGAGTTAAAATCCCATCTGCTCTCCTTAGGTTAGCACAAAATCCAGGCAGGTACCCAAGGAACCTCCACACTCACTCTCCTTGTCTTTATCCTTCAGAATCTGGAGTTAATGTTTCCAAAAGAAATCGCTGAAATTCCAAAGTGAGCTTGCAATTTTAAACACACTGTCAGGTATCAGATACATTGACCCAATTCAAACCTAAAGTACAGATTTTAGCTTTGAGATCTCATCAAATCAAAACCCAACTTTTCCCTATACACTGCCTGAGGTTTATTTTCTCTTATCTCTCTTTTCACATTCAAAAACATGACCAGGTGTTAAGAATGCAGAAAGAAAGATTTTTTTTTTTAACAGCTTTCAAAAAGTTTTCAAACTGTCTATTAGCACCATTCAGGGAACAGATCAAGCTAAGCAGTTTATCACAAACTGGCCTGCCTCTGGAAGCCATAGGGCTGCATAAGAACTTTCTTCCTCCTCAAGAGGATTTTTGGCATTCACCATCAGATTTAACTGCTGGCACACCCAGTCCTCAGAGGACCCTTACCTTGGCCAATTTACATTTCCTCCCAGTAGGATCCCTGCCCAAACAAAACAACAATATTAATCATTTTCTTCTTATCTTTCCCTTTAATAATATTTTGCTATTTCATCACAATTTCCCAAGTTTACTCTGCAAAGGGCTATCCTACAGAATGTCTGGAAACGAATTTTTGGAACCAGCCACCTTTAATTGTCCTCTTCCCATGGCTCGTGAGGTCTTGCCTCCCAAAAAATAAAGCTCACTCGATCTTACTATGAGAAATCTGGGGGGGTGGAGCCAAGATGGTGGAGTAGAAAGACACACATACACTAGCTCTGAACCCACAGCCCATAAAATATCTGTAAAAAAGAACTCCCAACAAATTCTGGAGCAGCAGAAGCCACAGAACAATGGAGTGGATGAGATTTCTGTTCTAGAGAGCCTGAAAACCTCTCACAAAAGGTCCTTTGCACTGCGGACCCAGAGCCGAGCCCAATCCAGCCCAGCCCTGCCTTGGCCACGTGGCACCGAGAGGCGCGGATCCAAGCAGGTGTCAGGGACAGAATCTCCAGCAGCCGCGTGGGTCCCTCCACCCACAGGTGACAAGGGTCAGTGAGAGGGTCTCTTTGGTGGGTCGAGAGGGGAGTGGGGTGCCCTTATAACTCAGGCCCTCTTGGGAGGCAGCAGCGGAGGCAGGAGCAGACTGGGGCTCCCCAAGCAGGCAGGAGCCTGGATCCATTGTTGAAGGTCTCTGCATAAACCCCTGAAGGAACTGAGCCCTGTGAGGTGGCTCTGCCCTGACCTGAGCAGCTGAACTTGATCTCACACTGAATAGCAGCCCCACCCCCACCGAAGCCCTGAGGCTGGGAAGCAGCATTTGAATCTCAGACCCCAAGTGCTGGCTGGGCAGATCTGGAGGCAAAGTGGGTGTGAAGACAATATTCAGAAGTCAAGTCACTGGCTGGGAAAATGCCCAGAAAAGGGGGAAAAAAAATAAGAGAAATCCAGAGGGAATGGTAGAATTTACAACCAACCCCTTCTCTGCCAGTCACCCAGGGGTGCTCACTTGATCTTGCCTGAGTTATCTGCTCAAGTTCACAAGATCTTGCTTGCCTGGGTTTTGTGCAGAACTCAGGTGACCGATATTCCAGCTGGTCTTCCTAGCCAAATTAATCAGCCCTGTCTTTGCTATGGAGTCTCTTTATTTTCCTCTTTATTTTCATTTTTGCTTCCTCTGAGTTGCTGTCCTGGGGCAGTTATCAGATTGGAGTAGGATCTCGCAAATCAATTCCAAGGACCTGTGAGAAAACCTTGGTTGGCACCTGGTCCCTGTTAATGGTCTGGGAGACCCCACACGAAGGGGAATAATCCCAGATGAGACCCCCAAATTGTGTGGGATATAGTAACCCTTACTCAAATTGAACTCAGAGACATCTCAAAGTAGAAGGTAAAAAGGAATTTATTACAATCTCATGAGAAGGGGCACTTCCTGCAAGACCACAGATCAGCAAGGGAGTACACCTGAATGGAGCAGAGTACAGCATTCTATAGTCCCTAAGGCAGAAGCACACTAGCCTTTCTTCCCATTTGTTGGAAATCCAGGTGTACAGTCTAAGTGCAGGAATCTACCCCAGAGACAAAGAACATGGAAAAGATCATTGCTCACCAATGAGAGGTTTTATTACCAAATATGGAAGTTAAGGGAAGATTGCTGATGTGGCATAAAGTGGGGCGCAGGTACACCACGTTGCATGCAGAACATTGGTGGTTCTCCTCTGTCCTGGAGTATTTTATTTGCCTAAGAGGGATACTTAGTTATTTTAGCTTTGACAGGAAGGGTGGGGGTTTTGGAGAATTCATGCCTGAGGGGTCTTCACTTAACCTGATTTCACTCACTAACCCTTCATCTCCTGCTGCAGCCTGGCTGAATCATTTCACCTTCCACATACAACTCCTCCTAGTGATGCTGTTTCACATTTTTCTTTGTTTCATGAGTTGTGATATCCAGTTTGTGTCCTAGCTGGTCAGTCAACTGCTGATGAACTTCTTTGTACTTAGCTAGGCAGGTTCTCAAAATGCACATATGGATTTTGCCAGCATTGTATTTCACGATTGCATGCAAGAATCCCACCTGCTAGAACAAGACATTGGAGTTGGATTTCCTGCATTGTTGTTGGTCCTGTTACTCATCCTTTATTCTCAAAGAGGACCAATGACATCAGGAGGGTGATGACTTGTACATGAATTGGATTTAAGTAAGGTAGAGTATATGCAAAGTTGTCAGCCTCAGAGAGGGGGTGGAGCCAAGATGGCAGAGTAGAAACTGAGACTTGCTAGAGCTAGAGCTCTTCCCCCAAGCCCAGCCAAATTTCTGTAAAAAATGACTCTAAACAACTTCTGGAGCTGCAGAACCCACAGAATGTCAGAGAGAAGCAAATCTCAAGGCAAAAACAGCCTGGAAGGTTGAAAGGAAGCATCTATTGTGGCAGCGCTTGGAGTAGAGCACAGTTCAGCAAGGGTCAGACTGGCACAGACTGGACCTTAGCAGGTCTGGGGGGACTGAATCTCTGACACCTGTGGCAGTTGCCCAAATTCATAATCCCACAAAGCTGAGGACCAATTGGAAATTCAGTGGAAAAAACCTGTCTGATCTTCGTGAGAGAGCAGAGTGGTCTGGCCCCAGCCCCCAGGGCAGTGGAGGGGGTGGAGAAGCCCACAGTAGCTGCAGCCCAGCAGCAGGGACAGTGGCAGTGGCTGTTTCTGGAGCTCTAGTCCCACAGATTGTGGGAGGACAGAATACCTGACAGTAACCCCCCCCCCCCCCCCCCCACACACACACACCCACTGGAAACAGAGAATCACATTGACAAAGAGCTCAAAAGTCAAGTAAGTGGCTGGGGATACCATGTAAATACCCAAGCCCATACAAATTATAGACAGTAGATGAACAGTAATCTTAGAGAGGAAGGTAGTACTAGTTAGAGAGAAAACACTTCTTGCAGAACATGTGATTTGAGTTGTCTCTTGAAAAAGGCCTGCGAAACTAGGTGGCAATGGTGGGGGCACAAAGCATTTCAAGTACTCAAGAAAACAAATGCAAAAACACAAGATATAAAGTGTCATGGTTCGGAAAAGGCAAATATTTCAGTATAGCTAGATTGTACACTACATGGATAGGAGAAAAGTATAAGGTTGGAAATGGACAAAGAGGTCAGGTTGTGAACATTTTTGTTTCTTGTAAATGATTCTTTGTTGATATCTTTTGCATTAACATGATTTGAAATTTCATCTAGTATCTCTCCCTCCTCACTCCTTACAAAGAGGTATCCAAAGAAAAAAACAAAACATTTCTTCAGATGTATTACACCACAAAGCTGGTCATTGATAAAAGGAAAGTCCTTACATAGCCCAAAGTATTTAATGCACCACTTTTATGGTAGAAAAGAACTGGAAAGAAAGGATAAGTCCAGTGATTGAGAAATGGCTAAAAAAATTGTGGCACACGAACATAAGGGAATATTAATTAATACAGAAACAGAGAAAAGGTTTACATGATGTAGAGTGATGATTAGTCTAACTAAAAAAACAACACACACAGTGAAATTTGTTGTTGTTCAGTGATATCTGACTTCTTGGGATCCCATTTGAGATTTTCTTGGCAAAGATACTGGAACTGTTAGCCATTTACCTCACCAGTTAATTTTACAGGTGATATAACTGAAGTAAATGGGGTTAAATGACTTGTTTGGTGGTTACACAGTTGGTAATGTCTGAGACCAGATTTGAATTCAGAAACATTAGTCTTCCTGACTTCAGGCCAAGGGCTCTATCTACTGCACCACCTAGCTGACCACACAGTGAATATAACAGTGTAAATGGAAAGAACAAACTCCCCACATCAATAGAAAAGTAGTCTTATAAGAGTCCAAAAAACAGAGACCCAAAGATGATGAGAAGACATCTCTGCCTACTCCCTGAAGAGGGAGGAGGTGCATATTTCTTGCAACATTTCATGTATTTTCACACCTTTGTAATAAAATTGACAAGTTTACTTCATCAAAATCAAATATTTTTGTTGATGTTCAGTTATTTCCATTGTGTACAACTCTTTCTGACCCCATTTGGAATTTTCTTGGCAAAGATACTAGAATGGTTTGTCATTTCCTTCTCCAGCTCATTTTACAAAGGAGAAAGCTGAGGCAAAAAAGGTTGAAGTACTTGCCTTTCCTAAACCAATTCATTGCTATTGCTTAATCAAAAACATTATAACAATAGATTATTAGATCCTTGAAGTAGGGGAATGTTTCATTTTCATCCTTGAATTTGGATAGTGTCTGAGATATAGTAGGTACTTAAGAAATACTTGTGTTGAGGAGAATTCATGGAAAAAGGTGTTTTGTACTCATCAGTTTTCTCAAGGCACCTTTTACTTCATTGTTCCTTAGACTGTAGATCAGGGGGTTCAACATGGGGATGATTACAGTGTAGAAAACAGACACCACTTTATTCTCATCTGTTGAGTAGGTGGACTTAGGCAACACATAAATGAATGTACTGGTCCCATAAAAAAGAGTGACTGCTGTGAGGTGGGAGGTGCAAGTTGAGAAAGCTTTGGATCTCCCTTCAGTGGAGCTTATTTTCAGGACAGAAAAGAGGATGTAGACATAAGAGATTAGAATAATTAACACTGTGACCATAATTACTGACCCAGCAGAGGCAGAAGGAAGAATTTCAGCAAGGTCATCTTGGGAATAGGAAAGCTTCAAAAGTGGTGCATAATCACAGAAAAAGTGATTAATTTTATTCGTTCCACAGAAGGACTGATTCAATAAGAAACCAGTGAAAATCCAAGCATTTACACAGCCACCCATATAGGATATGATGAGTAACAGAGTGCAGATCTTGGTAGACATGTTGGTGGAGTAGAGTAGGGGGCTGCAAATGGCCACATACCGATCATAAGCCATCACAGCAAGAAGGAAGCACTCAGCTGTTCCAAAGATGGCTACAAAACAAAATTGAGCCACACAGCCTCGCAGAGGGATTGAGGTCTTGTCCACAAGGAAGTTGAAGAGCATGAGAGGTGTGACAGATGAGGAATATCCAATATCCACAAAAGCCAAGTGACTGAGGAAAAGGTACATTGGAGTGTGAAGTTGGGAGCTACTTCTGATCAATGTGATTATGCTAAAGTTACCAACTAAAGTGACAGCATAGACACCCAGAAATATCACAAAGAGTATGACACAAAGGGTTGGATCATCTGTTAATCCCAAAATAATGAATTCAGTCACAGGAGTGCAGTTAAGGCCAGACATGTCTGGGAAAGTTAGATAAAAGAAAAAGAGATTAAAATAGAATACAGGATTAAATTTAGGGTGTGTCTGTTGATGTATTTTGTAAACATTCAATGGCCACCTCTGACATTCCACTTCTGCTGTCTTACTGTAATACTTGCTCCAATGCACCCTGGTAGGGTGTCCATAAGCAAAGCAGAGATGAAAAAATTTGTTTTCTCCATTTTTTTCCCATTGGTCTACAATACTCTATGATTTGCCATTTTTTTTTTTTGCTGTTCTGACAGTGTGAAAAAACCATTAGAGTACAGAGGATAGTTGAATTCCCAATATAGGAACATTTCTTTCTTATATGCAAAGACTGTAGCCAATTGTTTAAGTGCAATTCTGCCAAGTAACCACCACTGTTAAACCCTTTAAAAGAAACAAAGTCTGTTTTGTGATCCTTCCCCTCTCACAGAACACTTTTCCACATTTGAGGATGTTATCCACCTCATGTTAATTGACCATGAGAAAAGTCTTGATTTCTGAGATGATCCTTGTGCTCTAAAACCACAAAGGAGGAGGAATGGGGAATCTGGATTCTAAGTCTTATTGTATTTTGCTCTTAGAACTTGGTATTACTATAAACAGTTAACAGTAGGCTAGATGTTAGCAGCCTGAAGACTATGGGAAATTTTCCTGAGAATCTCTGCTATTTTTATATAAAATAATGGAAAGCACTTGCTCACCCTGCTGTAACCAAATACTGTTTACACATTGCTTTCTTTAATTGCAGAGGAGCTGAGTAAGCTGTGGTACAGGAATTCAGTGAACATTTATTGTGCCATAAGATGTGATGAATAGGACTACTTTAGAGTAATATGGAAATACTTTTATTAACTGATGCAGAGTGAACTCAGTAGAAGTAGAAGAAAAATTTATGTGAGGACCACAATAGTCAAGAAAGGGGAAGCAACTTTGAAAGATCTTTGAACTTGGATGAAAACAGAGATGAATCATATCTTCAAAAGGCTGATGTGGAAATATTAACTACCACTTTTTGACGAAGAGTTACAGAATGAGACATGCATTCTCAGACATGGCTGATTTGATCTATTGATTTTTCTGCCTTAAATATATGCATATCTTTTACAAAGAAGGGCTTCCACTGTGAGTGGAAAGAAGTAACTCAGTGGGTATTGATAGACACGGGGAAAGGCAAAGAGCAACAAAACCTTTTCAAAATGCACAAATGACAACTGGGAAGTACTTCACATGTATACACATTATACTTCTTTTCATTGTCAAACTATCTTGAAATGTTTGCATTTCTTGATGTTTTATAAATTCCAAATTAATTATCTTAAATATTAATTCTTCTGGGAATGTTTTCTTACTCTAAATTCCTTTTTCTTTTCTTCTAAGTTCAGGAAGAAAGAATATAAAATATTGAGATACTGTTCAACTCAGCAAGAATCTGACTATAACATCCCTTTGGGGCTCTATGGTCCAGCTCTTTCTTTGTGAATATGTGAAAAAAGGATCCCTTAACTAAACAAAAATTTGTACAGTGCTGAGTGAGTTTTCCAACCTCTCCTAATTCACTCTTCCCTCTCAAGAGAAAATTTTATGTCCTACTTCTCTGACAAAAGAAAAGCTGTCCCTGTATCCTCCCTTTTCTTACATTTTTTACAGTTCAAAACTCCTCAATATCATCCCCTATTGTCTTTGCAAAAATTTCTGAAAAAGAGATTGTCCTCTTCTCCAGGGCCAACACATTTATTTGTTTCATTAATCTCATCCCTCCCATTTCAGCTCTAAACTTTCCCCATTGACAACTCTCCTTTAATTTTTAATCTTTTTTTCTACATACTTCTTTCTTTCTTCCTAAAAATGGGCTCAGATACGTCAAATCCTTTAAAAACATTCAATTGACCCTGGAATCCTTTTAAGTTTTCATATTTTGTATCTCACCTTTCCTAATCAGCTCAGGGATGAAAAAAATCTACCCTTATCTAGTCCACTTCCTCTCTTCCTACTCTGGTTTCTGATCCCATTAGTCTACTGGAAGTATTTTCTACAAAGCTGTGAACAATTTCTTAATTCATAAATCCCAATTTTAAAGATGTTCTTTTAAATTCCTAGGGGGTATGGAATCTTTCAAACTTTATATTTGTATCATTTCTTTTTGTTGTTTAATTATTTTCCATCATATCCAACTCTTTGTGACCCATTTTGGGGTTTTCTTCCAAAGATATTGAAGTGGTTTGCCCTTTCCTTATCCAGTTCATTTTACATATGAGGAACTAAGGCAAATAGTGTTTAGTGAGTTGCCCAGCATCACACCTAGTAAGGGTCAGAGACCATATTTGAACTTGGGAAAATGAGTCTTCCTGACTCCATGCCAGACATTCCATCCATGTGCCACTTAGGAAACTGCCTGAAGAATAGTAGGTGCTTAATTAAATGTGTTGATTGATTGATTCTTGGTCTCTACCTAGCACATGACAATGTAGACCACCTACTCTCCATGAATATTTTCTCATGACACTGGTTCTGCTGGTGCTAGAATTCCTCTTATCTGTCTTCTTACCTTACCTTTCATTCTCAGTCTCCTTCAGCAGATTTTGATCCCTGTGCTCCCTCCTAGTCATACATGTGCCCCCTGGGTTTGCCCAAGTCCTCTCCTCTTTTTTTATGCCTTCTCAATGTGCTCGTAAGCTTCCACAAATCCCATTAAGAACTCTGCTTGGACGAGTACCAAATCTATCTGTATCTATCTATCTATGATCTACCTATCTATGTATCTATCTGTGTATCTATGTATCTATCTATCTATCATCTATCTATCTATCTGTCTGTCTGTCTGCCTCTCTCTCTCTCTCTCTTTCTCTCTCTCTGATCTATTTATCTATCCCACCCTAAACTTCAATCAATACGTTAGTAACAGTAAGACTCTTGTAACTAGATGTCCCCAAGTCATTTTCAAACTCAACAAGTACAAAAGAGAACCCATCCTATTCTTATCTTCAATTTCAAAATCACTTATCTCCATAATTTCTTATTTCTGTTCAGTGCCCCACCATCCTTCTAGGTATTCTGGTTTGCAGTTCTGGAATTAATCTTTCGTCTTCTCTCCATTTTCCCTTACCCATCCAGAAAATTGCCAAATCTTGTCACTTTTACATCATATATCTATATGTACACACATATGTACCCATGTGTGTGTGTATATAGTGTATATACACATACTATACATATATACCTGCATACATATATACCTTATATTTCTTACGTCTTACGTCCACTCACAAAGTCATGTCCTTAACTTAGATTTGTATCTCTTCTCACTTTGACTGTTGTAAAAGTCTGTTAATTAGTAGTCCAGCCTCTACTTCCTCTAAATTATCCTCTAAAAACCTCTAATAATGTTGTTCCTTAAGCAAATGACTAACTATGTCACTTACTAACACTTGGAAAACATTCCTTATGGCCTTAAGAACAAAATAACAATTCCTCAACTTGATATTTAGAATCAGGTCCAATCTGAATCTAGTCTCCCTCTTCAGATTTATTTCACTTTATTCTCATTCATATATTCTATATTGCAGCCCAAGCAACCTATTTTCTAGACTCTGAATTCAATTCCCATCTCTGCCCCTCTGCATGTAACTAGAAATGAGCTATTTCTTCTCTGCTTCTTAGAAGTTAAAGGTTCCTTTGTTTCTCAACTAGTGGGTCACCACTTACAGGAGGCCTAGTTTCTAAATCTCTGTCCTTGTCAACCTATCTTGTATTTACTTGTCTGTGTCACTATGTTATCCCTTCCTCTTCACAATAGAATGTAAGCTCCCCAAGATTAAGAACTGTTTTGCATTTTTTTCATTGTATCCCCAATACCTAGGACAGATCCCCTGTGAACAATGGGTGCAGAAAAATATTAGTTGAATGGAAGAAAACTTACTTTTAAAAACCTCATTTTTATGTCGTCTCATTTTTATTGGTAACATCACAATAATTTGATAACAGGAATTTGGATAACTCAATATTGCACCTTAACTTTGTAAATAATTTTCCTCCCACAATTTTGAGAACAAAATATTGTTACTCTCATTTTAAAGCTGAGGCAACTGAGGATAACTGAGGTGTAATCATTTACCCCCAATCACAGGCAGAGTCAGTAAGACTCAGATGCAGGATTCAAACCCAAACATTCAAACCAAACTCTATCGACTTCAGGTCCAATTCTCTTTCCACCACATCAAACAACAACTACGTCAGTAAAATTCTTCCCCCTAAGTCCTCAGTCTCAAAGGTGGGAGAAATGTAATGCATCAAATAAATGTACCCATGTATACACACTGAGTTCTTAACCTAGTGTGTCCTTATCTAACCATATTCTATTGGATACTTACTATTTGTAGTGAGATTTCAAAATATTTGATGTGACCTGCGGTCAATCAGAATTTACTTAGTACCATGCTGTAATCATTCTTCATACATAGAGCTTACTTTCAAATCTTTGATCTTATATAGCAGTACAGGGGCCAGAAATCTGATTACCCAAATCATGAATGGATCTTAATCATTGAGAGAGAGAGAGAGAAAGAGAGAGAGACAGAGAGACAGAGAGAGAGACAGAGAGACAGAGAGACAGAGAGAGAGACAGAGACAGAGAGAGAGAGAGAGAGAAATTCATTAAAGTTCAATGTGAAACTGAAATCGGTATCCAGTCTGATATGGAAAGAAGAATGGACAGGTGTCCCTAGAAATCAAAAATCAAATCTTAGAATTTTTATAGCAAAACCAACAATAGCAGTGTACCTACTGATGTCAGAAGATGATAACTTTAGACTCCAAGGAATTATCACTGCATTGCAGCAACAAATTTATGTTGGGTTTAACAGCATTTGGGATATAAGCCCCTTAACAACAAACGTAACCTACATCATTAAAGTACCAATTATAACCCTTTGGGATTTAATAAATTACTAACACAGAGAAGAAGTTTCTAAGTTCTCAAAATTCTCACAAGCCTTCATTTATTTTTTATTTCTATATGTTAATACATGATTTAAAAAAGTGAGAAGCAAGTTGGGACAGCAATATAACCAAAATAGTATGATCTGCCATTGACTTTCTAAAAAATTGCTCTGGGATCAATGTGTAGAAACCGTGATGAAAGCTGAAAATATGAAAATTGATCTTCATCATCTCACCAATTCCATTTTGATCATTCCATGACCCATATTGATAACAAATATACAAAACTGAGGTAGAAAAGACCATCTATGAACCTCAATTAAGTAGAAATTGCAGATCCTAGAACAGAGGTACTATTCACAGTGAGGACAATTGTTCCTACGTGAAAACAGTATTAACAATCTTTTTAAGGTTCTGGATAACATTTCCCTGGCATACATGAGCATTTATTGTACATGACATGATGATTTTCTATGGGATAGTTGACAGATGCTGTGTGTCAGGTGAGGGTCAGAACATAAGGATCATTTACTCCCTGGCCATGAAAGGAGACTAGAGATTCTTGAGTTTGGTGAGATGACTTGGTCTTGTTCCCTCTGTTGGAAACAGAAACTTGAAAGGACTTCTTTAAAAAAGAACTGCAAATGTATTAACCTGTTATGTCACAGAACACCATGAGACAAATTGGAACTCAGAAAACCAACTACTTTAAAACTCAACATATTTTTAGTTTGCTTTCAGTATAGTAAATAGAATTTCACTTGAATTAATAGTTCTGGAGGGAGTTTCAAGTTAAGGAGAAATCAATACAGAGGATCCAATGGATGGGGACCCCAGCCAGGCAAGTTAGGAGTTATTAGAATATCTAAACCCATAGACAGGAACACTGGAAGACACTAGGATGTACAAAGAGTGGGAAGATCTAGGAGATGGGAGTACAATCTGCATAGTTTTAGAAATTTAACAAGGTGGATTCTCAGGGCTGGAGCTCTCCAGTGGTTTTTATACACGTTCAGTTGAGTGGTGTTGTGAACCTGAAACTTAGCTGGCCATCTTGTGGCTTGCTGAGATACAATATCCAAAGGCATTTCTGCTGATGTAGCCTCAGCTATTATATAAAAGTGTTCAATGAACCAGACCCAGGTGGGGAACCTGTAGCCTTGAGGCCACATATGACCTTTTAGGTCCATGGGTGTGGCCTTTTGACTGAGTCCAAATTTTACAAAATATATCCTTTTATGAAGGGGATTTGTTTTTTGAAGTTTGATTTTAGTCAAAGGGCTTCACTTGAGGACCTAGAGGGCCAATTATGGCCTCAAGAATGAAGATTCCCGACTTGTGAACCAGGCCATTATAACCTTAGTTCTTGTACTCTTTCATTGCTTCCTCTGCAGCTATATTTCCCATAACATTTTTCACTCTTCTCAGCTATTCTCAATGACATAACCTAATTTGAAATGAGATGATTCTATATATCTGCATGTATAGATGTAACTGTACTATACGTAATATATGTAAATATGTAAAACTATATGTAATAATTTTTCTACTCTCTCATTCTTTGTAAAAGATGTTGAGGCATACATTACAATTATTTTTGCGGTGGTCTTTTTGCAAGTTATTTTGAAAATTTCTAAGATATAAATGAAAAAAATGCTTCATGCAATTTTTTTTTCTTTTTAGGAAAAGGTAATATCAACTCCACCACCTTACTTCTTACTTCTCAAAAAAAAAAAAAAATTTCAGAATTATCTTCCAAGAAGTTACAATTTCCTCTTGCATTCTGGTTTGATTTATAGCAAAAATACATGATATGATTTGTTGATCATTAGGAAAAAAATCCCATAATATTTGGAGTAATAATAGCTAAGAAAATATTTATAAACGGGCCTGGTCAGGACTTATTGTTTCACAGCTATGCCAGTTAAACATTCCCTTCAGATTTCTAAGATGCCATTGAGTATTTATGGGGAGATTTTATCTAATTCTATGGGCTGAAGCCCCATTGCAATGTGTTTTTCTGGTAGCTGACACTTGTTACTCCCCTAGTTCCATTTGTCCAAATAATATCAACGAGGCCTTACACAGGGATATTTACTCAGAAGATGTAGCAAGCACAGAAGTACCAATATTTCATACTCCTCAATATCTACAGAAGGAGCACATTCTCCTCTATACCTCCTCTGTCCCTGGGCAGATTAGACTCATATTCACTACAGTTTCTATGTATCATTCTTCTTTACCAAGTTCACATTCAAATGTTGCACAGCAGATAGATGAGTCTGAGACTTACCTAATGCTAAACTGCATCCTAAAGGTCCTTCCTCAAAACCAGGATGGACTTTCACATGGTTTACACTCTTGATCCTGCTCTTTCTCCCTGAAAAATTTTTTTAAAAGCAAGTTGTGCACAGATGAGAGGGTGAGCTTGGTCATAATGTACAAGAATTTCAAGAGGGAATGGAACAGGTATGGTGGCTGCATTTAAACAGCATCTAGAGCTCTATCCATTTTGGCAGGGGTGGCAGTCTGAGAATCTTGTCTGGTAACACTAGTCACGGTTACTCTTTCACTCAGCACTAATGATATTATTGGTTTGCCTTTTCTTTACCTCTCTTTCTTCCTAGTTGGGAATGCTTGTATTTACTGAAAAGTTTTCTTTTTTTATCCAGTTTGTTCACATATTTCTTCAATTAGTATTGCAATATGGCATTAGGTAAAAGTGTGGTTGATCACCGAAATTTCTGGTTCATGTGTGCTGCATTATGGGAAAAGGGATGCAAGAGAGAGTGGGAATTGCATGTTACCAAGAAAATGTGACAAAGAAAACATACTATTGGAAAACGTCAAGATTTTTATGTTGCAGATCTCTGAGATTAATTAAAGATCACATTGATTTTTTTTCTATAATTTCACAAGTTGTGATAAAAAAGTATAAATCTAATTGTTGCCTTTAGGGAAAATTGATCCCAACAACAATTTCTGTCTGGTGAAAGAATCAAGAAGGTTACACAGTAGGGCACATTGTCTTCCCCTTTCTGCCCATGCTCAGAAAAAAAAAAAAAACCACCCTCCAAGGGTAGATTCAAGAGTGTGGACTGAAGAGAAAATTTCATTTGATGGTAAGAGGAGGGGTGTGCCTGGAAAAGACTCAGTGTCACCTGAGAAATGTGAAGGTCAGATAAGAATAGATTGAGAATTCTGATCCTTCATCTCCTGTTGCAGCCTGGCTGGTTCATTTCACCTTCTACAAACAACCCCTCCCAATGATGCTGTTTCATATTTTTCTTTGTTTCATGAGTTGTGGCAGCCAGTTTGTATCCCAGCTGGTCAGTCTACTGATGATGAATTTCTTTGTGCTTAGCTAGGCAGATTCTCAAAATGCAGATATGGTCTTTTGAGAGCATTGTATTTCAAGATTTTATACTTTGAGCATGCAGGAATCCCACTGTACTAAAATGAGACATTGGAGTTGGATTTCCTGCATTGCTGTTAGTCTTCTTTTTTGTTTTTTTTTTTTCATTTTTAACACAGTTCATATCACATAAAACAATTTCAACTTTTGGTCAGGTGATACTTCTTTTAAAGCATTTACAATATAGACCACAGACGAATTTTTTTTTTGACATTAGCCAACTGAGATACATATAGTAATTATGCATGCTAACCTCATAAGCCCTTGACCTAATTGTCTCCACTCTGTTACTAAGAATTAAAGGACCCTAACTTATTGTTGTTGGTATAAAGTCCTAAGCTTAATAGCTTAATTTTAGACTTAACCTCGGATGTTCCCCTAACAACAATCTATAATTTAATAGATATGGTATTAAGTTTATAAACCTTTTGACTACAAGAAATTGTCACTAAGAGTAGGGACATTGCAGGAAAACAATATCTCCCCAACTTCGTGTCAGTTCCAGGCAGGAGTAGATTGTCAACTTGCATTCAGTTAGGCTTAAAGTCTGCTAGGTGTCAGTGGGGAAACTGCGTCAAGAGAATCGTACCTCAGCCCAGGCTGAACAGCCGCTCTCCCACCCTTCCTATGAGATCTAAGAAACTTAGACTAAAATTCTTTTCCTCAAACTAATGATGTCTCTGATTTAGCCTCAGTAATTAATTCAGTCAATTGTTTTAATACAATTGCTTTCGCATCACTTTGTAGCGTGTCCAATTTTTCTCCCCACCTCTCCCCTTCCCCCATCCCCTAACACCTTACATTTTGATTACCCTTTCCCTCAATGTACCCTCCCTTCTATCACACCCCACCCTTCCCTTATCCCCATCTTCTCTCTTTTTTGTAGGGCAAGATAAATTTCTATACCCCATTACCTGGGTTTCTTATTACCCAGTTATATGCAATAATAGTTCTAAACATTCATTTCTAGTACTTTGAATTGCAACTTTTCTCCCTCCTTCCCTCCCTACCTATCCCCACTGAGAAGGCAAACAATTCAATACAGACTAAATATGTGTCATTGTTCAAAAGACTTCCATAATAATCATGTTGCGTAATACTAACTATATTGCCCCCTATCCTCTATCCCCCCTTATTTTTTTATTCCCTCATTTGACCTCGTCCCTTCCCAGAAGTGTTTATTTATAGTTACTCCCTTCTCCCATTTGACTTCCCTTCTATCATCTGCCTCACCCCACTTGTCACCTCCTCCTCTACTTTCCTGTAGTGTAAGATAGATTTTCATACCAAATTTAGTGAGTACATTATTCCCTCCTTAAGCCATATGTGGAGAGAGTAGCTTCACTTTTCCCCTCCCCCTTATCCCTTTTCTCCTCCATTGAGCAAGATTTTTCTTATCTCTTTTATGAGTTATAGCCTGCCCCATTCCATTTCTCCCTTTCTCCTCCCAGTATTTTTCTCCCTCACCCCTTAATTTTTATTTTATTTTATTTTTTGTGAATATCATCTCTTGTGATTCAACACAGCATGTACTCGTTGTCTGTGTGTGTGTGTGTGTGTGTGTGTGTACAATCCCTCCACCTACCAAATACTGAGAAAAGTCTTAAGAGTTATAAATATTTTCTTTCCATGCAGGAATGTTCAGCTTTAGAAAGTCTTTTATGATTTCTCTTTCCTGTTTATTTTTTCATGCTTCTCTTGATTCTTGTGTTTGAAAGTCAAATTTTCTATTCATTTCTGGTCTTTTCATCATAAATGCTTGAAAGCCCTGTATAATATTGAATGAACACTTATTCCCTTGAAGTATTATACTATTTTTGCTGGGTGGGTGATTCTTGGTTTTAATCCCAGTTTCTTCAACTTCTGGAATATCCTATTCCAAATCCTTTGATCCCTTAATGTTGAAGCTGCCAGATCCTGTGTTATCCTGATTGTGTTTCCACAATACTCTAATTGTTTCTTTCTGGCTGCTTGCAGTATTTTCTCCTTAACTTGGGAACTCTGAAATTTGGTTACAATATTTCTGGGAGCTTCTCTCTTTGGGTCTCTTTCAGGAGGTGATCAGTGGATTCTTTCAATATTTATTTTGCCCTCTGGTTCTAGAATATCAGGACAGTTTTCCTTGATAGTTTCATGGAAGAAAATGTCTAGGTTCTTTTTTTGATCATGGCTTTCAGGTAGTCCCATAATTTTTAAATTGCCTCTCCTGGATCTATTTTTCCAGGTCAGTTGTTTTTCCAATGAGATGTTTCACATTATCTTCTATTTTTTCAAACTTTTGGTTTTGTTTTTTAGCTGCTTGATTTTTCTCATAGTCATTCATTTCCCTGAACTCAATTCTCTCTTTCAAAGAACTATTTTAAACCTTCTCTATTTAGCTAATTCTGCTTTTTAAAGCCTCCTTCTCCTCATTAGCTTTTTGGACCTCTTTTTTTCCAGTTGAGTTAACCCCTTTTTAAAGGTGTTATTTTCCTCAGCATTTTTTTGGTTCTCCTTTAGCAGACTGCTAACTCACTTTTCAAGCTCTTCAATGGCCTGAGCCCAATTTAAGTTCCCTTTGGAGGCACTGGAGGCAGGGTCCTTGACTTCCTGTGACAGTATGCCTTGTTCTTCCTCATCCAGTAGGATGGGAGGAGACACCTGTTCACCAAGAAAGTAACCTTCTATGGTCTTATTTTTTTCCCTTTTGGGGCATTTTCTAGGTCACTTACTTGACTTCTGAATTCTTTGTCAAGAGGATGGTCCTATTGCCCCTCCTTTCCCCATTGGTATGTTGAAGGCTGAGATTTGACTCAGCTGCTCGATTTACCCAGAGTTTTAGGTGGGGGCAAGGCCATCACTCAGTGCTGAGGTTCCAATCAGCTGCTCCCTACTGCCAAAGGCTTTAAACTGAGCTGCTTGGACAATGGACCCAGGTTGCTTCCTGACCTGCAGTCTGCTGCTGAAGCCTCTGCTGTGGCCTGGGGCTCTTGCTGGAGGAACCCCGTTCCCTCTTGCCCAGCTGGGAAAGTCCTCCCATACTGACCTTTGGAGCTTTCTTTGTTGCTTGTGGGTTGAGGTATCTGGGACCATCCCTACTGGGAACTTTTCCCCTGAGGTCTGTTCAGGTCCTGTTCCTTCCAGTGTTGAGCAGCCAGGGCTGAGCTCTGCTTGGCTCAGCATCCCATGAGATAGACCTTTCCTGTTGGTCTTCTGGGTTGCCTTTGGCTGGAAATCTCTTTTGCTCTGTTCTGTGGCATCTGCTGCTCTAGAATTTGTTGAGAGTCATTTTTTACAGGTATTTTTTGGGCTGTGGGGGAAATGCTAGAGTATATGTGTCTTTCCACCCTGCCATCTTGGCTCCACCCCCTGTTAGTCTTGTTATTCATCTTTTATTCTCAAAGAGGATCAATGACATCAGGAGGGTGATGATTTGACTTGTACATGTATTGGATTCAACTGAGGTAGAGCTTTGCAAAGTTGTCAGCCTCAGAGTGGGGGCAGAGCTAAGATGGCAGAGTAGAAACTGAGAGTTGCTAGAGCTCTCCCCCAAAGCCCAGCCAAACAAGTGTAAAAAAAATGATTGTAAACAGCTTCTGGAGCTGCAGAACCCACAGAATGGTGGAGTGATTCAAATCTTGAGGCCAAGTAAGCCTGGAAGGTCAACAGAAAGCATCTACCCTGACAGTGGTAGGAGCAGAGTACAGTCCAGTGAAGGCCAGGCCAGCACAGACTGAACCTGAACAGACCTGGGGGGACTGAGTCTCTGGCACCTGTGGCATTTTCCAGAATTAACAACCCCCAAATGCTGAGGACCAGTTGTTAGGTCAGCAAAAAAAACCTGTCTGATCTGTGTAAGAGACTAGAGTACTCTGGCCCCAGGACCCCAGTCTACAGAGGTGGAGGAGGAGCCAATAGCAGCTGCAACCCAACAGCAGGGGCAGTAGCGTGGGCTATTTCTGAAGCTCTAGGCCCCCAGATTCTGGGGGGATAGAATAACTGACAATTCACCCGCTATCCCCACTGAAGGCAGGAACCATCTTGACAAAGGGCTCAAAAGTCGAGTAAATGACTGGTGAAATGAGCAAAAACCAGAAAAACAATCTGACTATAGGATCTTACTTTGGTGACAAGGAAGACCAAAATATACAAACAGAAGAAGTCAACAAAGTCCAAGATCATACATCGAAAGCCTCCAAGAAAAATATGAATTAGTCTCAGACCATGGAAGAGCTCAAAAAGGCTTTTGAAAATCAAGTAAGAGAAGTAGAGCAAAGATTGGGAAGAGAAACAAGAGTGGTGTAATAAAATCATGAAAAACAAGTCAACTGCTTGCTAAAAGGGACCTCAAAAATCTTGAAAAAATTAACACTTTAAAAATAGACTAACCCAAATGGCAAAAAGAGATCCAAAAAGCCAATAAGGAGAAGAATGCCTTAAAAAGCAGAGTTGGTCAGATGGAAAAGGAAGTCCAAAAGCTCACTGAAGAAAAGAATTCCTTAAAGATTAGAATGGAACAGATGGAAGCTGATGACTTTATGAAAAATCATGAAATTATAAAACAAAACCAAAGGAATGAAAAAAATTGCAGGTAATGTCAAATATCTCATTGGAAAAACAATTCACCTGGAAAATAGATCAAGGAGAGGCAATTTAAAAATTAGTGGACTACCAGAAAGCCAAGATCAAAAAGAGCCTAGACAACATCTTTAAGAAATTATGAAGGAAAACTGCCCTGATATTCTAGAACCAGAGGGTAAAATAGATATTGAAAGCTATCTGATAACTGAGCTATTATTTCTGTAAATGTAACTGGATTCTTGCTCAGGTGTCAAGAAGTGGGTATAATTTTAGAAGAGTCACATCATATCTTTTGCCACAAATCAAACCAGAACACAAAATGGAGTTAACAACTAAATAGGAAGATCATTATAAGGTTGATCTAGGAGAGGCAAAGAAGGGAGTTGGTGGAGTAGATATTATCTTATGCCAAAAATAATAAGAAATAATTCACTAGACATTTTCACTTCATATAGCAGTACTTATTCAAATAATTGCAAAAAGACCATGATGAAAACAATTGTACCTTATGTGTCAACATTTTGCAAAGAAATGACCAGCATTTCTCTATATTACTAACAAAGTCTAGCAGGAAGAGATATAAAGAGAAATTCCATTCAAAATAACTTCAGAAAACTCAAAACACTTGGGATTCTATCTGTTATGAAAAACCCTGGAACTATATGAACACAATTACAAAACACCTTTTACACCAATTAAGTGAGATCTAAACAATTGAAGAAATATCAATTGTTCGTGGTCAGGCTAAGCCAATATAGTAAAAATGAAAATTCTGTCCAAATTAGTTTACTTATTCAGTGCAGTACCAAACTATCAAAAATTACATTACAATGTAACATAATGTAAGAGCTAGAAAAATAATAACAAAATTCATCTGGAAGAACAAAAGGTCAAGAATATCAAGAGAATCAGTAAAAAAAAAAGAATCAAGGAAGATGGTGTAGCGGTACCATATCTCAAACTGTATTAAAAACCAATAATCATCAAAATAGTCTGGTACTGGCTAAAATATAGAGCCACAGAACAATGGGATGGACTAAATACACAGGAGGAAAAATCATAGTAAACTAGGGTTTGACACACCCAAAGATCCAAAATTTTAGACTAGAGCTGAGAGTATTATGTTTATCCTTGCCCTCATTCTAGGAAAAACATTGAAAATCTGGAGGGTACCTAGAGGAGGATAATCAAATTGTTCATCAGTCAACAAGAATTTTAAGAGATTACTATATTTCATGCTCTATGTTGTAACTTGCAATACAGGAGAAAAAAAAAAGCAAAAAACAGTCACAGACTTTTAGGAGTTCTTATTCTCCTGGGAGACATAACATGTAAATACACAGGTCCATATAAATTATAGACAGTAGATGAACAGTAATTTCAGAGAGGAAGCTAATACTAGTTAAAGACGAAATGTGCTTGCAGATCATGGAATTTGAGCTGTATCTTGAAACGAGCCTATGGAACTAAGTGGCAATGATGGGGGCACAAAGCATGTCAGGTACACAAGACAACAAGGATATAGACACAAAATAGGAAGTGTCATGTTTCAGGAAAGGCAAACATTTCAGTATAACTAGATTGTACACTGCATGGATAGGAGGAAATTACAAGGTTGGAAAGTGAGGAAGAGGCCAGGTTGTGAACATGTTTTTAAAAGATTCTTTATGGATATCTTTTCTTTTAACATGACTTCAATATCTTCTAGTATCTTTCCTTCCTCACTCTTTGCTAAGAGGTATCCCAAAGAAAAAAATAAAACATTTCTTCAGGTGTATTATACCACAAAGGTGGTCATTGATAAAAGGAAAGTCCCCACATAGTTCAAAATGTATACAGCACCACTTTTGTGGTAGAAAAGAACTGGAAACAAAGGATAAGTCCAGTGTTTGAGGAATGGCTAAACACATTGTGGCACAGAAACATAGAAAAGATTTACATGATTTAATGCAGAGTGATGATAAATCTAACTAACAAAACAACACACACAGTGAAATTTGTTGTTGTTCAATCATATCTGATTCCAAAAGGCCCATCTGGGATGTTCTTGACAAAGATACTACAATGGTTAGCCACTTCCCTCACCAACTAATTTTACAGGTGATAAAACTGAAACAACTGGGGTTAAATGGCTTGTCTGGTCATCACACAGCTAGTAAATATCTGAGAACAGATTTGAACTCAGGAACATGTCTTCCTGACTGCAGGACAGGGACTCTATCCACTGTACCACCTCGCTGACCACACAGTGATCTAACAGTTTAAATAGAAAGAACAAATCCCCCAAATCAATAGAAAAGCAGTCCTATAAAAGTCCAAAAAACAATCACAGACCCAAAGAGCTATGAGAAGACATCTCTGCCTACTCCTTGAAGAGGGAGGAGGTGCATATTTGTTGCAACATTTCATGAATTTTCATACCTTTGTTATAAAATTGACAAATTTAATTCATCAAAATCAAATATTATTGTTGTTGTTCAGTCATTTCTATTGTGTCCAACTCTTTCTGACCTCATTTGGGATCTTCTTGGCAAAGATACTAGAATGGTTTGCCATTTCTTTCTCCAGCTCATTTTACAAAGGAGGAAAATGAGGCAAAAGGGTTAAAGTACTTGCCTTTCCTAAACCCATTCATTGCTATTGCTTAATCAAAGATATTATATCAATAGATTATTAGATCCTTCAAATAAGAGAATGTTTCATTTTCATCCTTGCATTCAGATAGTGTATGAGACATAGTATGTATTTAATAAATACTTGGTGTATTGGGTTGAATTCATGAAAAAAGGTGTTTTGTACTCATCAGTTTTCTCAGGGCACCTTTCACTTCATTGTTCCTTAGACTATAGATCAGGGGGTTCAACATGGGGATGATTACACTGTAGAAAACAGACACCACTTTATTCTCATCTGTTGAGTAGCTGGACTTAGGCAACACATAAATGAATATAATGGTGCCATAGAAGAGAGTGACTGCTGTGAGGTCGGAGGTGCAAGTTGAGAAAGCTTTGGATCTCCCTTCAGTGGAGCTTATTTTCAGGACAGAAAAGAGGATGTAGACATAAGAAACTATGATTATTAACACTGTGATCATAATTACTGACCCAACAGAGGCAGTAGGAAGAATTTCAGCAAGGTCATCTTGGGAATAGGAAAGCTTCAAAAGTGGTGAATAATCACAGTAAAAGTGATTCATTTTATTAGTTCCACAGAAGGACTGATTCAATAAGCAACCAGTGAAAATCCAAGCATTCACACAACCACCCACATGGGATACGATAAGTAATAGAGTACAGCCCCTGGTAGACATGTTGGCAGAGTAGAGCAGAGGGTTGCAGATGGCCACATACCGATCATAAGCCATCACAGCCAGCAGGAAGCACTCAGTGGTACCAAAAGTGGCTGTGGAACACATCTGGGCCACACAGCCTTCCAGAGGGATTGAGGTCTTGTCCACAAGGAAGTTGGTGAGCATGAGAGGTGTGACAGATGAGGAATATCCAATATCCACAAAAGCCAGGTGACTGAGGAAAAGGTACATTGGAGTGTGAAGTTGGGAGCTACTTCTTATCAATATGATTATGCTAAAGTTACCACCTAAAGTGACAGCATAGACACCCAGAAATATCACAAAGAGGATGACACAAAGGGTTGGATCATCTGTTAATCCCAAAATAATGAATTCAGTCACAGCAGTGCAGTTAATGCCAAACATGTCTTGGAAAGAGAGCCTATTAGAAAAAAAGGAAATTAAAACAGAGTATGGGATTAAGCTTTGGATATGTCTTTTGATGTATATAGTAAATATTCACTGACTACCTCTGACATGCCACTTGCTCCAAGACTTTGCTCCAATGCACCGTGGTAGGATGCCCACAAGCAAAGCAGACATGAATAAATTTGCTTTCTCTATTTTTTCCCCATGGATCTGTTATACTCTGTGATTTACCATTTTTCTTGCCATTTAGACAGTTTAAAAAACGCACTAGTATACCGAGGATAGTTGAATTCCCAATATAGGAATTTTTCTTAAATATATAGAAAGACTATATCCAATCGTGTAGGTGCAGTTCTGACAAGTAACCACCATTGTTAGTCCCTCCCGAAGAAACAGAGTCTCTTTGGTTATCCCTCACCTCTCACAGAACAATTTTCCACATTTGAGGACATTATTCCCCTCATGCTAATTGAATATGAGGAAAATCTTCATTTTCAAGATGACACTTGTGCTCTATAATCACAAGAGAGGAGGACATAGGGAATCTGGATTCTAAGTCTTCTCGTTGTATTTTGCTCTTAGAACTTGGGTTTGCTGTAAAGGATTAGCAGTAGGCTAGATGTTAGCAGCCTAAAGACAATGGGAAACTTCCCCTGGGAATCTCTGCTATTTCTACATAAAATAATAGAAAGCATTTGGTCATCCTGCTGTCACCACATACTGTTTACATATTGCTTACTTCAATTTCAGAACAGCTGAGCAAATTGTGGTACAGGAATTTAGTAAAAAATTATTGTTCGGTAAGATGTAATGAATATGACTACTTTAGAGTAACATGGAAATGCTTTTATTAACTGATGCAGAGTGAACTCAGTAGAAGTAGAAGAAAACTGTATGTGAGGACCACAAATATTCATGAGAGGGGAAAAAACTTTGCAAGATCTTTGAACTTGGATGGAAATAGAGATGAATCATATCTTCAAAAGACTGATGTGGAAATATTAACTTCCACTTTTTGGCAGAGAGTTACAGAGTGCGATATGCATTCCCAGACATGGCTGATTTGATCTATTGATTTTTATGCCTTAACTATCTACATGTCCTTTACAAAAGAAGGCTTCCACTGTGGAGAGAAGTTGCTCAGTGGGTAGTGAAAGGCATGGGGAAAGGCAAAGAGAAACAAAACATTTTCAAACTACACAAAAGACAACTAGGGGATACAACTTTACATGTATATATATTACATTTCTTTCCCATGGCAAACTATGTTGAAATGTTTGCATTTGTTGATGCTTTGTAAATTCCAAATTAATTATCTTAAATATTAATTTTGCTGGGAATGTTTTCTTACTCTAAACTCCTTTTTCTTTCCTTCTAAGTCCAGGAAGAAAGAATATAAAATCTTGAGATACAGGTCAGCTCACCAAGAATCTGACTATAACACCCTTTTGGAGTCAATGATCCAGTTCTTTCTTGGTGAATACATGAAAAAAAGATGCCTTAACTAAATTCATTTGTAGTGTTGGGTCAATTTTCCAACATCTCCTAATTCACTCTTGTCTCTCAAGAGAGGATTTAATATCCTACTTTTTATGACAAAAGAAAACTTGTCCCTTTGGTCTCCCTTTTCTTTCATTTTTTACTGTTCAAAACTCTTCGATATCATCCCATATTGTCTTTGCAAAATCTCTGCAAAAGATAGTTCTTTTCTGCAGTGATAACCCCTCTACTTGCTTCATTAATCCAATCCCTCCCATTTGAAACTTGACTTTCCCCATTGACAACTATCCTCTAATTTTTAATCTTTTTTTCTGTATGCTTCTTTCTTTCTTCCTAAAAATGTGCTCAGATCTGTCAAGTCCCTTAAAACATTCAATTGGCCTTTCAAGTTTTCATATTTTGTATCTCACTTTTCCTAATCAGTTCTGGAGTGGAAAAAAAATCTACCCTTGTTAAACCCACTTCCTCTCTTCCTACTGGCTAATTCATTCTAACGTGGTTTCTGACCCCAACAGTCCACTGGAAGTATTCTCTATAAAGCTGTGAACAATTTCTTAATCTATAAACCCCAATTTTTAAAATATTCATTTAAATTTCTAGAGCATAGGAATTGTTTCAAATTTTATATTTGTATCATTTTTTTGTTGTTTAATCATTTTCAGTTGTATCCAACTCCTTGTCACCTGTTTTGGAGTTTTCTTGACAAAGACATTGAAGTGGTTTGCCATTTCCTTCTCCAGCTCATTTTACAGAAGAACTGAGGCAGATAGTGTTAAGTGAGTTGGTCAGCATCACACCTAGTAAGGGTCAGAGGCCACATTTGAATTTAGGAAAATGAGTCTTCCTGACTCCCAGCTGGACACTCCATCCATGTGCCACTTAGGAAAGTTCTCGAAGAATAGTAGGTACTTAATTAAATGTGTTGATTGATTGATTCTTGGCCTCTACCTAGCACATGACAATGTGTACCACCTACTCTCCATGAATTTTTTCTTCTCATGAAACTTGTTCTTCTGGTACTAGAATTCCTCTTACCTGTGTCACTTTTCCTCAGCCTCTTTTGGCAGATTTTGATCCTTGTGCTCCCTCCTAGTCATACATGTTTCCCCTGGATCTGCCCAGGCCTTCTCTTTTTCTATACATTTCAATGTGCTCATTGGGGCAGCTAGGTGGTGCAGTGGATAGAGCACCAGTGCAGGAGTCAAGAGGAACTGAGTTCAAATCTCACCTCAGACACTTGACAGTCACTAGTGACCTTGGGCAAGTCACTTAACCCCAATTGCCTCATCCTGGGTCATCTCCAGACATCCTGATGAATATCTGGTCACTGGATTCAGATGGCTCTGGAGGAGAAGTAAGGCTGGTGACCTGCACAGCCCTCCCTCACTCAAAACAAAGTCAAGTGCAAGTCATGTCATTATTTCTCTGATGGCATGGTCTTCTACAGCAATGAAGGACAAACACAATGTGCTCATTAGCTTCCACAAATACCATTAACACCTCTGCTTAGATGACTACCCAATCTGTCTATCTATCTATCCATCCATCTATCTATCTATCTATCTATCTATCTATCTATCTATCTATCTATCTATCTATCTATCTATCTGTCTATCTATCAATATATCTATCCCACCCTAAACTCCAATTCATACATTAATCATAGTAAGACTCTTGTACCTTGATGCCCCCAAGGCATTTCAAACTCAAAAAGTACAAAAGAGAACCCATCTAATTTTTAACCTTCAAGTTTATAACCACGTACCGTAATTTCTTATTTCTGTTCAGTGCCCCCACTGTCTTTCTAGGTATCCTGGTTTTCAAATGTGGAATTACTCTCTAATCTTCTCTCCATTTTCCCTTCCCCAACCAGAAAATTGTCAAATCTTGCCACTTTTACATTATATATCTATTTGTACATACACACATGTATACCCATGTATATGTATATATAGTGTATATACACATACTATACATATACATTCATACATACATGTCTCACATTTCTTATGTCCACTCTCCAAGTCACCTCCTTAACTTAGATTTGTATCTCTTTTCACATTGACTGATGTAACAGCCTCTTAATTAGAACTCCAGCCTCTACTTTCTCAAAATTATCCTCTGAAAACCTACTATAATGATGTTCCCAAAGCAAATGACAGACCATGTCACTTGCTTAATGAAGCTTGGAACAGATTTCTTATTTCCTTAAGAACAAAATAGCAATTCCTCAGGTTGATATTTAGAGTCAGGTCCAATTTGAACACAGTCTCCCTCTTCAGATTTGTTTCACTTTATTCTCATTCATATACTCTGTATTGTAGCCCAAGTAGTGTATTATCTGTTCCCAAGATTCAGAAATCAACTCCCATTTCTGTCTCTCTACACATACCATCCCCAACCCTCCAAATGAACTATTCATCTCTGCTTCTTAGAATCTAAAGCTTCTTTTGTTTCTCAACTAGTAGGTCACCACTCACAAGAAGCTTATTTTATGAAACTCTGCCCCCTCAATTTGTCTTGTATTTACTTATCTGTGTAACTATTTTGTCCCTTCCTCTTCAATAGAACATAAACTCCCTGACTTTAAGAACTGTGTTACATTTTCTTCTTTGTATCCCCAACACTTAGTATAGATCCCCTGTGAATAATAGGTACCGAAAAATATTAGTTGAGTGCAAGAAAACTTATTTTTGAAAATCTCAAGCCTCATTTTTTATTGGTAACATAATCACAATAATTTGAAAACAGAAATTCTAATAATTCAAAACTGCAATCTAAATTTCATGAATTATTTTCCTCCCACAATTTTTAGAGGAAAATATTGTTATTCTCCTTTTACAGCTGAGGGAAGTGAGGATAACAGAGGTGTAATCACTTACCCCCAATCACAGGCAGAGCCAATAAGGTTCAGATGTGTGATTAAAACCCAGCTCTGTCAACTTCAGGTCCAATTCTCTTTCTAGCACATAAAACAACAACTATGTCAGTAAAATTCTTCACCCTAAATCCTCAATCTGAAAAGTGGGGAAAAAATAATACGTGAAATAAATGTACCCATGCATACACATATAGAGATCTTTACCTAAGATTTCCTTACCTAACTGTGTCCTATCAGGTGCTTACTGTTTGTAGTGAGGTTTCAAGATATATGACGTGACCTGTGGTCAATCAGAATTTACTTACTCCCACGCTGTAATAATTCCCAATACACATATAGCTTACTCTTCCAAATCTCTGACCTTATATAGCACCATAAGGGACCAGAAATCTGATTACCCAAATCATGAATGGATCTTAATCATTGAGAGAGAGAGAGAGAGAGAGAGAGAGAGAGAGAGAGAGAGAGAGAGAGAGAGAGAGAGAGAGAGAGAGAAGAGAGAGAGAGAGAGAATGAGAGAGGCATTAAAGCCTCATGTAAAACTCAAATCAATATAAAGTCTGACATGGCAAGAGGAAAGAAATGGTCTCCTTAAATGAGCTACAAATCAAAAATCAAATCTTAGCATTTTTATAGCAAAACCAAGAGGAATAGTGTACCTACTGATGCCAGAAGATGATAACTTTAGAGTCTAAAGAATTATCACTGCATTTGAGCACTAAATTTATTTTCAGCTTAATAGCACTTGGGATATAAGCTCCTTAACAACGTAACCTACATCATTAAAATGCCAATTACAACCCACTGGGATTGAGTAAATTACAAACAATGAAGAGGTTTTAAGTTCTCAAAATTCTCAGAGGCCTTCATTTATTTTTTCTTTGTGTATATTTATACAAGATTTTTAAAAAGTGAGAAACAAAGAATGGAGCCAAGATGGTGGAGTAACAGCATGGACATTCTAAAGAGCTCACCCCAAGCCCAGCAAGATACCTGTAAAAAATGTCTCTAAACAAATTCTGGAGCTGTAGAACCCACAGAATGATGGAGTAAAGTAAATCTCCAGCCTCAAATAGCCTGGAAATTGGCTGGGAAGTGTTGATCATGCAATGCAGGGGGCAGGGCACAGTCCAGCATGGGCTGCACCAGCACTGATAGGACCTGAACAGGCCTTGGGAGACTAAATCTCACACCCCTGTGACAGTTTCCAAACTTCAGGACCCCAAATCACAGAGGACAAATTGGAAGGTCACTGGAAAAGGCCTGTGAGACTAGTACATGAGGGTCGAGGGGTCTGGCCCCAGCTCCAGAGCAGCAGCAGGAGGAGTGGGTATAGGAAGCCAGGCAACCACAGCATCAGTAGGGGCAGAGACAGGGACTCTTTCTGGAGCTCTAAGCCCACAGATTGTGAGGGAATCAAAGGTTGACAATACACCCCCCACCCCAACTGGAAGCAGAAATCTACCTTGACAAAGAGCTCAAAAGTCAAGTAAATGACTGGGTAAATTAGCAAAAACTGGAAAAAGAATCAGACTATAGATTTTTACGTCGGTGACAAGGAAGACAAAAACATGCAAACAGAAGACAACAAGGTTAAAGCTCCTTCATCCAAAGCCTCCAACAAAAACATGAATTAGTCCCAGGCCATGGAAGTGAGTTCTTGCTCAAAAAGGAGTTTGAAAATCAAGTAAGAGAAGTAGAGCAAAAATTTGGAAGAGATATTAGAGTGATGCAAGAAAATTATGAAAAGTGAGTCAACATCTTGCTAAAGGAGACCCAAAAAAATGCTGAAGAAAATAACTCTGTAAAAAATAAACCCAAATGACAGAAGAGATATAAAAAGCCAATGAAGAGAACAATGCCCTAAAAAGTAGAATTTGGCAGATGGAAAAGGAGGTCCAAAAGCTCACTGAAGAAAATAATTTCTTAAAGATTAGAATGGAACAGAAGGAAACTAATGGCTTTATGAAAAATCAAGGAATTATAAAACAAAACCAAAAGAATGAAAAAATGACAGACAATGTGAAATATGTCATTGCAAAAACAACTGACCAGGAAAAGAGATCCAGGAGAGACAATTAAAAATTATGATACTATCTGAAAGCCATGATCAAAAAAAGAGCCTAAACACCATCTTACAAGAAATTATCAAGGAAAACTGCTCTGACCTTGTAGAACCAGAGGGTAAAATAAATATTCAAAGAATCCACTGATCACCTCCTAAAAGAGATACCAAAGGGAAAACTCCTACAATAGGAATATTGTAGCCAAATTTCCAGAGCTCCCAGGTCAGGGAGAAAATATTTCAAGCAGCCAGAAAGAAACAATTCAGGTATTGTGGAAATACAATCAGGATAACACAAGATCTAGCAGCTTCTACATTAAGGGATAGCAGGGCTTGGAATATGATATTCCAGAAGTCAAGGGAACTAGGATTAAAACCAAGAATCACTTACCCAGCAAAACTGAGTGTAATACTTCAGGGAGAAAAATGATCATTCAATGATATAGAAGACTTTCAAATATTCTTGATGAAAATACCAGAATTGAATAGAAAATTTGTCTTTCAATCACAGGAATCAAGAGAAGTATGAAAAGTTTAACAGGAAAGAGAAATCATAAAGGACTTACTAAAGTTGAACTCTTTACATTCCTACATGGAAAGATGATATTTATAACTCTTGAGACTTTTCTTAGTACTAGGATAGTTGGAGGGATTATATACTTACAGATAGAGGGCACAAGGTGGGTTGAATAGGATGGCATGACATCTAAAAAAATAAAATTAAGGGTCGAGAAAAGAATATATTGGGAGGAGAAAGGGAAAAATAGAAGGAGCAAATTATCTCTCACATAAAAGAGGCAAGAAAAAGCTTTTTCAAAGGAAGGGAAGAGAGGGGAGGTGAGAGGGAAAAAGTGAACCTTACTCTCATCACATTTGGTGTAAGGAGGGAATAACAAGCATACTCAATTTGCTATGAAACTCTATCTTACACTACAGGAATTAAGGGAGAAGGGAATAAGTGGGAGGCTAGAGGAATGACAGAAGGGAGGGCAAATGGGAGAAGGGTTAAATTAGAAGTTAATATTTTTGAGGAGGGACAGGGTCAGAAGAGAGAATAGAATAAATGGGGCACAGGATAGGATGGAAGGAAATATAATTATTCTTCCACAATATGACTTTTATGGAAGTCTTTTGCATAACTACACATGTGTAACATATACTGAATTGCCTGACTTCTCAGTGGGGATGGGTGGGGAGGGAGGAAGGGAGAGAAGTTGGAAATCAAAGTTTTAAAAATGAATATTAAAAATTGTTTTTACATGTAACTGGGAAAAAAGATATACAGGCAATGGGGTATAGAAATCTATGTTCCCCTACAAGAAAATATAGGGAATGGGATAAGAGAAGGGAGGGGTGTGACAGAAGGGAGGGCAGATTGGGGGAAGGGTAATCACAATGCACCCTATCTTGGGGTGGGTGGAGGGGAGAGATGGGGAGAAAATTTGGGACTCAAAATCTTGTGGAAAAGAATGTTGAAAACTAAAAATAAATAAATATGTTAGAATTATTTTTAAAAAGAAAAAAGTGAGAAACAAGATTAGATAGCAATATAAGCAAACTAGCATGATCTGCAATCGATTTCTAAAAAAAATTGTTCTGGGATCAATATGTAGAAATTGTGATCATCACAGAGTTCACTAAGTATGAAAATCAGTCTTCATCACCTCACCAGATCCATTTTGGTCGTTCCATAACCTATACTGATTACAAATATACAAACCTGAGGTGGAAAAGACCATATATGAAACTCAGTATAGTAGAAATTGCAGATCCTAGAACAGAGATAGTATTCACAGTGAAGACAATCATTCATACATGAAGGTAGTATTAACAATCTTTTTAAGATTGCTAATAAAAATTCTCTGACATACAAGATATATGACAAGGAGATTTTCTATAGGATAGTTGAGAGACACTGTGAATCAGGTGAGGGTCAGAAGAAAAGGATCATTCATTCCCTGGACATGAAAGGAGACAAGAGATTCTTGAGTTTGGTGAGATGCTTTGGTCTTGTCCCTTCTGTTTGAAAACAGAGAAGCTTGAAAGGACTTCCTTAAAAAGACCTGCAAATGTATTAATTCATTATGTCACAGAACAACATAAGAGAAGTTGGAGTGTTGACAATCAACTACTTTAAACCTCAACATTATATTTTCAGTTTTCTTTCATTATATTAAACAGAATTTCACTTGAATTAATTTTGTGGAGGGAGGGTCAAGTTAAGGAGGATCTAATGGGTGGGGATCCCAGGCAGGCAAATTAGGAGTTATTGGAATATCTAAACCCATAAACAGGAGCATAGGAAGACACTAGGGAAATAAAAAGTTTGGGAAGATCTAGGAGATGGGAATACAATCTGCATATTTTTAGAAATTTAATAAGATGTGTTCTCAGGGCTGGAGTTCTCCAAGGGTTTTTATACAGTTGAGTTGAGTGATGTTGTGAATCTGAAACTTAGCTGGCCATCTTGTGGCTTGCTGAGATATAATATCCAAAGGCATTACACCAGATGTAGCCTCTTAGCTATTACATGAAAGTGTTTAATGAAATACGCCTAGGTGGAGAACCTGTAGCCTCAAGGCCACATGTGGCCTTCTAGGTCCACGGGTGTGGCCTTTTGACTGAGTCCAAGTTTTACAGAACATATCCTTTTATGAAGGGGATTTGTTCTTTGAAGTTTGGATTCAGTCAAAGGGCTTCACTTGAGGACCTAGAGGGCCACTTATGGCCTCAAGAAGGAAGGTTCCCCACCCCTGCACCAGGCAATTGTATCCTCAGTCCTTGTACCTTTTGATTGCTTCTTCTTAAGCTATATTTCTGAAAACATTTTACACTCTTCTCAGCTATTCTCAATGAAATAACCTAATTTTAAATGAGATGGTTTTATGGAATCATATGTCATAGTTCTCTACTCTCTCATTCTTTGTAAAAGATGTTGACACATACATTACATTTATTTTCATGGTGGTCTTTTTGCAAAGTATTTTGACAAGTTCTGCAATGTAATTGAAAAAAATGCCTCCTGAAATGTTTTTTATACCTTTGGGCAAAGGTAGCATCAGCTCCTCCAGGTTACTTCTTATTTCTCTCCAAGAAACTTCTGAATTATATTCCATCTAGCTATAACTTCCTCTTTCATTCTGGTTTGATTTATAGCAAAAATACTTGATATGATTTGTTCATCATTGGATAAGAATCCCATTACATTTAGAGTAATAATAGGTAAGATAATATTTATACATGGGCATGTTCTAGACTTATTGTTTCACAGCTATACCAGCTAAACCTTTCCCTCAGATTTCTAAGGTTCCACTGGGTGGATATGGGGATATTTTTATGTGTTTCTGTGGACTCAAGCCTCATTACAATGTATTTCTATACTATTAGTTGACAGTGGTTACTGTCCTAGTTTCATTTGTCCAAATAATATCAATGAGGCCTTACATAGGTTTGTTTACTCAGAAGATATAGTAAAAACAGAAGCACCAATATTCCACACTCCCTAAAATCTAGAGGAAAAGGACATTCTCCTCTATACCTCCTCTGTCCCTGGGGAGAGTAGGCTCAGACTCACTACAGTTTCTACGTAGCATTCTTCCTTACCAAATTCACATCCAAATGTGGCATAGCAGATAGATGAGTCTGAGACTTACATAATGCTAAACTGCATCCAAAAGGACCTTCTTCAAAGCCTGTATGCTGAACTCACTCTTCCTCTCATGAACTTTCAAAAAGTTCTCTTGAACCTTCTCCTTCCCCTGGAAAAATTTTTTTGAGAAGCAAGTTGTGCACAGATGAGAGAGTGAGCTTTGTCATAATGTACAAGAATTTCAAGAGGGACTGGAGCAGGTATGGTGGTTGCAGGTGAACATCAACTAGAGCTCTATTCATTTTGGCAGGGGTAGTAGTCTGAGAATGTTATGTGGCAAGACTAGTCACTGTTACCCTTCCACTCAGCACTCAGCACTAACTTTTTCCTTACCTTTCTTTCTCTGTAGTTGGGAATGCTTGTATTTACTGAAAAGTTCTCTTGTTTTATCCAGTTTGTTTACATTTTTCTTCAATTATAATTGCAATATGGCATTAGGTAAAATGTGGTTGATCACAACAGTTTCTGGTTCATGTGTGCTGCATTATTGGAAAAGGGATGCAAGAGAGAGTGACAATTGCAGGTTACCCAGATAATGTGACAAAGAAAACATGCTATTGGGGGGGGGAGGAGCCAAGATGATGGAGTAGAAAGACACACATATGTTAGCTCTTCCCCCACAATCCATAAAATACTTGGAAGGAAAGTCTTTCAACAAATTCTACAGCAGTAGAAGTGGAGAACAACAGAGTGCAGATTTCCAGCCCAAAGTGACCTGAAAGGGAGACAGGAACCATCTGTTGCACCTGAGGCAGAGTACAGCTTAACCTAACCTTGGCCACGTGGTGTGGCTCTGGGAGGAGGATGCGAGGAGGCCTTGGGAGTGAAATCTCCAGTCACAGTAGCAGCGGTTCACAGATCCCTCAACCCACAGGTGCCAAAGGTCAGTGACAGGGTTTTTTCAGCTGGCCAAGAAGGGAGAAGGGTCTCCCCATAGATCTGACCTCAGGCAGCAGCCACAGAGGCCACATCAGGCAGGTGGCAGCAGTTCCCACAGCAGCCCCTACAGCAGCTTGCATCGATTCTTGGATCGTAAAACCACTGGGGGCACTGAGCAGCTACTTCTTACCTCAGCCCTGTGTAGAGGCCCTGCAGTAGCTGATCTTTATCTCACACTGAATGGCGGCCCTGCCCCTGCACTTTATCTGAATCTCAGCCCCCAGTGCTGGCTTGACAGAACTGGAGGTGAGGTGGCTGTGAAGAGGAAACTCTGCTAAGATTCTGGGCACAAAAATCAATTCCTGCTTCCAGACCAGTGAACACACTTGATGGTGCCACCTTAGAGGAGCTGAGATCTTACAGGTCCCCAGGGTATACCCTACTCTTGACAAAGGTCCCAAAAGTCAAGTAACTGGTTGGGAAAGTGCCCAAAAAAGAAAAAAAAAATAAGACTATAGAAGGTTACTTTCTTGGTGAACAGATACCTTCTCCCATCCTTTCAGATGAGGAAAAACAATGCTTATGATCAGGGAAAGATATAAAAGTCAAGGCTTCTGTATCCCAAACATCCAAAATAAATATTCAATGGTCTCATGCCATGGAAGAGCTCAAAAAGGATTTCGAAAATCAAGTAAGAGACGTGGAGGAAAAATTGGGAAGAGAAATGAGAGAGATGCAAGAAAAGCATGAAAAGTGGGTCAACATCTTGCTAAAGGAGACCAAAAAATGCTGAAGAAAATAACACCTTTAAAAATAGGCTAATTCAATTGCAAAAGAGGTTCAAAAAGTCAATGAGGAGAAGAAGAATGCTTTAAAAAGCAGAATTAGCCAAATGGAAAAGGAGGTTCAAAAGCTCACTGAAGAAAATAGTTCTTTCAAAATTAGAATGGAACAAAGGGAGGCTAATGATTTTATGAGAAACCAAGAAATCACAAAACAAAACCAAAAGATCGAAAAAATGGTAGATAATATGAAATATCTCATTGGAAAAACAACTGACCTGGAAAATAGATCCAGGAGAGACAATTTAAAAATTATGGGACTGCCTGAAAGCCATGATCAAAAAAGAGCCTAGACATCATCTATCGTGAAATTATCAGGGAAAACTGCCCTGATATTCTAGAACCAGGGGGCAAAATAAATATTGAAAGAATCCACAGATCACCTCCTGAAAGAGATTCAAAAAAAAAAAAGTAACTGCTAGGAACATTGTGGACAAATTACAGAGTTCCCAGGTCAAGGAGAAAATATTTCAAGCACCTAGAAAGAAATAGTTCAAGTATTGTGGAAATACAATCAGGATAACACAAGACCTAGCAAATTCTACATTAAGGCATCAAAGGGCATGGAATACAATATTCCAGAAGTCAAAGAAACTAGGACTAAAATCAAGAATCACCTACCCAGCAAAACTGGGTGTAATACTTCAGGGGAAGAAATGGTCTTTCAATGAAATAGAGGACTTTCAAGCATTCTTGATGAAAAGACCAGAGCTGAAAAGAAAATATGACTTTCAAACACAAGAATCAAGAGAAGCATAAAAAGGTAAACAGCAAAGAGAAATCATAAGGGACTTACTAAAGTTGAACTGTTTACATTCCTACAAGGAAAGATAATATTTGTAACTCTTGAAACTTTTTTCAGTATCTGGGTAGTTGGTGGGATTACACACACACACACACATAGAGAGAGAAAGAGAGAGAGAGAGAAAGAGAGAGAGAGAGAGAGAGAGAGAGAGAGAGAGAGAGAGAGAAAGCATAGGGTGTGTTGAATAGGATGGGATCATATCTTTAAAAAAATGAAATTAAGCAGTGAGAGAGAAATATATTGGGAAGAGAAAGGGAGAAATGGAATGGGGCAGATTATCTCTCATAAAAGAGGCAAGTAAAAGACTTTTCAGTGGAAGGAAAAAGGGGGGAGATGAGAGAAAAAACATGAAGTTTACTCTCATCACATTTGACTAAATGAAGAAATAAAATGCACACCCACTTTGGTATGAAAACCTCTTTTACAATACAGGAAAGTGGAGGAGAAGGGGATAAGCAGGGTAGGGGGATGGTGTAAGGGAGGGCAATGAGAGGAGGGAGCAATTAGAAGTCAACACTCTTGGGGAGGGACAGGGTCAAAAGACAGAATAGAAGAAAACGGGAGCAGGATAGGATGGAGGGAAATATGGTTTGTCTTACACAGCACAGCTATTATTGAAGACATTTGCAAAACCTCACAGATATGGCCTATTTTGAATTGTTTGCCTTCCCATTGGGGATGGGTGGAGAGGGAGGGAGGAAGAGAAGTTGGAACTCAAAGTTTTAGGAACAACTGTTGAGTATTGTTCTTGCATACAACTTGGAAATAAGAAATACAGGTAATGGGGTATAGAAAGTTATCTTGCCATACAGGACAAAAGAGAAGATGGGGACAAGGGAAGGGAGGAATGTTAGAAGGGAGGGCAGATTGGTGATAAGGGTAATTAGAATGCTTGGCATTTTGGGGTGTGGGGAGGGGAGAAATGGGGAGAAAATTTGGAACTCAAAATTTTGTGGAAATGAATGTAGAAAACTCAAATAAATAAATTTAAAAAAAAGAAAAAAGAAAACATGCTATTGGAAAATGTCAGGATTTTTATGCTGCAGATCTCTGAGGTTAATTAAAGATCACATTGATTTTTATTCTATAATTTCACAAAATGTGGCAAAAAAGTATAAATCTAATTGTTACCCTTAGGGAAACATTGATCCCAACAACAATTTTTGTCTGGTGAAAGAATCAAGAAGGTTACACAGTAAGCCACATTGTCTTCCCCTTTCTACCCATGCTCAGAAAAATCATCCACCCTCCAAGAGTAGAGTCAAGGATATGGACTAAAGAGAAATCTTTTTTTGATGGTAGGAGGATGGGTGTAGGTGGGAAAGACTGAGTGTCACCTGAGAAATGTGAAGGTCAGACAGGAATAGATTGAGTCCTAATCCTTCATCTCCTTGCTGCAGCCTGGCTGAGTCATTTCATCTTCTATAAACAACTCTTCCCAATGATGCTGTTTCATATTTTTCTTTGTTTCATGAGCTGTAACAGCCAGTTTGCATCCCAGCTGATAGGTCTACTGATGATGAATTTCCTTGTACTTAGCTAGGCAAGTTCTCAAAATGCAGATACCAGTATTGTATTTTACGATTTTATGCTCTGAGCACAAACTGCTAGAATGAGACATTGGAGTTGGATTTCCTGCATTGTTGTTGGCCTTGTTATTCATCCTTCATTCTCAAAGAGGACCAATGTCATCAGGAAGGTGATGTCTTGATTTGTACATGAATTGGATTTTTAAGTAAGGTAGAGTATATGCAAAGTTGTCAGTCTCAGAGATAGGGTGGAGCCAAGATAGCAGAGTAGAAAGTGAGACTTGCTAGAGCTCTCTCCCTAAGTCCAGCCAAATACCTCTGAAAAGTAACTCTAAATAACTTCTGGAGCTGTAGAATTCACACAATGACAGAGTGAAGGAAATCTCGAGGCCAAGACAGCATGGAAGGTAGACAGGAAGCATCTATTGTGGCAGCTCTGGAATCAGAGCGCAGTCCAGTAAGAGTCAGACTGGAACAAACTGGACCTGAGCAGTCCTGGGAGGACTGAATCTCTGGCACCTGTGACAGTTTCCCAAATTCACAACCCAACAGTGTTGTGAACAAATTGGAAGGTCTGTGGAAAAAACTTGTCTCATTTCTGTGAGAGAGCAGATTGGTCTAGTCCCAGCCTCAGAGTGTCAGAGGGCATGGAGGAGCCCAGCAGCAGAGGCAGTGGCAGTAGCTGTTGCTGGAGCTCTAAACCCTCAGATTGCAGGGGGATAGAGCAGCTGACTGTACAACCCCCCACCCCCACTGGAAGCCAAGGATCACTTTGACAAAAAGCTCAAAAGTCAAATAAATGTATGGGGATAACATGTAAATACCCAGGTCCATATAAATTGTAGGCAGTAGATGTACAATAATCTCAGAGAGGAAGCTACTGCTAGTTAGAGAGAAAACATTTCTTGTAGAACATGAGATTTGACCTGTCTCTTGAAAAAGACCTGTGAAACTAAATGGTAATGGTGGGAGCACAAAACATTTTAGGCACACAAGACAAGCATAAAGACACAAAATATGAAGTGCCATGTTTCAGGAAAGGCAAATATTTCAGTATAAATAGATTGTACATTTCATGAATAGGAGAAAAAGTATGAGCTTGGAAAGGGAGGAAGAGGTCAGGTTGTGAACATTTTTGGTTTTTTAAATAATTCTTTATTGATATCTTTTGATTTAACATGACTTAAATTTCTTCAGGTATCTCTCCTTCCTCACTCCTTGCTAAGAGGTATCCTAAAGAAAAACAACCAAAACATTTCTTCAGGTGTATTATGCCACAAAGGTGGTCATTGATTAAAGGAAAGTACCCATATAGTCCAAAATGTTTACAGCACCACTTTTGTGGTAGAAAAGAACTGGAAACAAAGGATAAGTCCAGTGACTGAGGAATAGCTAAATACATCGTGGCACATGAAAATAAGGGATTATTAATTAGTGCAGAAACATAGAAAATATCTACATGATGCAATAGAGTGATGATTAGCCTAACTAAGAAACCAACTCACACAGTGAAATTTGTTGTTGCTCAGTCATTTCTGACCCCTTCTGATCCCATTTGGGATTTTCTTGGCAACCATACAGGAATGGTTAGGCATTTCTCTTACCAGCTAATTTTACAGGTGATAAAACTGAAAGAAAAGGGGTTAAATGACTTTTCTGGTGTTCACACAGCTAGTATGTCTAAGGCCAGATTTGAACTCAGTAATATTAGTCTTCCTGACTCCAGGACAGGGACTCTATCCACTGCATTGCCTAGCTGACCACACAGTGAATATGAGTGTAAATGGAAAGAACAAATCCCCAAAATCAATAGAAAAGGAGTCCTATAAAAGTCCAAAAAACAATCATGGACCCAAAGAGCTATGAGAAGACATCTCTGGCTACTTCTTGAAGAGGTGGGAAATTTGTTGGAGCATTTCATGTATTTTCATACCTTTGTAATAAAATTGAAAAGTTTAATTGATCAAAACGAAATACATTTTTTGTTGTTATTTCAGTTGTGTACAACTCTTTCTGACCCCATTTGGGATTTTCTTGGCAAAGATGCTAGAATGGTTTGCTGTTTCCTTCTCCAGCTCATTTTACAAAGGAAGAAGCTGAGGCAAAAATGGTTAAAGTACTTGCCTTTCCTAAACCCATTCATTGCTATTGCTTAATCAAAGACATTATATCAATAGATTATTAGATCCTTCAAGGAAGGGAATGTTTCATTTTCATCGTTGCATCTGGGAAACTATACATAGTGCCTGAGACATGGTATGTATTTAATAAATACTTGGTGTATTGAGTTGAATTCATGAAAAAAACTGTTTTCTGCTCATCAGTTTTCTCAAGGCACCTTTTACTTCATTGTTCCTTAGACTGTAGATCAGGGGGTTCAACATGGGGATGATTACACTGTAGAAAACAGACACCACTTTATTCTCATCTGTTGAGTAGCTGGACTTAGGTAACACATAAATAAATGTAATAGTGCCATAGAAGAGAGTGACTGCTGTGAGGTGGGAGGTGCAAGTTGAGAAAGCTTTGGATCTCCTTTCAGTGGAGCTTATTTTCAGGACAGAAAAGAGGATGTAGACATAAGAGACTAGGATAATTAACACTGTGACCGTAATTACTGACCCAGCAGAGGCAGAAGGAAGAATTTCAGCAAGGTCATCTTGGGAATAGGAAAGCTTCAAAAGTGGTGCATAATCACAGAAAAAGTGATTAATTTTATTCGTTCCACAGAAGGACTGATTCAATAAGAAACCAGTGAAAATCCAAGCATTTACACAGCCACCAATATAGGATATGATGAGTAACAGAGTGCAGATCTTGGTAGACATGCTGGTGGAGTAGAGTAGGGGGCTGCAAATGGCCACATACCGATCATAAGCCATCACAGCCAGCAGGAAGCACTCAGTAGTCCCAAAAATGGCTGTGGAACACATCTGGGCCACACAGCATTCCAGAGGGATTGAGGACTTATCAGCAAGGAAGTTGATGAGCATAACAGGTGTGACAGATGAGGAAAATCCAATATCCACAAAAGCCAAGTGACTGAGGAAAAGGTACATTGGAGTGTGAAGCTGGGAGCTATTTCTGATCAATATGATTATGCTAAGGTTGCCAACTAAGGTGACAGCATAGACACCCAGAAATATCACAAAGAGTATGACACAAAGGGTTGGTTCATCTGTTAATCCCAAAATAATGAATTCAGTCACAGGAGTGCAGTTAATGCCAGACATGTCCTTGAAAAAAGAGCCTATTGGACAGAAGAAAAGGACATTAAAATAGAATACAAGATAAAGCTTTGGATAAGTCTATTGATGCATGTAGTAAACATTCACTGGCTACCTCCAACATGCCACTTCTCCTGTTTTACTTCAATACTTTGCTCCAATGCACCATGATAGAGTGCCCATAAGCAAAGCAGAGATTAATAAATTTGTTTTCTCCATTTTTTCCCATGAATCTACAATACTCTATTATTTGCCAATTTTTACCATCTTGACAGTGTAAAAAAACCCGTTAGAATATGGAGGATAGTAGAATTCCTAATATAGGAACCTTTATTCAATATATGCAAAGACTATATCCAACTGTCTAAGTGCAGTTCTACCAAGCAACCATTGTTAATCCCTTCCAAAGAAACAGAGTCTGTCTGGTGATCCTTCACCTCTCACAGAAAAGTTTTCCACATTTGAGGATATTATCCACTTTATACTAATGGACTATGAGGAAATTCTTGGTTTCCAAGATGACTCTTGTGCTCTTCACAAAAGAGGAGGAATGGGGAATATGGATGCTATGTCTTCTCATTATATTTTGCTCTCAGAACTTGGTATTACTTAAAGGGTTAATAATAGGCTAGATGTTAGCAGCCTGAAGGTTTACAGGAAATTTCCCCTGAGAATCTCTGCTATTTCTACATAAAATAATAGAAAGCACTTGCCCACCCCACTGTAACCTTATGCTGTTTACACATTGCTTCCTTCAATTGCAGAACAGCTGATCAAATTGTAGTGCAGGAATTTAGTAAAAATTTGTTGTGCTGTAAGATGTGATGAATATGACTACTTTACAGTAGTATGGAAACACTTTTATTAACTGATGCAGAGTGAACTCAGTAGAACCACAAGAAAAATGCATGTGAGGACCACAATGCTCATGAGAGGGGAAACAACTTTGAAAGACCTTTGAACTTGGATGAAACCAGAGATGAATCATGTCTCCAAAATACTGATGTGGAAATATTAAGGACCACTTTTTGGCAGAGAGCTACAGAATGAGACAAGCATTCTCAGACATGGTTGATCTCATCTGTAGATTTGCATGCCTTAACTATATACAAATCTTTTACAAGGGTGAGCTTCCACTGTGAGTGGGGAGAAGTAGCTCAGTGAGTACTGATAGACATGGGGAAAGGCAAAGGGCAACAAAATATTTTCGAAATGCACAAAAGACAACTGGGAAGTATAACTTTACATATATATGAATTATATTTCTTTTCCATGCCAAACTATCTTGAAATGTTTGCATTTATTGATGCTTTATAAATTTCAAATTAATTATCTTATATATTAATTTTCTGGGGATATTTTTATTACACTAAACATCTTTTTCCTTTCTTCTAAGTCCAGGAAGAAAGAATATAAAATATTGAGATACTGATCAGCTCCGCAAGAAGCTGACTATAACACCCTTTTGGAGTCTATGGTCCAGCTCTTTCTTGGTGAACACGTGAAAAAAGGATGCCTTAACTAAACAAAAATTTGTACAGTGCTGAATCAATTTTCCAACATCTCCTAATTCATTCTTCCCTCTCAGAATTTTGCAACCTACTTTTCTGACAAAAGAAAAGCTGTCCCTGTAGGCTTCCTTTTCTTGAATTTTTTACACTTCAAAACTCAATATCATCCCCTATTATATTTGCAGAAATCTCCAGAAAAGAGATGGCCTTTTCTCCAGGGTCAACACCACTACATGTTTCATTAATCCAATCCCTCCCATTTCAACCCTAAACTTTCCCCACTGACAACTCCCCTTTAATTTTTAATCTTTTTTCTACATATTTCTTTCTTTCTTCCTAAAAATGGGCTCAGATCTGCCAAATCTTTTGAAAACATTCAGTTTGTCATGGAAACCTTTCCAGTTTTCATATATTGCATTTCACCTTTCCCAATCAGTTCTCTGGGGAAAAAATCAACCCTTATTGAGTCCACTTCCTCTCCTCCTACTGGTTAACACAATCCAATCTGGTTTCTGACTCCATCAGTTCACTGAAAGTATTCTCTACAAAGCTGTGAACAATTTCTTAATTTATAAATCCAAATTTTTAAAATGTTCTTTCAAATTTCTAAGGGGTACAGATTATCTCAGACTTTATATTTGTATCATTTCATTCTGATGTTTAACCATTTTCAGTCATGTCCAACTCTTTGTGACCCCTTTTGAGATTTTCTTCAAATAGATGCTAGAGGAACTAAGGCAAATAGTGTTTAGTGAGTTGCCCAGCATCACACCTAGTAAGGCTCAGAGACCATATCTGAACTTAGGAAAATGAGTCTTCCTGACACCAGGCCAGACACTCAATCCACTGTGTCATCTAGCAAAGTGCTTGAAGAATAGTTGGTACTTAATTAAATGTGTTGATTGGTTGATTCTTGCTCTCTACCTAGCACATGACAATATAGACCACTTACTGTCCATGAATATTTTCTCCTCACAAGTTCTCATGACACTTGTTCTGCTGGTACTAGAATTCCTCTTACCTATTTGACCTTTTCGTCTCATATTCCTTTGGCAGTTTTGATCCCTTGCTCTCTCCTAGTCATACATGTGCCCCCTGGGTCTACCTAGGCCCTCTCCTCTTTTTCTATACCTTCTTAACGTGCTCGTTAGCTTCCACAAATCCCATTAACACCACTGCTTAGTTGACTACCAAATCTATCTATCTATCTATCTATCTATCTATCTATCTATCTATCTATCTATCTATCTATCTATCTATCTATCTATCTATCTATCTACCTGTCTGTCTGTCTGTCTGTCTATCCCATCCTTAATTCCAGTCCATACATTAATAATAACAGGACTCTTTACCTAGATGTCCCAAAGTCATTTCAAACTCAACAAGTATGAAACAGAACCCATCTAATTCTTAACCCTCAATTTTAAAACCACTTATCTCCATAACTTCTTATTTCTGTTCAGTGCCCCACCATCCTTCTAGGTATTCTGGTTTGCAATCCTAGAATTAATCTCTCATCTTCTCTCCATTTTCCCTTTCCCATCCAGAAAATTGTCAAATCTTG